>NW_022589758.1:790671-1356965 GCF_004348235.1 Phoca vitulina
TCTCCAGCAACCCTCAGTTTGTTTCCTGAGATTAAGAATTCCTCATATCAGTGAGGTCATATGATACATGTCTTTCTCTGTTTGACTTATTTCGCTCAGCATAATACCCTCCAGTTCCATCCACGTCGTTGCAAATGGCAAGATCTTATTCCTTTTGATGGCTGCATAATATTCCATTGTATATATATACCACATCTTCTTTATCTATTCATCTGTTGATGGACATCTTGGCTCTTTCCACAGTTTGGCTATTGTGGACATTGCTGCTATAAACATCGGGGTGCACGTGAACCCTCCTACACTGTTGGTGGGAATGCAAGCTGGTGCAGCCACTCTGGAAAACAGTATGGAGGTTCCTCAAAAAGTTGAAAATAGAGCTACCATATGATCCAGCAATTGCACTACTGGGTATTTACCCCAAAGATACGAAACTGGCAGGTTTAAAGATGTATGTGGCACTTCCTGAGTCATTTCCAAATATTCAAGTTTTAAAAAACGACTTCTTAGGTTAATTAGGAATTTCTCCAGAGATAGTAAGCAGATCATTGGGTGTGGGAAATTGTTGTTGAATGGTGACAAAACGCTGGGTGTAGCATTTATTTGTGTCTGGGTATTTCATTTATGTATGTATGTATGTTATGTATATATCTAATATATACGTGTGTATATATACAATTTAGTATCAAAAGTTAGGAAATTTGGGGCGCCAGGGCAGCTCAGTCGGTTAAGCGACGGACTCTTGACTTTGGCTCAGGTCATCATCTCCGGGTTATGGGGTCGAGCCCCACGTCAGGCTCCATGCTCAGTGGGGAGTCTGCTTGCGATTCTCTCTCCCTATCTCTCTGCTCCAAACATGCACACACACTCTCTCTCAAATAAATAAATAAATAAATAAATAAATAAATCTTTAAAAAAAATTTAGGATTCAAAAAACTTGATTAAAAACTATGCTTAGCCTATTTTTATGTCAAACTACCCATATAAATAAGATCCTAACATCAGATTTTATGTGGTAAATTATGTGCTAGAGTCAGAAAGGTGTGGTTCAACCCCCAGATCTACATTAACAATACATTCTGGTTTTAATTGAGGTAAGCTTAAATGTTAGTTTTATGTTAATGTAACCGAATACAAATTACTATTTTAAAGCTATGGGACCACTTCTACACCCTTAGGTGTAGAAACCCTAATGGAATGACCATTTACCCAGATCATTCAGATCAATCCAACAATCTGCCAATTAAATGGAACAGCTCCATTGAGGCCTCTATTCTTTAAATGGTTTCATCTCCTTGTTGGCATATATCATAAATATGCAAAACAGAGATAGTGCAGGAAAGTGAAAGTACACCAGATGAAGTCAGGAGACTTTACTTCTAATCCCCAGTCTGTCACCAACAGTAATCACGAAACATATACACGTGTATCTTCTTACTAATATTAAAGCACACTTGTACGCATATTGTATCATTTGAGATCAACACCTAGGGAAGCAGATATTCTTATTATCACTTCTTTCTTTTGAAAGCGTTTTGACTCTGCTTATGTAGATACCGAAACTCTTGAATTCAAAGGCCCTTGGCCAAGGTGATTTAGTACTTGAGGATGTTTGGCATTTGAATCTAAGCCTCTGGGTTTTAGAATTCTCATCTGCAGAATGAAAACCAGATGCTCTCTAAGGCTCCTTCAGTTAAAAAAAAAAAAAGGCTCTACAGAAGTTATGTTTCCTAGATGGAAAAAGTATATTAACAAACCAGACTTACAGGACATAACCAGAAAACATGCTAGTTTTTGTCTCCCAATCACTTTACAATTTATTCAGTGGGGGAAATACCACCTCTGATCCTGGACAAAAACTCAGGCAGTCTTGGGACATTTCTGTCCACTGTTAGGAAAAAAAGGCCAATAATCTTTTTAAGTTATCAGCACAGTCCCAGTTCAGAATTTAGAATGCCATGGCCTTGTTATATTAAACAGTCCTAACTTAAAGTTAAAACCTCTTCTCCCCAGTCTGGGGGCCTTCTATAGGAAGAAAGCCAGGGAAGCAAGGCATGGTTCCTTCCCTCCTCCCCCACCTCCCTAACCATAGCTCTGACAAGCCCAGGGCCTAAAGAATGGAGGGGTGTCCAGAGGTATTGAGAGTGTTATAAAGCTGCCTGTATCCAGTTCTGGGCCCTAGTCCTTCAGGGGCCGTCACTAGGAATATCTGATGGTACTTGTGATGTGGAGTGGGCATGTCTCTGACTGGCAGCTCCCCCTCAGCTGCTTGACCCTTCAGTGGTCCGCTTGACAAGGACTTCTTCTGCTGAGGTCACAGCTCCCCTCCACACTAACCTCTTGGGTGGGATTTAAAATGGCACCAGGTCTCCCACCTGGTTCGTGGGAAATATTCATCCATTTTCTGCCTTACTAGACCAGTCCCAACCCAACCACCTGTCCTTTGCTTTCAGGTTTTGCAGGTTGGAGTCAGAGATCTGGCCAATGTGTCCCCTTAACATGACTGAACAATGTCAAACCTCTCTTGCTAGAAATGAAGGACAGGCATACCACACACTCCTTGGGATGACAGGGTTCACAATCTAGCTCTGTTCAAAGGAATTTTCCTCAAAAATTCTCTCTAAATCTCATCTTTATTGATACTCTGTATCTTCAATAAAAATGGTCATCTAATTGTTTCTCAAGCAGTAATTTTGACATTTTTGTTCTCTTTGGAATGCAGTACTTATTATTTTCATATATCAGCCAAAAGACAAAATGGAGACACAAAGTGTTTCGTAGTTAGTATTCCCCATGACCGTATAGAGAGGTTAATAGTTTACATCTGAGTATGGCTAGTCCATATTGGCTGTGACACAACCAACCTCATCATTTTGGCCATGATGTTAATGGTTAAACCATTTAAATGAATGATAGGTTTGATTTTCTGTTGACTAAGTTTTGTTAGTAGAAAAAAATATTCTTAAATTTCTCCCCTTCTCAAAGGAATGGAAGGACAAAGAGGCGAAGAAGTGTTTTATTGTTTTTTTCCAGCTATGTTGAGATATAATTGACACATACAATTTTAAGGTGTACAAATGTTATGATCTGATACACATATATATTGCAAAATGATTACCTCAATAAGGTGAGTTAACATATCCATCACTTCAAATAATTACCCTTCTGTGTGTGTGTGTGTATTTGGGAGTGTGTGTGTGTGTGTGTGTGGTCAGAACATTTATAATCTACTCTTAGCAACTTTCAGATATACAATGGAGTATCGTTAACTATAGTCACCATGCTGTACATTAGATCCTTGGAAATTATTTGCCTTATAACAGAAGTCTGTGCCCTTTGGCCAACATCTCAGCATCTATGCCCCCCAGCCCCTGGTAACCACCACTGCACTCTCTGTTTCTAAGATTTAGGCTTTTTAAAGATTTCACATATATGTGGAATAACTTCCAGTTATAAGATGAATACATTCTGGAGATTTAATGTACAGCATGGTGACTGTAGCTAAGAATACTGAATTATATACTTGGAAGTTGCTAAGAAAGATCTTAAATGTTCTCACAATGAAAAAAATGGTAATTATGTGAGGTGAGGGAGATGTTAACTAACCTTACTATGGTAGGTGTTACACAATATATACATGTACCAAATCATTACTTCGTACACCTTGAACTTACATATGCTATATGTCAATTATATCTTAATAAAGCTGGGGGAAGAAGTACCTAAAACTTTACTTACTAGCCTTCTTATTCCTAACCCATTGAACACTCAGAGCAGGCAGCATTAGGTGGTCTAAGACTTTGAAGATGGATCTGTCTGCTGCAGGAGCTTCAATTCTAAGCTTGTGAATAGTTTCTGTCATGGAGGGTTTTTTAGTATCCCTTGTGGTATGTTAGGGGCTGTATAAATGCAAATTTCATTTCATTTAGAAAGGAAATGAGCCACACTAAATGGACATGGATACAACTCTGGAATTAAAAGGAAGGTGGATTCCTTCTGTCAGCAGGGCCAAAACAATACTCCATACCAAATGCATCTTTTTTGGAAGTCTTAGCAGTTAAAAGGAACATGAGATCTTGGAAGAAAACAGAAACAGGGTGAGTCCTCTGTTCCATTTCTTTGCTTTATTGCTCAGCACCTATAAGGCAGAACTTACCATATTGGTTTTCTCTGCTGATTCCTGATCCTGCATGACCACTGGGCTCAAATGAGCTTCTTTTGACTTAATTCTAATAATGGAAGGCAAATCGCTGTACCATTGTTGGATACAGCCCTTCTACTGCTTAGCAGAGAATGAACAACTTGGGAGCAATGTTCCCTAGATAGAAGAGAGAGATCCGGCAAATTGTGTGCCTGTGGTGCCACAGACCACACGTACAAATGTTGTATCTTTCTTCTCTGTGGCAGAAATTCCTCATTGGCATAGCAGAAAAATCTTGTTGCTTTATGAAAAATAGTAACTGTGAGTTGGCTTTGTTTAACAACTGCATCTTAGTTTGCTAAGCGTTGGAGTACACAAAAGAAAGCTAGACAAGAGTATGCTCCAACTAAAAACTCAAAAGTGAGGACTACAGTAAAATGAAAAAAAAAAAAGCATTCACTTGAGTTCGAAAGGAAAAATGAGATTAATTTTCAGTTGCCGAAATCAAAAAAGGAATGCAAATTTATAGTGGAATTTTACGAGAGGAAGATCAGAAGGGTTTGAGGGAAAGGGACCAAATATAGGCCCTAGTGGGATAGAGTCAGAAGTAGATTAAAGACAGCCACACATTTTTTGCCCCCCCTTTCCATCAAGAAGTAGAAATTCCATTTGTACTGAGGCTGACCTATTACTTGCTTTGACCCATAAAAAGAGACAGAAATTATGCCGTGTGATATTCAAGGCCATGACTTAAGTGATCTACAGCTTCACCTTTCTCCTCCTGGAAGGCTCCCTCTTGAAATCCAGCTGCTTTGCTGAGTGAAGCTCAAGCCAGCCTCATTGAGTGGTCATATGGAGGAGCACCAATGCATCCTATCCAAAAGCCCTAGCTGAGCCCCCAGTCAACAGCTAGCAACAACTTGTAGCAATCTCAGTGAGCCATTGTGAATGTTTCATCTCCAGTAAATCCTCCAAATGACTTCAGCCCAGCTAATACTCATATGGAGTAGAAAAAGTACCTCGCTGAACTCAGTCAACCTATAGACTCATGAGAGATAATGATAGGTTGTTTTTGTTTTAAGCCAGTCAGTTTTGGAGTTGTTTGTTACACAGCAATAGATAACCAAACCAGGGCTTGAGATTTTTTTTTTTTTTTAAAGATTTTATTTATTTATTTGATAGAGACACAGCGAGAGAGGGAACACAATCAGGGGGAGTGGGAGAGAGAGAAGCAGGCTTCCCGCTGAGCGGGGAGCCCGATGTGGGGCTTGATCCCAGGACCCTGGGACCATGACCTGAGCCAAAGGCAGACGCTTAACGACTGAGCCACCCAGGCACCCCAGGGCTTGAGATTTTAATGTCCACATAATAACTGAATGTATGGCCATCAGCCTATACAATGCAGAGGGGAGGTGCTGGAACCAAGACCTCTGCATAACCCCAGGACACGGAAGTGTTGCTCCCTTGGTAAAGGAGGAACAAGAAACACTCTGCCCACCGTCCCACATATGCACAAGGAAGCTTGCCTCTCTTGTTTTTTATTAGGAGGTAGATGAAAAAACATTCTTGTGTGAAAATTGAAGCCTCGGGCCAACATTATGCCGGGGTATGAAGGCTAAATTTACATGACTCACTTTGTGCAGGATTTCTCCAAGCTGTGAAATTAACATAAAAATTGATCAAGAATGGATAAGGCTCCTTGAGTACTTTAATAGAAACAATTTAAAACTGTTCTGTTGCAACACTGCTACAATTTAAGGTGGCTGTGACACTTATCAGAGCGGGGGAATCCTGATGAAGATGATCTCACAGTAAAAATTTATAAACTACAGGAAGAAGAAGAAAAAAGAAACTACCTGAAGAAATGATTTACCTTGAGAAAGGGTCAAAAGACAAAACCACAGAAGGATTCACAAGCATAGATAACAAATCCAGCTGAAGAATGTTTTTAAAAAGTGTATTTAAAAGTAATTCAGAGGGAAAAGGAAGAATCAAAACTAAACTTAAAGAATAAACAAGATATTTTTAAAATAGCACATGCCCTTGAAAAAGAACCAAATGTAATGTCAAGAAATGAAAAACATCACTGAATTTTAAAAAGTTATCGCAGGTTTTAAACAGCCGATTTGGCCCACCTGAAGAAGGAATTAGTGAACTGGAAGACAGCTTGGAAAAAATTAGCACTAAACCTAAAGTGATAAAGATTTTTAAAAAATGGAAAGAGATTAAGAGACATGAACGATAACAGGAAAAGCTCTAACATATATCTAACAGAGTTCCAGAAAGAAAGGTGAGAGGTAATGGGAGAGAAGGAATAACTAAAGGGACATTAAGTATGTTGCTAAGGCTCTGCATGCCACATTGACATTTTTTTTGTTATTTCATTATCAACATAGAGGGATGAGATTAACCGTTATCCTCATTTGCAGTTGAGGAAAGTGAAACTTTGAAAAGCTATATGACCCAGCATTTTCTTTTCCCTCCACAGTCCCCACATGCTTGGTTCTACCCATTTCTCCACTTCACCCACACTGCTCCTTAGCCAAGGTTGCCAATGACTTTGTGGTCAAATTCAGCGCACTGTAGTATGCCAAGTCCTGCCCTATATGAATGATATGTCAGGCCCTCAAACTGGCCCACTGCCACAAATAATACTGTTTAATATAAAAATGGAAGATTTGAATGGAAAAACTTGCTGGAGGGAGGGGGCACACCAGCATCATTAATGAATACTGTAATCCCTCTTGTAGAAGCCCTCCTCTTCTTAATGGGAACACTTTTGCTTATGTACAGGTGAACATATTCTCGAGTCACCTCCATTTCAGAGTAAATGAAAGGTTTTTAACCAGCCTTCTTAAATCATGATTGTATATTTTAGGGAAAGTGACATTTCCTATGTATGATTGGAAACATAACATTATAAATGTAACTAGCATGTAGGCTATAAGGAATATCTTACTTCTGCCTTGTTCTGGATTTACCAAAACTGTCAGAGAAGACTCCAATAAGGGTAAGTGAGAAAAGTGGTAGATTGGGTCCAAATTTATTTCTTTCCATTTTACAAGATAAGGATGAAAATATGAGAAAGCAAGTGCCAGGGAATAACTGAAACATAAAGATGAGAACTTTCCAACCCTCAAAAGAAATAGGTTTACCCTTGGTACCGATCTCAGCCCTCACAGAACTCCTGGAGGAACTGAGGTCTGCTAAAAATGTTCTTATATTTTGTAATAACCAGGAGCCTTGGCTATACACTAAGCTCAATTTTCTCTTGTGCTGGACAGGACAATGGTGGTGTGAAGATGATTTAGGGAAGGCCAATCCTCTTCTACTCAGTGGTGGCCCTCCCACACCACTGTCCCCAGCCTATATATGGTAGTGCCTGAAGCTTAGATATCTACATCCTACGTTACTCTCCCATCTTACTAGTCTTCCTCTTATTCTAGAGAGAGTAAGTTCTATGATCCTTGGTCCAAAACAGGAAGGGCCCTTTCTGATTTTCATTCTGGGAACTTCCCACTCTGCTGATTTTCTCTCTTCTCTTCCTTCCTGTCAACCTATTTTTTTTTCTCCCGTCAACTTCTCTTTCTTCACCTACCCTTCCCCTTCTCAGATTTCCTGTACTCAACTATAGCTTTGGCTTTCTCCACATGGAAATTCACTCACTAGTTACTTGACTGTTTTCTATTTCCATTTTGTATTTCAACTGAAATATTTTTTCCAAGGGTCTTTCCTCACTGAGTAGTTTTTCTGGATATCCCTTTCAAGGTGCTATCTCAATGGGATGTAAGATTGGATAGTGAGAATGGGACCAAGTTTTGGAGAACTCTGCATACATGGACATGAGCTGAAATTCCCTGTGGTATAACTATGGAGTCAGGGGTGAATGAGCAGGGGTGTGTCCTGGTGCTGGTGGGGGACAAAAAATGGGCTGTGTAGCAAGCAGAGCAGAGACAGGCAGGGAAGTCAGTCAGGGATTATTGCAATGGATATCTAAGACTGTAGCATACTTTAGAATCTAGTAAAGTGCTTTTACTTGCTAATACAATTGATCATCCCATAGAAAATCACTAATTGTATAGGTTCTTAACCAGTTAACTGAAAGCATAATAAGATACCCTAAGGTAGTATGGAGGTAGCAACTGCAGGAAGCAATAGGGTCGTGTGACAATCTTAGTTGTAAAGAGGAGGAAACGGAGAGCCAGAGAGCTTATCCAAGAAATGATATAATTTAATAACAGAGCTAATGAAACTGTGTTCTGATCTGATGACTGAAGTACCTTGCCCTGCCTATAAATAAGTAAATAATTAAGTATAAGCAAGCTTCCCTCCTTCCGCCTATGAGCAGAGGAAGTATGTTTGGCTAAGTAAGGAGAATGGTGGCAGGGAAGGTGGATGCCTTACTCCCAAGGGTATGGATCTGGTTGCCGACGAAGAGCTTCCATTAATCCAGAGATGCCTGTGGCCACTGCTGAACTGAAAGGGATCTGAGCAGAAGCCAGGGGCCTGTGCCATCTAACTGTTACTGCGCACGTTCAGAGCCAAGGCAACTGTAACCTGTATCCTTCTCTGGGATTCACATGGGCTGAGCTGGTTCACTCGCAGTGCCTGATCATTAGTGCCACGCCTGTGTGCATTTAGCTTCATCCTTCTTCCACGGTCATAGGATGACTATGAGGTAAATCTGAGTTTTTTTTTTAAAAGATTTTATTTATTTATTTCAGAGAGAGAGAGAGAGAGAGAGCGCACGTGAGCAGGGGAAGGAGCAGAGGGAGAGGGACAAGCAGAGCAGACTCCGTGCCGAGCGTGGAACCCTATGCGGGGCTCAGTCTCATGACCCTGAGATCATGACCTGAGCTGAAACCAAGAGTCAGACGCTCAACTGACTGAGTCACCCAGGCGCCCCAGTAAATCTGAGTTTGAACCCAGGTCTCATGATGCCAAGCAGTTTGCTCCTTCCTCTACACTAAACAGTTAATCAAACATTGGGAAAAGGCAGATGCACAATGGCCTAAATAAGGAAGTTCAGGAGGAGGCTCAGAGACTAGAAGCTGTGGCCCAGAATAGGGAAGGGACACAAGTGCCTAGGGGTGTAAAATCATACCAGTGAACGTTTGTTGAGTGTTTTTTGTATTCTGGACATCCTACTAAACATTTTACATGTATTCTCTCATTTAATCCTTTCAACAACCTTGTAAGGCACATTCTGTTATTATGATTGCTATTTTACAGATGAGAAATCTAAGACTCAGATAGATTAAAAAGTCTTGTTTAACGTCCAGAGCTGATAAGTAATAGAACTGGGCTTCAAATCTGGTTATCTCTGTCTTCATTAATACATATGCTACTTTTGATCCTGAGTTACCTCTGGAGTATCCTCTTCCACCAGAGCCCAACTCAAAACACCCTGGACACTAGCCCACCTACCTTCCTGCTGGGTCTCTTCTTTGAGTTCATTTTAAAGGCTAACGAAATGTCAATTATAACAGCATATTGATGTCCAAGTGGAATTTGTACCTTAGATAATAAATTGTGGAGCTAAAAATCTTCTACCTTACAGGTTATATACCTGGGGAATGTTGGGGAATATAATTTCCAAAGAAAGAGGTTAGCTAAAAGATTTATTAAGCTGGATCTTTCACGGTCCAATGGAAGCTTTATCGGTTGCTTGGCAACTGGTTTTTGAGATGGTGCAACTTGATCCAACTGACAAGCAAAAAAAAAAAAAAAAAAAAGGCCAAAGCAACTTGTTTATCATATAAACTCATTCTTCTCTAATAGCTGAATCTAGATTCTGGATCATTTGTCTTCCAGTGACTTTGGTATCTATCTACTAAAATTACTAGTTCCCTAGGTAATATCTATGCCCATGGTTTGAAGCAAAATGCTAGCATAACATCTGTGAAGTTCTTTTTGCAAATACATTTTATGAACTTTTTCAAAGCCCTGGGTAAGTGTGGTTTCTCTTCAGGGAATATAAATCTTAAATTTCTACTCTGAGAAATACAAGAAGTTCACATACAATGCGGGGGTGGGGAGGGGTAGACAGCGGACATCCGGATTCTTAGTGACCTTCCATCCATGACCACCTTGAATCAGATACAATTTCAATTGGTTTTTCTAGGAGCTGCTACATCTGAAAAGAGTAAGAACAAATTTCTCTTCCCTCCTCATTATGTACCTGTCATATGTGCCCACTGAATAGACCTAGGTGAAGTCCAGGTATGCCACCAAAGCTGGGCAGCATGCAAAGATTTTATTTATAAGGAGCTCCAGTGCTAACAGATTTGAGGCATGGTTAAGTCAGGTCTGAGGTTCACAACCTTCTAAGAATATCTTTGACTTTCACATCTTCTTCTATCTGAGATTTAAGAGCTTCTAAGTGGTAGAGCCAAGATTTGAAACCAGATTCATGAACTCAGGATCATAGTTTCCACTTTATAATGATAGAACCTCTCCTTCCTGAACTGTCAAGGACATTACTGTCATTATTATTATTTTTTTGTTTAAAACAAGAGAAATTTAGTTTCTCACAGTTCTGGAGGCTAGAAGTCTGAATCAAGGTGTCAGCAGGGCCATCCTTCCTTTGAAACCTGTAGGGAAGAATTCTTTGTCTTTCCCTAGCTTCTCATGATTTGCCTGCAATCTAAGGATGTTACTGTCATTTAAAAAAAAAAGATTTATTTATTTATTTTAGAGAGAGAGAGCATGCGTGGGGGTAGGGACAGAGGGAGAGGGAGAGAAATCCTCAAGCAAACTCCTGGCTGAGCAGGGAGCCTGAGGTGGGGCTTGAGCCCAGGACCCTGAAATCATGACCTGAGCCAAAACCAAGAGTTGGCCACTTAACTGACTGAGCCACCCAGGTGCACCTTTTTAAATTTTTTATGTTTTTATTATTTATTCATTTATTTATTTATTTGATGTTACTGTCGTTTTGATGAAGTTTTATGCCCCAGGATCACCTCTGCCATCATATGGGAAAGTACAGTAAAATACCCAAGTACTGGCTCCATACAATGATCCAAAGAGTATTACTATAAAGCAAATGTGTAGACCCCACCTATTAAGGCAGTTGATGGCATCATACCAACCTTTGGCTTTATGAATGCTAAAGAGGAACATCCAGTGACTGCTTATATTCACTATCATTTTCATGTTGTGTGTGTGTTCACTATCATGGGTGTATGTGCATGCATATTTATGTAATTGTGGAATTAGCAAATACAATTATGAGTTGTATTATGAAGCACGAACATAAGGATTATGGAATTATCTCAATTTTTGTGTGTGGGGGTCATCTTATAAAAGGGTAATATATATAATATATTAGATGGATTTGGAGTTGGTTTATGTATTTATTTATATATTTATGGTGTTAAAAATCCCTTTTTAATTTTTTGGTATTTATTATTTATTTAATTCCAGTATAGTTAACATACAGTGTTATATTAACTTGTGTACAATACAGTGATTCAACGATTCTATACATTATTAAGTGCTCATCATGATGAGTGTACTCTTCATCCCCATCACGTATTTCACTCATCCCCCCTACCCACCTCCCCTCTGGCGACCATCAGTTTGTTCTCCATAGTTACGAGTCTGTTTTTTGTCTCTTTTATTCTTTGCTCATTTGTTTTGTTTCTAAAGGGTCAGTATCCAAAATATATAAAGAACTTATACAACTCAACACCAAAAAACCCAAATAATCCAATCAAAATAAGCAGAAGATATGAACAGATATTTCTCCAAAGACATCCAGATGGCCAACAGACAAACGAAAAGATGCTCAACATCGCTAATCATTGGGAAAATGCAAATCAAAACCACGATGAGATATTACCTCACACCTGCCAGAATGGCCAAAATAAAAAACACAAAAAACAAGTGTTGGTGAAGATGTTGAGAAAAGGGAACTCTTGTGCACTCTTGGTGGGAGTGCAAACTGGTGCAGCTACTGTGGTAAACAGTAGGGAGATTCCTTTAAAAAATTAAAAATAGAATTACCATACAATCCAGTCACTCCACTACTGGGTATTTACCCAAAGAATATGAAAACACTAATTTGAAAAGATACATGCACCCCTATTATACTGGAGTTTAAAAAAATAAAAACAATTGACCATAAATTGAAACAAATAAACTTAATTATGTATCAGGGTGATGTCATAAGCATGTAGAAAAAGGAATAACCTCAAATGACTTTAAAACACAGTATACTGTTTGTACGTCTCTAGTGGGATATCTCCTGAGGACAGAAAAAAACACAAAGAAATCTTAAACTGTACTGTGACCTTATTGCTAGTAGTAAAATTAATATTGGTGCTAATATTAATTAAAACACCAGCATTACCATTGGTGTTTTTGTAATTACTATGGGTATATTTTACCTAAAGCAAATAAGCAATTATGTTACTGCAATTAGAAATCAAGATTCTCAGTATTTGTGAGGTTGTGAAAGAAAGGGAACTCCTGTGCACTGCTGGTGGGAACGTCAATTAGTACAGCCACTATGGAAAATGGTAGGGAGGTTTTTAAAAAATTTAAAATAGAACTACTATATGGTCCAGCGATCCGATGTCTAGGTGCTTTGCAAGATGAATGGATAAAGAAAATGTGATTATTTATTTATTTATTTATTTACACACTGGAATATTATTCTGCCATAAAAAAGAAGGAAATCCTGCCATCTGCAAAAACATGGATGAACCTGGAGGACAGAATGCCAAGTGAACTAATCAAGACACAGAAGAAAAAATAGTACAGGATCTCTCTTATATGTGGAATCTAAAATAGTCAACACCTAGTAGCAGAGAGCAGAATGGTGGTTGCAGGCACTGGGTGGGGGGCGGGGGGAGAGGGAAATGGAGTGAAGTTGGTCAAAGGGTACAAACTTTCAGTTGTATAAGATGAATATGTTCTAGAGATCTAATGTACAGCATGGCGACAATAGTGGATGCTGTGCTGTATATTTACATTTGTTAGGAAGCTACATCTCAAATTAAATCTCACTGCATACATGAATGGTAATTATGTAGAAGTGATGGATATGTTAATTAGCTTGATCGTGGTGATCTTTACACAACGTATACCTATATCAAAACATCAAGTTGGGGCGCCTGGGTGGCTCAGTCCTTAAGCGTCTGCCTTCGGCTCAGGTCATGATCCCGGGGTCCTGGGATCGAGCCCCGCATCGGGCTCCCTGCTCCGCGGAAAGCCTGCTTCTCCCTCTCCCACTCCCCTTGCTTGTGTTGCCTCTCTTGCTCTCGCTCTGTCAAATAAATAAATATTTAAAAAAAATAAATAAAAAAAACATCAAGTTGTACACCTTAAATATGTAAAATTTTTATGTGTCAAAGATATCTCAATAAAGCTGTTAAAAGATTTTCAGTGTGAAAAAAGATACAAGTGTAAAATCACAGTAAAAACCTTGTAGTCTTAGATGTGAATAGAAAAATATAATATGAACTTATTGTTTCTCATTGTCATAAAATGTTTCCCCCAAATTTGCTCACTGAGAAGGTCTTAAGTTAATGACAATCCAATAGCAATAAGCCCTTTTATAGCCCAGTCTATGTTGTAAAAATACAATTTCTTGATAAAAAAGAACCAAGGCTCCTTGGAGAAATGACAGATTCTATGTTTGGAGCAAGCCTTGGGAGAAATGAGGCTGAAACTCTCTTTGTATGAGAAGTTAGGGGATGCTAGAGAAGACTATGCTGACTTTGTCAAAAGGATAATGAGAGCCAGAAAATTAGGATCTCTGCAGGTTGCATATTTTGCTGAAAATGGATAAATAAAGTATCAGAGTCAAGCTTTTACTCTGATTTTCCTGCATGAATGGTATGTGAAGGTGAACAATAGTTTATGAAGGGAAGTTCCTTTTCATAGAACAATTCTGGGTAATAAATATAGAATAGAATTAGAAAATCATTATTTTTGCAACCGTTAAAGAAATAATGAATGTCACCAAAGACCATGAATAAATACCAAACTATTGGGTGAAAGCTTGCTAACTTCACAATACTGGATGGGGCTGATAGCCCATGTACCTAGTAATCATTCTCACATCACTGAAAATGGAACAGAGATCGGATGCCTAATTACAAGATACACTAGGGTGTTTACAGCAGTGCCTTTGAGTTATTCTCAATGAAAACAGTTGAACTTGAATTGAATGGAGCCTCAAGGTCTGTCTGCCAGTTTACGGAAAATATTGGGAAAGAGAGAAACAAGTTAAATGGTACCATGAGGAAGTAATCAAAATCCCAACCATGCTACATTCTTCAAGACAAATAACCAAGTTTATCCAACAATTTGTATCATGAGAACTAAAAAATAAGTACAGATGGTCCCCAACTTACAATGGTTTGAGTTATGATTGTTGACTTTATGATGGTATGAAAGTGATACGCACTCAACGGAAACTGTACTTCAAATTTTGAATGTGGATCTTTTCCCTGGCTAGTAATATGCAGTAGTATCATCTCTCATGACACTGGACAGGGTAGCGAGCTGCAGCTCCCAGTCAGCCACACAATCACAAGGGTCAACAACTGATACACTGACAACTGTTCTATACCCAGACAACCAGGCTGTTTTTCACTTTCAGTACAGTATTCAATGAATTACATGTGATAGTCAAAACTCTATTATAGGGGCGCCTGGGTGGCTCAGTCGGTTAAGCGGCTGCCTTTGGCTCAGGTCATGATCCCAGGGTCCTGGGATCGAGCCCCGCATCGGGCTCCCTGCTCAGCAGAGAGCCTGCTTCTCCCTTTCCCTCTGCCTGCCACTCTGCCTCCTTGTGCTCTCTGTCAAATAAATAAATTAAAAAAAAAAACTCTATTACAAAATAGGTTTTGTGTTAGATGCTTTTGCCCAACTGCAGGTTAGCATGAGTGCTCTGAGCACGTTTAAGGTAGGCTAGGCTAAGCTATGATGTTCAATAGGATAGGTGTATTAAATGCATTTTCGACTTTTGATATTTTCAAATTACAAGGTGTTTATTGGGATGTAGCCCCCTCATAAATCAAAGAAGATCTGTAATAGAATTAACAGAAACTCAAGAACCATAATGATATTAAGGAATTGTTAATTTTGTTTGGTAGGTTAATGGCATAATGGTTAAGTTACAAATAACACCCTTATCAGAGTGACAAACTAAAATATTCACAATGAAATGACATGATGTCTATCATATGGTTTAAGATGCTCCAGCAAAAAAAAAAAAAAAAGTGTGTGTGTTTGTGTGAATAAATGAAATAAAGATGGCAAAATGTTGATTCTTTGTTGAATCTGAGCGATAAGCACATGAGAGTTTATTATATATATATTTTCTTCTTGTGGATATTTGAAGGTATCCAACATCAAAAGTTTTCAAAAATTGCCCCAAACTCAAATCAATTATTTTGCAACATTTTTCAATGATGTAAACACTTTTATATTGGTAAAGGCACTGTGATCTCATAACGACATGAAAGTTCATGTTTACATTTATGTGTAACACAAGAAAAGCAAAGAAAACAAAGAAAAATTAGCTTCGGCTAATTTGAAGTTGCCATTGCTTTATTTACTGCGATAAAAATCCAGCCTAAGTTTTCCTTTGATTTTGCAACAGAAAATGACTGGATTGATAGCCTTTGATTTTATTTTCCTCGAACAGAAGATAAGAAGTGAGATAAAAACAAGGATCCTCTTCTAATGTTCTGCAATTCTTGACCTCCTTCTATTTTAATAAAATCTGGTTTGCTTGTCAGTTTAACGTTTTATCAAAGGTCAGATTGCAGTTTGTAATAAGTAAATTCCAGAAAGGTGTGGGTAATAGAACTTGCATTTGAGGGCAAATATAGCTGTTAAAAATAATTATCGGAGAAAGCAAAATTTTTCTTTGGTGTCGATATTATTCCATTATTTATATATTTTGCTTTTAAGTACGTATCTTGCTTTATTTTTATATATTCCATTTACCGTGGCCTATCCTTCTCCATATATTCCTCCTTTTTCTGATTAACTCTTTGCTCATATCTTAAGGCTCATTTGAAATGTTACTTTTTCTATGACCTTCCTGATTAATAATAATGATGCTGTACATTTTGCACTCACTAATAGGGCCATGTGTGTTATAATGACTTTACACGTAAAAACTCATCCAGGCCTCACTACAACCTTATGAGAGAGGTGCTATTTTGTACCTACTTACAAGCTGAGGCCCAGAAACACGAATAGACATTTCTCCAAAGAAGACATCCAGATGGCCAACAGACACATGAAAAGATGATCATCATCACTTATCATCAGGGAAATGCAAATCGAAACTCCAATGAGATATCACCCCACACCTGTCAGAATGGCTAAAATCAACAACACAAGAAACAACAGGTGTTGCCGAGGATGTGGAGAAAAAGGAATCCTCATGCGTTTTTGGGAATGCAAACTGGTGCAGCCACTGTGGAAAAAATATGGAGGTTCCTCAAAAAGTTAAAAATAGAAATACCTTACAATTCAGCAATCGCACTACTGGGTATTTATCCAAAGAATACAAGAACACTAACTCAAAGGGATACAGGCACCCCTACGTTTATAGCAGAATTATTTACAATAGCCAAGATACGGAAGCAGCCCAAGTATCCATCGATTGATGAATGGATAAAGATGTGGTATATCTATATAATGGGATATTATTCAGCCAGAAAAAGAATGAAATCTTGTCATTTGCGACCACATGGATGGAACTAGAGAGTATAATGCTAAGTGAAACAAGTCAGAGAAAGACAAATACCATATGGTTTCACTCATATGTGGAATTTAAGAAACCAAACAAGGGAAAAAAATAAGAGAGAGGGAGAGAGAGAGAAACCAAGAAACAGACTCTTAACTCTAAAGAACTGATGGTTACCGGAGGGAAGGGTTTGGGGGGATGGGTTAAATAGTTGATGGGGATTAAAGGGTGCACTTGTGATGAGCACGGGTGATACATGGAATTGTTGAATCACGATATTGTACACCTGAAATTAATATTACACTGTATGTTAACTAAACTGGAATTAAAATAAAAACTTAAAAAAATAAATGTAGTTAGGTCTTTAAAAAAGAACAGGCTTTGATTTAAATGCATAGTTACATAAATGTCAACTTTACATCAAGTACCCTATATTGACCTACCTGCATTTCCTTCTCTTTCAAAACGGCACCATCAGAGTAAGGAGTGAGGTGTGGAGAAGGGAAATAATTACTATATTCAGTGTGAAGTGAACTATCCTTGCTTGCAAGTGACGATAGTCATCCCTGAGCAAAACACTATCATCAACTTCCTTAGTCATGAGCCTTCCCCAAAAAGTATCTTCTAGTTTATGAGAACAGGCTACTTCATTTTGCATTCTATATCTTTACAACAATTTTGCAACCTATTTCAGAATTTAAAGATAGGATAATTCAGTTTTTCAACAGACTGCACGATATGGTTAAATCACTTCAGTGACCAAGGGCTTACCCCCTTATTTCTTTTTCTTTTAAAGATTTTATTAATTTATTTGACAGAGAGAGAGAAGGAAAGAGAGAATGTGCAAGCAGGGGGAGCAGCCGAGGGAGAGGGAGAAGCAGGCTTCCCACTGAGCAGGGAGTCCGTCACAGGGCTCTATCCCAGGACCTGGGGATCATGACCTGAGCCGAAGGCAGACGCTTAACTGACTGAGCCACCCAGGAGCCCCTGCCTCTTTATTTCTTAAAACCAATTAGCAAGTGTAATCAAACTATAGGAGAAATTGTGTGTCTGACACCATTTAACATCTCCTCCTGAAAGGATGCCATTAATTGTCCATATCCTTTAATCTGAGTCCTATTTATTACAGGGATTTTCTCAGGGTGAACCCTGGGGACTGTCTTCCTAGAACATGAGGAAGATTTAAAATCTTCAGTGGTCAATATGTTGTAAACTGTTCCATGATTTGGCCATTTAGGACAACACGTCATCTCCTTGACCCCAGGAGATAGCTTGAGTGTCAGAATGAGCATCGGAATAGTTTATTTAATTACATCTGCCTTTGAGGTGCTGTTTTTGAGAATGGAGTCAACTTCATGAAGGAGGTGCAATTTATCTACCCTATGTGTCCACAAGTTTGTCCACTGATCAGAGGCAGAATGTCATCCTTGGGTCTGCTGACGTTTGTAATTTATGCTACATAATGTTAAAACATCATTATAATTTTATTATGTATTTACAAAATATTTTCACTTACAAAATATGGATAAGTCAAAGGAAGATTTTATTTTATTTATTTTTTTCAAAGGAAGATTTTAAATCAGCCATAACCCCATCCTCTAGTTGACATTTTACTAGTAATCATTCCTGTTTTTTTTTTTTCTCCTGGAGACAAATTTTTTTTACTAAAATAAGACATATTTCAATAAATAGTTCAAAAATTTAGAATAAAACAGAATCCAACATAGTACATAACTTGCTTCAAAAGTGTTTCTAGAGTAAGAACTTCTTCTCGTGCTGCTAAATATTTATTTATTTTTAAAGATTTTATTTATTTATTTGACAGAGAGAGAGAACAAGTAGGCAGAGAGGCAGGCAGAGGGAGAGGGAGAAGCAGGCTTCCCACGGAGCAGGGAGCCCGATGCGGGGCTCGATCCCAGGACCCTGGGATCATGACCTGAGCCAAAGGCAGTGGCTTAACTGACTGAGCCACCCAGGTGTCCCTCGTGCTGCTAAATATTTAAACTATAGTCTTATTTTTAACAATGGCATAGAATTTTGTTGTATGGATATAACAATTTATATAATCCAATTTACTATTTTTGGAAATTAGTTTTTCTCCCCCTTTAAGTACTGCTGGATGAACTTTTTTGTAGCCAAATATTTGCACATATCCGTAACTATTTCATTGAACAAATTTCTTAGAAGTGGAATTCCTGAAATGAAAGGATTAGATATTTTTTAACCCAAAAAAGTCTATCCGTTTGGCCTAATTTTGTTTCCAAGTCGTCTAAAAATATCTGAACATTAGGTCTCACTATTTTGTTAACAGACGCCTTTTATTTATCACCCAACTACAACACATGCCAAGGAATTCTGTTGTTGGCTTAGTGAGTTGCAGCAGGGATGACTAAAATTTTTATTGCTCCCAGCGTTTTCTCAGTCTTTTCTTTTTGTTTTGCATACATGTTACAGGAAGCATGACCATGTACCCTGGTTTGCCTTGGACAGCTACAGTTTATGTGCATTGTTCCAGCATAATTATTCACAGCTCCCCATTTCACTCTCAAAATTGTTCCAATTTAGATGGTCATGATGTGAATGTGAGAGGATGTGTTTGGAGTTTTAGAAAAGAGCATGAAAAGGGCGCCTGGGTGGCTCAGTCGTTGGGCGTCTGCCTTCGGCTCAGGTCATGATCCCAGGGTCCTGGGATCGAGTCCCACATCGGGCTCCCTGCTCGGCAGGAAGCCTGCTTCTCCCTCTCCCACTCCCCCTGCTTGTGTTCCTGCTCTCGCTATCTCTCTCTCTGTCAAATAAATAAATAAAAAAAAAAATCTTTAAAAAAAAAAAAAAAAAAAGAAAAGAGCATGAAAAATACTTAGAGCTCATGAGGTAGAAGATGAACAAGGAGCAATGAAATTATCATTATCCACCCATGATACCACTTGAAAATTTTGGTTTCCAAAGGAAAATCAAGAAATGCTTGAAGTGGGTGAACCGTAACAGTGGGGGTTACCACCATTGGTACTAGAAGATGGATTTATCAAAGAGTTGAGAATTCTTTGACTTGGAGGGTACCTTGGGTCCCTGATTGATGGAAATTCATAGGTTGTTCCTAGAAGAGGCGCAAGTGTTGGTAGTCAGGTCATGGCTTACCAAGAAGAGTACTCCTAAAGGAACTGGTCCTCTGGTAGGGTGAGTTAGCTTGAGAAATTGAAAACAGAGAGAAGTGGTTCTGGGCTCTACTGTCTACTTACAGATTTTCCTGAAGTCCATACTGTTATTTATTTCATAATCACCGGCATTATTTCCTGAATGATGTTTATACTCTTCTTGTGAATTTCCAAGGACATAATTTTGGGCAAATAGTAATTACTTATTAAATGTCATGTATTATAAATAAAGGGAATAATGAACACTGTAGTGGAATGCATGGGCCATGACATTTGGCATCCAGATTTTTAATTTCAGGCTTCCTCTCATTAACTTTATTATTTTTTCAGAGCAAATTATTTACTGCCTTCTCTATCTGTTTCTTCTTCTGAAGAACATTTTGAGCAGAGCTTGAAGGAATACATTGTTGAAACCCTGGAATTTCTAGGAAGGTCCAATTACATCCACGGTGCTTTGCAGTTACAATATCTCTCTTATTTGGAGGAGTATGTGTTCATGAAGCAGCAGGTGGCGAGCAGAATTCTCCATCTTTATCGATGAGAAAGATACTTCTACACAGTTATGGTGGATAACTCAGCAGTGAAATCTCTCTAGTTAACTACCCAATCATTTGCCATTAACTTGTTACATCTCACCAGCAGAGATTTGGTATTTTTCTTAATGCAATTCTTATTCTGGCTATGACCAAATAATGAGGTAGAACAATGATCAACCTAGCGATTTTGGTTATCATGATACTTAAATCGTATTTGTAGTATAACTCAATTGATTGTACAGCCACTAATCAAAAAATAGATGAAAAAAATCACTTTGAAAGTTTGTACTCAAGTTTGTACTTCGGCTGGCTCAGTCAGCAGAAAATGTGACTTCTTAAAAAAAATTATTTATTTGAGAGAGAGAGAGAGAAAGCACCAGCACGGGGTGGGAAAGAGGAGGGGCAGAAGGAGAGGGACAAGCAGACTCCCCACTGAACAGGGAGCCTGATGTGGGACTCGGTCCCAGGACCCCAGGATCATGACCTGAGCTGAAGGCAGATGCTTAACCAACTGAGCCACCCAGGCACCCCAAAACATGTGACTCTTGATCTCAGGGTTGTGGGTTCAAGCCCCACATTGGGCATAGAACTTACTTAATAAAATAGAAATAAAGTCTTTTTTAAAAAAAGAAAGTTTGTACTCAATAGTTTTGCAGTTTTGAATTACACTTCCTCATACCTTGCCTTTTTGGAAAATATAAATGCTCTTTTTCTTTTTTTCTTAAATCTGAAACTTTAGAATAAAATATAATGGGTAATCAAGATGTCAACAAAAATTTGCTGGGCAAAAATCTCACCCTACTTTAACTGAGCAAGCATCTGTGGTTTATGTCTGCTGAGACTGTAAATCTATTCTTATGTGATTGAGTCGGCAACCCAATGATGTCCTCTGGACCTCATCTTTAATTAGCTGTAGCCCTAAGTTTGGATGGTTTATTGAAAATATTAAAATAAGTCTTAGGAAAATATAGGCAGTATTCCTACTATCAAATGTTTTAACACTGGATTTTATTTATTATTATTTTTTTAAAAGATTTTATTTATTTATTTGACAGAGAGAGACACAGCGAGAGAGGGAACACAAGCAGGGGGAGTGGGAGAGGGAGAAGCAGGCTTCCCGCGGAGCAGGGAGCCCGATGCGGGGCTCGATCCCAGGACCCTGGGATCATGACCTGAGCCAAAGGCAGACGCTTAACGACTGAGCCACCCAGGCGCCCCCTGGATTTTAATTATTTAATGAAATTTTTCATAGATCTCAATTGGGTATGCATATAAAACAACTTTATTCTGTTCTCCATTTGCTCAGGGGACTGTTTTCCTCTGAAGGGAAATCTCAGAGCAGGTCCCATAATGTTTCCAGTTATTCTCACGTAATAACAGCCCTCCAGTCATAAGCATAGTCTTATTTTGATAATTGATATTTCTATTCTGAACTCTAATTTTTCTCTGGCCTACTTCAGATCTAAGCTGGGGGTTGGACTGGGCTGGGAGGGGTAGAGATATGATTTGGGAGGTTTCAGGATTCATTCTCGATTAGCTCCATCTCCTCCTCTTTCCTTCTCAGTTGGCTGACCTTAGTTTTGGAACCCTCTAGCATAAGGAATGGAGCTAGGGGGCAGAAAAGGTCTTAAATGACTGGTATTATTATGATTTCCTCTTTATACTCGCCAGGCTTGGCAAGCAGTTAGAGCTGACTTTTGGTGCACTTCAGAGTTTTTCAGAGATTTCCCAATGGGAACATCTGATACTGTTCAGTGTAGTATCCCCCCTGACTGGCTGCTGAGGAACATTCTCTGCAACTTCTTCATCCAAATATATATTGCCAAACTCTTTCTGCTCAGATCACTTTGATCCATATCAGGAAGACTTCTTAGGCAATTTTCCTTTTAAAATAAAACCGATTTACCTTCCATTTTCAGAACCCACATCTTGTCCAAAGGATGGATAGAATGACTGTCTTACACAGGTTGGGGGGGGGGGGCATGGCTCTCAACACTGCCCCCTACTCCGATGCCATGGGCTGCTTCCACCAGCTTCTTTCCTGGCATGAGCCACTGTGTCCTTGATCGCCAAATGATATGGCGGTGGGATCACCATTTACATAGGCTGTAATGTGAATAGCGATCCCTGTGGGTATGCAATGCTTCCGAGCCTTCTGAGCAGTCCTCTTAGTCTGTCTCACTAGGCTTGAAGTGAGCTGGGAAACTTCCGTCTCCCTTCCCCTAGTGTGGGAGGAGAGGGGGAAAACAGCACAGGACTCCAATAATACCCTCCAAAGAGAATTTCTCTCTGATTCTTTAAGCCCAAGCCCTTTACATCATCTTGATATGCCAAGATGCTCTCACATCCCAGCCTGGAGTTTCTTTTTTGCACTTTTAATAGGGGAATGGGGATAAACAAATTATGGTCCATTCATACAATGACCATTTTTCAGCAACAAAACAAACCAAACATCACACACACAAAACAAAACCCAAAACCTCCCCACACAATGGACATAAACAAAAACATAGAGGACTCTTAAAAACATTATTTGGAATAATAGAAGCCAGGCGAGAAGTTTATAAATTATATGAAGCCATTTATATGATGTTCTACACCAGGCAAAATAAGCTTTTCTGTTAGAAATCAGAACAGTGTTCGCCCATGGTTGGGAGGGAGGATTGACTGCGAATGGGCATCACTGAGACGATGGGAAGGTTCTATGCCTGGCTTTGGATGATGGATACCTGGATGCATACATCTGTCAAAACATATCCAATCTGGTGTGCACTTACATTGTAGATAAATTATACCTCAATGTAAGAGAACTTAGGTTTTACCAGACAGCTTTTGTAGAATATTGGCATAAGGAACACTGAAGCCAATTATACAAAGAACACCCTGTATTCTCCTTCACTCTCAAAAAATTACTTTGTGCATTTAGCTCAGCATTTTGGCACATCAAGGTGGCTTGGAAACTGTGTTCTCTCTTTGCTTTTTGCTGTCTGCCTACATTATTTTGTCTTCTCTGTCTTCATCTGTATTATGAGTATAAATGCTGAAAATCTACCCCCCATCAACTCCTTCCAGGTTGAGATCAGGTTGTTCTATCAAATGCCTGCAAGTTGTGCTCCTTAATAAGCTATGCCCTTACCTGAGCTTATTAGCCCATAATGAATAAGTCATCTACATGAAGGTCACAAAACATTCTTTCAAAATAATTATTGACTTCAACATGCACCGTATTTCCACACTTCCTCTGATTTACTGAATGGTCAATATTTTCAAGATGTATTTTCTTTCTTAAACTAAAATATGTAAAATTGAGCTAACATCTCTTTTAAAACCATTTCTGCTATTTTCAATGTCACTGATTCCTTTTATGTGTCTTATCTTTTTCATTGTGTTTTATTTTTTTACATTTACAAGTATATACTAAAGAGAACACTTGAAAGGCTGTAGCCCCTTGCCCTTTATAGATGATACTAGATAAAATGAAAAATGCCTCAAAGCTTCCAGCAATATGGCAGACTGAGCTGATAAGGAAAAGCAAATAGGCAGAGATGCTGGACAAAAAGTAGCAGTCTTTTTCAATACAGCTAGACTGGAAAGAAAAGAAAGAAAATCCCCTGATACTAGAAATGAAGAGAAACCACCACCAGAGCACGAGGCAGAAGCTGCTGCAGTGGAGGCTCATGGGGGTATCAGGTTCAGGGGGCTAGAGGTTGGATTTTGATGCCCACATAGGGACAGAAAATGTGGGCTTGAAGCTGCAGATGTAAGGAAGTTATACCTAAGCTCCATAAGTAAAGCTCAGAGCCCTAAGAGGCTGTTCCAATAATGCGAAGTGAGTAACTTCCTCTCCTTGAGGAAGATACAAAGAATGTTACTATCTGCTGAGGGATACTGTAAATATAAGAGTTGTCTGTGAGAACAGAAACATTATGAAGTGGTGGGAGGTGGGAGGGATGGGGCGGCTGGGTGATAGACATTGGGGAGGGTATGTGCTATGGTGAGCACTGTGAATTGTTTAGGACTGTTGAATCACAGACCTGTACCTCCGAAACAAATAATTCGTTATATGTTAAAAAAAAAAAAAAAAAGAAGATATCAGGAAGGGAAAAATGAAGGAGGGGGGAATCGGAGGGGGAGACGAACCATGAGAGACTATGGACTCTGAAAAACAAACTGAGGGTTCTAGAGGGGAGGGGGTGGGGGGATGGGTTAGCCCGATGATGGGTATTAAAGAGGGCACGTTCTGCATGGAGCACTGGGTGTTATACACAAACAATGAATCATGGAACACTACATCAAAAACTAATGATGTAATGTATGGTGATTAACATAACATAAAAAAAAAAGAAACATTATGAAGATCCAACCCAGAGCCGTCTATAGATTCAAGGCAATCCCTGTCAAAATTCCGATGGCATTTTTCACAAAACTAGATAAAGCAATCTTAATATTTGTATGGAACCACAAAAGACCTGGAATAGCTGAGGTGATCTTGAGCATGAAGAACAAAGTTGGATGCATCACACTTCCTGAATTCAAACTTTATTATTAAGCTATAGATATCAAAACAATATGTCACTGGCATAAAAAAAGACACATGGACCAATGGAACAGAATCAAGAGCACAGAAATAAACCCATGCACATCTGGTCAACTAATATTTGACAAGAGAACCAGGAAAACACAATATGAAAAAGATAGTCTCTTCAATGGTTTTGGGAAACTAAATGTTCACATGCAAAAAAAATAAAATTGGACTCCTATCTTATACCACTCACAAAAATTAACTCAAAATGGGATTAAAGACTTAAACATGAGGTCTGATACCATAAAACTCCTAGAAGAAAACATAGGGAAGAAGCTCCTTGGCACTTGGAAATGATTTTTGGAAATATGACATCAAAAGCACAAAAAACAAAGGCAAAAGTAAGCAAGAGGGACTACGTCAAACTAAAAAGCTTCTGCACAGCAAAAGAAACAATCAATAAAATGAAAAGACAATCTATGGAATGGGAAAAAATATTTGCAAGCCATATATTGGATAAGGGATTAATATTCAAAACATATAAAGAACTCATAGGACTCAGTAAGAAAAAAATCGAAACAATCCAGTTAAAAAATGGGCCTCTGAACTGAATTGTCATTTTTTCAAAGAAGACATCCAAAATGCCAACAGGTACATGAAAATATGGCCACCACTAATCATCAGGGAAATGCAAACCAAACCACAATGAAATATCATCTCACATCTGTTAGAATGAACTATCATCAAGAAGACAAGAGATAACAAGTGTTGGTGGGGATGTGGAGAAAAGGGAACCCTTGTGCACTGTTGTTGAGAATGCAAATTGGTTCAGCCACTATAGAAAACAGTATGGAGGCTCCCTAAAAAATTAAAAATAGAACTATCTTATAATCCAGCAATTCCACTTCTGGGTATATATCGAAAGGAAGTGAAAACAAGTTATTGAAGAGATATATGCACTCCCATGTTTATTGCAGCATTATTCACAGTAGTCAAGATATGGAAACAACCTAAGTGTCAACAGAGGAATAGTTAAAGAAGAATGGCGCACACACACACACAATGGAACAGTATTCAGCCACGAGAAGGAAGGAAATCCTGCTATTTGCAACAACATGGATGGACTTTGAGAGAATTATGCTAAGTGAGGTAAGTCAGACAGAAAAAGACAATTAGGTATGGTATTGCTTATGTGTGGAATCTAAAAATGCCGGACTCACAAAAACAGAAAGTAGAATGGTGGTTACCAAGGGCTGAGGGTGGAGGAACTGGGGAGATGTTTTTCAAGGGTACAAAACAACAACCAGTAGATAAATAAGTCCTGGAGATTGAATGCACAGTATAGTGACTGTAGACAATAACACTGTACTATAAACTTCAAAGTTGCTAAAAGACTAGGTCTTAATTGTTCCCACCACAAAAAAAGAACTGATAATTAGGTGATGTGATAGGCCTGAATCTTAGCTAACACAATGGTGGTAACTGGTAGATACATCAAATCAACATGTTGTACACCTTAAATTTACACAACATGCCAATTATATCTCAGTGAAAAAATCATGAAGAATGGGTTCTGAATTGATATTATCTGCATTGTACAGAAACCTCAAGCTGAGCAGTTAAAATAAAAAGATTGAAATGAGATGAATAAAAACCACCATTTCAGTGGGGGAAAAGTCTGTTCCAAAATCCAGAGCAATACAGGATTCCCCCTCCCCACAACTCCACTGCCTCCCCAAAATAGATGAACTCACAACAAAAATTGCACACAATTATGGTTCTAGCAATACAATGATCTTGCTAAAGGGAAAACTCTCTTGCTATGAAATGCTGGACAAACTATAACAAACTTTAAGTATGTAGTTCACACACACACACACAAATAGGGAAATCTGCAGAGGGAAAAAGAGGTGGCTATTAACAAGACATCAAATTGTGATTGGAAGTTACCAATTCCTTAGGGTGAATGGGATGAAGGTTGCCAGTCTTAGTATCATCAAGGATTGGGTTTTAATGCATAGAAACGGGCAACGAACTTTTGGTTTCAAATTAGAAGAAATCTCAAACCATGTCTTCCGAATAAACCCACGAATTTGAAGAGTTATATCCTTCACTTACTGGATTGTTGTTGGCATGAATCACCTTTCTAAATTCCTATGCTCTATCCAAATTACAGTAGCTAGATGCTTGAGAACAACATTCCTGAGAATCCCCTGTAAAAAGTATTTTGGCTTAGATTTGGCCAATGATACAGAATCATGAAAGAGTTGGGGATGGAAGAGAAGCCGATGTTGTTCTTCTTCTGCTGGTGGTCATGAACAGATGTGTGAGCTGCACATGTAAAGTTTTACAGTGGCCTCTTGGTGTAATACTATGAACCACCCTCCAAGGTTATGCAGAAGCTATGAGCTTCTGAGCTGTCTTTTGAAGTGACTGACTCGGATGATTGTACTAACTTCCTACTTCTCAGGAAACCAGTGGTGAAATGGAGTCTTCTTTGAATTTCATACTTCAAAAACCCCTGATGGTTTATATTTGCACTTATTTCCATAATTCCTACAAGAAATACCTAGACTGGATCCTGACTGACAGACTCAAAGGATAGATAAGAAAAAATATCCTTCAGGTAGAGCAGGTAGATATCAAAGGAAGCTTGTATGTGTTGGCCTGGGCTCTGGGTGGGGGAAAGTCTCCCATGAAAATTTTTCATAATGGACCTGCCCCTCAAACAGATGGTCCAAGAACCGCGAAGCCAAGGAATTAAAACAAAAGTGTTAAGAAAGAAGTGAAACTCTCAGTGTAGGTGGAAGAAGCATATAGAAATCTTTTATGAAGGTATGTACCCACAGTCCTGGCTATATAGATTCTTAGACATACAACCCCATTGAACTTGACCTCACAACTCAAAATTAGGAGGCTCACAGGATAACAATCCATCATAACTGAGAACCGTACTTATCAACAGGTATAATCACAGCAGGATTATACTCCCAAGAATTTTAGATAATGGAACCATTTTATTAAAATAATAAAATATGCTTGGTATTAAAGACATAAAGAAGAGAATCAAAGACAACCATGAAAAATTACAGGCAGGTTTGAAAAATAACCAAATGGGTTTCTGAAGGGAACAAAACGGCCAAGAAACTTAAAAACACACTTGCTAGTTTTAGTTTTAAAGCAGATTAGACAGTGCTGCAGAGAGAACTAGTGAACTAGAAAAAAGCTCCAGAATGAAACACAGAGAGTGAAAGAGACAGAAACAGGAAGAGACTTAAGAGACAAGGGGGATAGAAGAAGAAGAAGAGCCAACACATCTAACTGAGTTCTCAAGGGAGGAAAAGTGAAAGAGTCGATTCTTTAGGCAATAATAGCTGAGATTATTTTATAACTGACGAAGGAATTAACCCCCAGATTTCAGAAGCACAAGTATTTCAGAAAGAATTAAGAAAACAAAAAGTAAAAACAAAACACAAACAAAAAAACCTAAAAGCACACTTGGACATATCATTGTGAAACTCCAGGACATGAAAGACAATGAGATATTTTCTCAAGCAACCAATAAGAAAAGACAAGTCCTATGCCTTAGCGGTTACATGATTTAATCTCAGACAAGTCACTTAACCTTTATCCATAGTTGATATCATAATTTGAGAGGTGATGTTTTTACTCACTTTATCATCCTTCCAGTATTTTTGATGAGTCACTGTAAAGCCACTATTGGTGAGGTTTACATCTCCCCAGAACTCCCAGCCTGCTCTCCTTTTGAGTCCATGGGAATGGCAAGTTCCAACTGCAAGTCTGCATGCCCTTTTTCTTAAGGACCATCTCTGTCAACCAGGAGAGCAGGCTGGGAGTTCTGGGGAGTTGATGCAGCTCTCAGTGAATGACACAAAAAATATCCCATCTCCTACTTCCGTCATTTTACGTCACTCTGAGAGATGTAAACTATCTCACGGAGTTCCCCAGGGGGACTGGGCTTCAGCGTCTTATAGTGGGAACTTGCTCTATAATGTACTCTTTTTTTAAAAAAAGATTTTATTTATTTATTTAAGACAGAGAGAGAGAGAGAGAGAGAGAGAGAGAAAGAGCATGAGCAGGGGGAGCGGTAGAGGGCGAAGCAGACTCCCCACTGAGCAGAGAGCCTGATGCAGGCCTGGATCCCAGGACCCCGGGATCATGACCTGAGCCGAAGGCAGAAGCTTAACCCACTGAGCCACCCAGGCGCCCCTATAATGAACCCTTAATTGGCTTCCTCCCTTCCTCTAATTCCCCACTGGTGCTTCCTGGGATGATGTTTCACACAAACTATGTGCATTTACATCCTTGTGTCAGGGTCAGCTTTAGGGGAACCCAACTTAAGGCAGACATAAAAAATAGGATTTTGACCCCACAATTTTAAATAAAACCACTTTTTTGGGGAAGAGGGATATTGTTCTTCATTTTCAGACCCCGGAATTCTGAATTACCACATGGTTGGCCATGTCTGTGTGAGACACACATGAGACGGGACGTATGTGGCTCATTAGGCCTCTTTTTGGCTGTTGCTCATCAAATCCTGAGTGAGGAAGTTCTTATTCCAGCCTGTGAAAATCACACTCCCTTTATCTCTTTGAAAACTTAATTTTGAAACAAAGACTCCCAGGAAGTTGAAAAATGGTACAGAGAAGTTCTGTGTGCCCTTCATCTAGCTTCTCAGAATGGTAACATCTTCTGTGCCTTATGGTGTAATATGAAAACCAGGAGATTGGCATTAGTACAATCTACAGATATTATTCAGATTTTGCCAGTTTGTGTGCATGCATTTGCATGCACATGTGTGTAGGTATGTGTGTGTGTAGTTCTATGCAATTTTATCACATGTGTAAGTTCATGTAAGCACCACCACCATCAGGATATAGAACCATTCCATGACCACAAAGGAGTCTCCTTGTGCTACTCACTTAGAGGCATACCCACCCCCAACCGCGTCCCTCACCCCCGGCAACCACTAATCTATTTTCCATCTATATATTCTTTAATGCATAACCTTCAGACTTGTGTAAGAAAAAAAGTTTTAATCTCTCACAGAGACAAAGCAGATTAACAGGCAGTTTTTCAATGTCAATGGGACTTTCAGACTTGATTCTAAATAAATTCACTGACACTTTTGATACAGTGAAGTGTTTTTAAGAGTGTCCTTTATATGGGTACAATCCTACTTCAAGGGAAATACAGGTTCATTTCAAAACTGTGCTTTAAATATTTATGAAACCGATAATGTATTTCCTTTCCTTCCTTTTAATCAAAGATTTATTTATTTATTTGAGAGAGAGAGAGAGAGAGAGAGTGTGTGTGTGTGTGTGTGTGTGTGTGTGTGTGTTGGGGGGTAGGGACAGAGGGAGAGAAAGTCTTAAGCAGACTCCCACTGAGTGTAGACCCCAGACTCGGGGCTCGATCTCATGACCCTGAGATCATGACCTGAGCCCAAACCAAGAGTCAGATGCTTAACCAACTGCGCCACCCAGGTGACCCAAAACAAGAGTATTTCTCATGATTTTTTTATTTGTACTAATTGACACCTAGCCTTGATACCTCCTATTTGCAAGAGTGTGTTTCTTCCATTCATATGAGCCCACTTTCATGATAATTCTACGAGCTTTAGTCTTGGTTTTTTGGTCCAACAGCCTCAGTTCTATTACCTTGAATAAAGAACAATGGAAACTTTCTGTTATTCTTGTTGCTTTGGCCCAAGGGTCCCAGGCTCTTCCAGGGCTGCTGTTTTTTGTCTCATGGTGTTGCTGAGAGTCAAGCAGTTGGATGCAGACCCCCTCTGCTTTGAAGATAAGACCAAGCACACACTGCCGCTTGCTATACCGGAAGCTTCTTTGGGTGCAGTTGGGAAAGAGGAAGTCTCCACATACCCAAAGAATAGATCTGAAGGCATTCCAGCATCTGCCATGCACTGGGAATGGGATCAGTCTTCCTTTTAACCTTCAAGAACGACAGCTTATCTGTGTTTGAGAAGTGCCATTCCTGGCTTTCATGCTTCCTGGGGGAGCTGAATTCTACACCTATGCCACCCCACCAGCAAAGTGAAGTGGGAGGGAGAGAAAGGAGATGCCATCAAGGTGGTATTTATTGTACCTTCGCTCCACAAGGCCAGGGAAGCTTACCCATAACCTCAAGAACTCACCACCTCCGGTCTCTTTGAGTATCAATGTCCTTGTCCCTAACCTTAACCCTAACGTACTCCAACAAGGGTTGCCCATTCCTGCTGAGATGACTCGGCATTTTAATACTGTATGTCTCAGCAATAGACAATCACAGCTTTCTAAAATATTTTGTAAGATCTGGATTTTTTTCACCTTATCCAGAATCACTTTATGTTCAAAAGTAAACAAGTTTTACTTTATTTTTAAAAAGATTTATTTATTTATTAGAGAGAGAGAGAGAATGCAAACGGGGGGAGGGGCAGAGGGAGAGGGAGAATCTCCAGCAGACTCCCCGCTGAGCGCAGGGCCGGATGCAGGGCTCCATCCCAGGACCCTCAGATCATGACCTGAGCCAAAATCAAGAGTTGGCTGCTTAACTGACCGAGCCACCCAGGCGCCCCAGTAAACAAGCTTTAGAACAACCATCTCTAAAATTGACTCTAGGACATTAATCATATAGCTCTACTACTGCTAGGCATAATTTCCATGGCCAACTATAATAAATGAAAATTTATTCCCATAGATGCATTCCAGTAAAAATCCATCTGAGCAGAGGTTGAGCTCTGATGCACCAATTACAGAGCCTAGTGAACCATGCTGTGCACCTCCTCTCTCTCTCCAACTGCCTGTAGAGTTCCTGGCACCAGTCGAGAGCAAGACGGTTATGGAGATCACATTCTAAAACGACGAGACTGGCAATAAACAAATAATGTGATGCATAGTAAGAATGAAGGGAAAAGTGGGGAGTCATGGCCTTGGGTGACTAAAGTGTGCATTTCTTTAGCTAAAAAACCAGAGAAGACTCAGAAAGCAGCCATAAAACATCCTGAGAAAGACAGTATATACTTCATTCGGGCAGGGGTCTCCAGATGTTTAGTCCACACAAAATAGAATAGTGCCTGACACATCTAAGACGTATTTGCGAACTGAATTAATAAGGATTTCAGGCAGAGGGGACAGCCCGTGCAAAAGCCCCGAGACAGAAAGGTCAGTGTGGTGGAAAAGAGTGCATGAAGAGGGTCAAAGGAGAGGACTTGGAAGGTGCACGGAAGGGGGCCACTTTTGCACGTTGGCTCCTGCTCTATTTGTAATGCAATGGCATGACTTGCTGTGGGAGAGGTGCATGGGAAGCTGGGACTCTGGAGGGCTCGCCCGATGCCTGGGATCAGCCCTGCCGTACAGGACTCTTCACAGTGTAGGCAGCTCAGGGTCACTCTGCCCTCCCTGGAACTGATAGAATCCATCGGAGGATGCCCGGGTCATGAGCAGCTCAGGATCAGGAGTGAGGCGGGGATGTGTGGATGACACCCCCAGGAGTGGATGCAGTGAAAGGATCTGAAAATGCAGGAACAGGGAGGGACTGAGAAAAGCATCGCCAGATGATCAGTTGCAAGGAGAGCTAAAATGACTGATTGCAGTCACGGGCATGGGGTTGGCATGACCTTCTGCATCACAGTCAAAGAATCAAAATTTGCTTTCAGATAGACGCACGTGATGTCTGTTTCTGAACCTGCCTTGATCTCTTTAGGAAAGAAACATCTGGGCTCATTGTTCCAAATGAGTATATTTCAGGAGAAAATTAATATATGCTTAAAAAGTTTCTGTGTTACACAACTTTCAGAGTTTTCTTTCAGAAATGAATACATAGGGCGCCTGGGTGGCTCAGTTGGTTAAGCAACTGCCTTCGGCTCAGGTCATGATCCTGGAGTCCCGGGATCGAGTCCCGCATCGGGCTCCCTGCTCGGCAGGGAGTCTGCTTCTCCCTCTGACCCTCCTCCCTCTCATGCTCTCTGTCTCTCATTCTCTCTCTCAAATAAATAAATAAAATCTTTAAAAAAAAAAAAAAAAAGAAATGAATACATATGCTCACATAAAGCAGCTCAGCTATGAAATAAAAAGACAAACTGATCAAAACAGGACTTGAAAAATACAGCTTGGTAAAAATGTTTGGATTTTCACTACTTACCAAATAGCTATATTTATGTTTCTGCTAGTATTTTATTTTGCTTTTTCCCCTAAGTCCGGGACTTGCCTAGGCAGATTCTCTTATTTTTGAATTTGTAGATCTGTAGGAAATGCTACCTTTATAAATGGTGAAGACCCAGCTGGGAAGCCACAAAACTGTGATGACAGTTAAGCAGAAAACATGATCACTTTAACAAAAGTGGCCAAATAAACCAAGATGATTCGGCCGTGTTATTCTCATTTACTTCATATTTTCTTCAGCTCTGATAAGCTCCTGTAATCACCGTCCTGTTCACCACAGAATTAAAATAAATCCTATTTAACTAATATTCCTTGTAGCTCTGTGTCTTACCACACAGCTTCAGTTTAGTGACATACAAGCAGAGAGTGGCCGGAGTTGGCTTATTGGGAGGGAGTGGTATGGGGTGGGGGTGTGAGATGGGGTAGGTGGCAGAAATGGCTGTATTTCTTCTTCCTGGATGCAGGCTCTTTGCCATGCAACTCTGTGGTACCTCTTACTCTGACTCTGGACCAGGCTAATGAAATGAGGTGGGAGTGGCCGTGGGGTCATTCTGAGCCGAGGCCTTGAGGGGCCTTGAGTGTTTATGCTTGCCCGCTGAGCTCTCCGCCTCATGGTGGCCTGTGCCAGGCAGAAAAATGGCTGCCCGAAGATGTTGACGCTAATGCCTGGAACCTGTGAATATGTCACTTTACACGATCAAGGAGACTTCGCAGGTACGATTATGTTAGGGATCTTGAGATGTAGATGTTATTCCGGATGATCTGGATGGGCCCAATTTAATCCCGTGAGGCCTTAAAAGGTCTTTCCCAGTCAGTCAGTGGGAGGTGTGACTCGAGCAGAATTGTCAGAGAGATGCGGACTTTGAAGGAGGAAGGGGGGCCATGGACCAAGGAATAGGGGTGGCCTCTAGAATCCAGAAAAGACAAGGAAATGGATTCTCTCCTAGAGCCTCTAGAAAGGAATGCAGCCCAGCTGCCACCTTGATTTTAGCCCAGTGAGACCTGTGTCAGACTTGTAAGTCTGCACTGTAAGGTAAGTTTGCACTGTTTAAGCCATAACTTTTTTTTTTTTTTTTTTAAGATTTTATTTATTTATTCATGAGAGACACAGAGAGAGAGAGAGGCAGAGGGAGAAGCAGGCTCCCAAGGAGCAGGGAGCCCGATGTGGGACTCGATCCCAGGACCCTGGGATCATGACCTGAGCCGAAGGCAGACGCTTAACCATCTGAGCCACCCAGGCGCCCCAAGCCATAACTTTTTGATGGTTTATCGCAGCAGCAATAGAAAATTATGCATGGCCATAGATAACGGATACCAAAAGCTAACAGACTTTCTCTCTCTTCTGGTTTAAATAATCTGTTTTGTAGGATTCAGTTCATATTATGGAATATTCAGTCAATTCCATTTCAGCTCCCCATGAAGGCCATCTTCCTGCTTACCCTTCTTGCTGTGCTTCCGGCCCGGGCTGCTCTTTGACATCCGCTGCTCGAGTCCATGGCTTACAGATCTTGTGGTCTGTCTTCTCGTTACAGTCAGCCATCGCTCCTCCTTCCTGAGCTCCACCTTGATTCTCTCTGGCTTTGTGCACCCTTCAAGGTTTGACTCACTCCTCTGTTCAGCCGTTCCCTGTGTGGCCTTCCCTGTAGGATGCTAAGCTACTTTCCCCTCCACGGGCACCTTCCATGGCAAGTTCCCCCGTAGATTCTCAGCTTTATTCTGGTCCTTCCCTGGGGCATGTGGAAACTTATAGATTCATTCCACATATGGGAAGTGGGGGCTAACACAGCCGTGTCACGTCAGCACCATTCTATTAAGTGTCTTTCCTCCTGGCATGCCTGCCATCTCAGGAGTTCCCAGTTAGCAGTGCACCCCCCAAACCACTGCACTTTCAACTTCGCAGACCGTGTAAGAGACCTCCCCACTGCAGGATTCAACCCAGAGCAGGGAGGCCAAGGTACATGCTCTCACGCTTTCCTTCCTCTTGGCCTCCTTCTTCTTCCACACATCCTCCCCAGGGCAGAAGGAATGGACTTCTTCTTCCGTCCAAGAGGGATTCCCAATGCATCCCAGGCTCCTCCTAAAGAAGGCAGTATTTTCCCTGCCCTAGTCACTGAGTGTGTAATTGCAAATGAGAAGCAGGGAGAAAAGCAGTGTTGCTAATAATGCAAGATCAAAAAAATACATTTCTGGTTACAGCCAGGCACTAGGCTAGGTACTTCAATGTGAAGTATAGTATTATTCAACAAGAGAGTTCTGATAAGAGAAGAATGTGTGTGTGTGTGTGTGTGTGTGTGTTTGCATATGGTTGTGAAAGAAAATATAGACAATTTTGTCTAGTGTAACAAAAAGAAAATGATTTATACAATGTTTTTGAGTCAATTAAAAATGGAGGAGACATTTTTTAGGACAGCATATAAAACTAGGTGATGGATCAACTGAATCTGCAAAAAAATTGTTCTACTAATAGAGAACTGTGGTCAAGATTCTGAACTATTACAGCAGTGCAATTGGTTCTGGAGCATACGACAAATCATTTGTACTAAAGCCAGGAATGAGATATGAACGGAGAAGTCTCGCTAAGTTGTGATTCTTATAAAAGTAGTCCTTTTTTGCATCCAATAATATCAGATTTAAGGCTTGAATCTGATGTACTGATTCACAACTTCAGATTTGATCAAAATGGAGAGTAAACGCTTTGACTTGTTGGACAAACTCCCAAGTCGGATTCTCAGCTTCATCCTGGTACTTGTTTTTAAAAATTATCCATTAAAGATCTGATGTGGGGGCACCTGGGTGGCTCAGTCGGTTAAGCGTCTGACTTTGGCTCAGGTCATGATCTCGGGGTCCTGGGATCAAGTCCCACGTCTAGCTCCTTGCTCAGCGGGGAGTCTACTTCTCCCTCTCCCTCTGCCCCTCCCCCCACTCGCGCTCTGTCTCTCTCAAATAAATAAAATCTTAAAAAAAAATCTGAGGTGGAAGAAAGGACCATAAAAGCCCACAATGAGTAACAGCCAATGTGGCCTCTGTAAGAACACTTTGCAAATGGTAGTGTGCTGTCCTGGGTTGGGTCCTTTGGAAAAGACCCCCAGGCAAGGATTCCCGTATACACGGTATATTAAGGATGTGCTCCTAGGGAAGACTGGTCAGGGAGTGGGAGAAGCAGGGCAGGGAAGAAAGGATGCCACAAAAGCTTGCAATCTTGGGCAAACTTCCCCCAAAGTTGGCTTCAGTCTGATCCTGCAGGGGAGATCTGGGGTATAAGCTATGCTCCAGATTTTGTCTCACCTGGGAGGAAAGCAGCTAGGCTTTCATATTCTGGCATCTATCAGTCATTGGTTCAGGGCTGCCGGGAAAAGGGGGAGCAGGGTGTCTGGGGAACATCAATCTCTGGCACTCTACAGTGTAGAATACAGCTCCAGCTCCAGCTGCCTGGGCGGTGACCTCCAAGGAGATTCACAGGGGCAGGTATTAGGAACAAAGGTCACAGTAACTGGAGGAGGCTGCATGGCCATGGTAAAAGGGATCACAAGGGATCCAGGTGGAGCACTGAGGGTGTTCCCGACATACGTCAGCTAAACTAACGTGAGGTCATACGGTGAAAAAAGACTAAGCTTTCCCAACATATTCTTCCTGTTTCCTGCGGATCTTGTGACAATCAGTAACCACTGATACACAATTGTGAGGCTGCTTAAACTCCAAGTTACTGTCCCATCTTTCCCCACCCCAGACAAGAGATTTCCTCGGTCCAGAGCTCAGCTTCCATTAGCAAGCTCAGATACTTTTCAATTCAGGAATACCAGTTTCCCAAAGACGGCACCATCAGTCATCTTGACAGAAGACCAAGGCCATCCCTTCCACTGACCTTCCAGTGGCATGGTGCCACTAGTTTAGGCTCCTCTGCTTGGCTTCTGAGGCCCTCTATAATCTGACCCACTCTTTCTTATCCAAATCTGTGCCCTGCATCCCACTTTCCAGCCTTCCTACTCCTCTCCTGCCGGTTGACTCTCAACTGTCAGCATCACATGACATGTTCACATCTGCTTTGTTCCTACCTTGTGGGGCTAGTTCTATTGCCTGGATTCCTCCTTTCTTTTCTTTCATCTGTGCGAATTCCATTTGCTGCTCCGAGTTCAGCCTGTCACTCCTCCCTGATCTTCCCTTTCTGGACAACTCTAAGCCACGCTGCTGTCCCCCTTCTTTGAATGTTTATGAGTATTTAAGTTGTCACTAGAACATTCTACATGCCTTTCTACCGGGCTTTCTCTGTTCACTATGAAAGTGTTCCATGAATTACGCTCAACTGATTTTTAAAGGACCCTGAGTGATACTAATGTACAGCCAGAGTTGAGAATTTGCTTGGAGATACAATGAATAGAATCACGATGGTAAATACTCAACTCCAGAAAACAGATTCATATATTGTGGTGATGGGAAATACCCAACATCGGAAAGAGCTTCCCATGAGCATATCGTATCACTTATGGTCCCAGGTGTCCCTGTTCGGGATGACTGTATTGTGCTCAGGGTTCACATGGTACCCAGGTCTGCTAAACCCGTGCAGAGAACAGTGGTCAGTTGGAGCCATTCTGCAACCATCCTACATAAGCCCTGCATCGTCTTTAGCTAAAAAAATACCACAGAAAATAAGGAGGGAACTTCAGATCCATGTGTTTGGCTTTTTAAGTCTCATTTTTGCTAACAACTCATAGTGGCTTTTCAAGCAGAAAGAAATTTCATATAAGGAATCAGTTGATTATGGAACTGTTGGAAGGGTTAGAGGGATCTGAATCAGGAGGCTGTCTCTAGGCTGACTTCCAGGTCATATGCCAACATGACCACAATGCAGCCAGGAAACTACCACAGTGACTATGAAATTCAGCAGCATCAGACCTGCTGTGCCCGATTTTTATGCCCAAAGAACGTGGAAAAGAATGGCCTCTATCTCCTTCCCATTTTCCGTATCTCCTAGGAGTATACACAGTGGGCAGAACCTGTATCTCATCTGGAAGACTAGCGTCAAGGGGGTCTGGTCAACGTAGGTTTTAGACTTCCAGCCTTTTAGCTACTGTGGGTGGCTATGGATGCTCAATGCCAGAAGACAGTATCTTGCATACATTCCTGAGCAAGCCCTTGCGTCAACAACTATATAGCTCTTGGTGAAAAATAACAGTGTTTCCTATCAATAGTGTTGCCCCGTGTCTGTGTTACAAAGATGAAAAAGCCCCAGATCTTGAGACAGTAAGTTTCTTTCAAGGAGTTCTTACATCTTAGGCTCCAGCTGTGGCCACAGCTCCTTGGAAGGTTTGCCTTATTATGTCAATCACCCCCGAAGCCCTTCCTAAATTAGGTGAACTCATGTCAGTTGTGTGTGCCTGGGCTCGTCATTTGATCTCCCTGGGTAAAATCGGGGCATGAAAAATTGGCATTCCTGATGGCAGCAGCTACGTGCTGCTTTTCCAAAGACAACTCTAAGTTGAGGAGAAATTTTAAACAGAAATGGTTCGCTTTGAGGAGCTTTGCAAGTTTTCCGTTTGTAGTACATATGGAACACTTAAATGTTTTTATTTTTTATTGTTTAGACAGAAACAGCGCAACTAGATGACAGTTTGAAATGTCAGTGCTAAAATATAATAATACACCCTGAGAAGTGAAGTTTGGCCTTTATCTGCTTGTCTTACGTTTATTTCTGTTCAAACTGAGATTTAAGCATCAGTGGAAATGTTCCAAATAAGGGAGCTGTAACATTTTGGGCAAATTAATAACTTCTGTGGACCCTAACCTCGACAAGTGTGAAGTAGGGAACATTACACATTTGTTAGGAGTGAATAAAGGAAATACCTCTCAAATTTCTCCACTGACCTTCCCCTAATGGCAGAGAGAATGTAAGGGACCCACAGAAAATTCAAAGCTTTTTTTTTTTTCCAGAGGGGAGGGGAGGGGCAGAGGGAGAAGGAGAAAAAGAATCTTTTTTTTTTTTTCCAGCGTGGGGAGAGAAAGAGGGAAAGAGAATGTGGAGGGGAGGGGCAGAGGGGGAGAGAGAGAGAGAGAGAGAGAATCCCAAGCAGGCCCCATGCCTAGCATGGAGCCCGACACGGGACTTGATCTCACAACCCTGAGATCACGACCTGAGCAGAGATCAAGAGTCGGATGCTTAACCAACTATGCCACCCAGGTGCCCCTCAAAGCTTTTTTGAAATCTTTTGTTTTACCATAAAATTTCAAGTGAATTCTACATATGAATCCACATTATATTCATTACAATTTTTTAAGGTTTTATTTATTGATTTGTCAGAGAGAGGGAGAGAGAGAGAGAGAGAGAGAGAGAGAGAACACAAGCAGAGGGAGCGGCAGTCAGAGCAGGCAGAGGGAGAAGCAGACTCCCCGACGAGCAAAGAGCCCGACGTGGGACTCGATCCCAGGACCCTGGGATCATGACCTGAGCCGAAGGCAGATGCTTAACCGACTGAGCCACCCAGGCGTCCCTATTCATTACAATTTTATTATAGAAATATCTTAGATATTTTTCACCAAGGAAAATTGACTTTTTAGGATGTAAAGTTTTATCCCATGGCTTCCAGTAGATTCTAGCAGTCTCTCTTGAGAACCAAGTTTACAACAGGAAGTGTTTCACCAGTGTCTGCACGTAGAAAGCCTTTAATCACTCTTAGTTGAATTCTGAAGACGTTTTCAGATATAGGGAATTTAGGATATTAACATATTGAAGAGTAGTAGGTAGCAATTTCTAAATTTTGAAGTTTCCTGTTTTTGTCTTGTTTTTACAACTTTGCCAGAGAACTTCCAATTTTTTCTGATATGCTGAGGTGCGCTTGAGCCTGCTTTTTCTATCCCATCCAGTTACAGATACTGAACATTTTTACCCAGTGAGGTCTTGTCTGTCTTGCCACTAATTAATCCAGACCAAGACTGCTTTTATGCCTTTATATTAGGAGTCCTATCCTCACCCGCTGGTGGTGTCTGGGGATGGTCTTATTGCTAAGTTCAGAAGTCTCACATATGTGGAGTGTAACCCAAGAGCCTAAATACTACAAAGGCCTGCTGGACGCCTGGGTGGCTCAGTCGGTTAAGCGTCTGCCTTCGGCTGAGGTCGTGATCCCGGGGTCCTGGGATGGAGCTCCCTGCTTGGTGGGGAGCTTGCTTCTCCCTCTTCTTCTGCGCTCCCCCTCCTTGTGTGTGCACGCTCTCTCTCTCTCTCTCATGAATAAATAAGATCTTAAAAAAATAAATATTACAAAGGCATGCAGACTATTTCCTCTACCAAATTGCCAGTCAACACCAGAATTGAACTTACTCTGTTTCCCTGAATGACTTCCAGGTCCTCCACTGTGGCAGAAGAATATTCCTGATTAACAGACTGTTCTACTGGGGGTGCACCATGGCCCCACAAAACCAAATGTAATTCAGCTTGCAAACGTGCCCCTCCTGCTCTGCTCTCCCCGTGCTGCCAACCAGATATAGGGGATCTGTATACTTGTCTATCTTGGATAACCCTACTCAGAATTTCTCAGCTTTTGCCTACTGTGCTTCCACACCTTTATTACTCTGCTTGTGAGGTTTCCCTTGACATGCATAAGTTCATTCTTCCTTTGTACTTGGAAAAATTCTGCTTTTCATGTAGGACAACATTCAAATGACAAGTGATTTAAGTTTTTCCTTCCTCGATGCCTGCTGCTTCATCTACCAGCCACTTTCCATTTCCTAGGATCTGATATCTAGGTCTAGTTTAGCACTCGTCACATCATATTGGCTGTTGTTACATGTTGGCCCTCTCTAACGCTGGCTGGCTGTGAGCTTCACAAGGGAGAGAAACCCACCTTAGCTATTCTGGCATTTCCAATGCCTGCAAACTGTGGGTCACCAATTGTCGAAGGGAGGAAGGGAGGAAGGGAGGAAGGGAAGAAGGGAGGAAGGGAGGGAAGGAGGGAGAGAGGAACAAATAGTAGCCTAGATCATAAACAAAAGCACAATCCAAATGATGGAAACCCATCAGCACCACTGAGCCTGTTTCCTTCCTTGGGAAATATTTGTGAAACTGACAAGAAGAACTGATGAAAGTCTTTACAGGAAGGTACCTCATTTGCAAAAGAAACATAGAGAAGGCATTGACTTCATACCTCAAATCTGCTTTACCAGGAGAGTTATTTCTAAATAAAACACATTAGAAAGATGACCACGCTCCCCCCCCCCCCACTGACCCCTGTCCCACTTCTGTTATCAATGGTGAAGGAAGTAGAGTCTGCATATCTGAAAGTCACTAAAGTATAGCTTGAGTTTGTGACCTGGCATTGTATCTATGCCGTCACTTCGTTATTTTGAAGTGAGTGGATTAATTAATGGGTAACCACTAAGTGAGAATGATGCACAAGCCGCTTTTCCCAATATTAAATTTAATATTTAATAACTATTTCACAGATTATTTATATGAGTAAAAAACAGTCTCATGGAACCTCCTTTCTCAAGAAAAGTGCAAAAAAAAAAAAACTTCCATTTTTAATTTAGCACTGAGATTGCTGTTTCTTTGTCATAGTAATTATGGGTCTTCCTGCCAGGGCCCCATTTTGGCTTCTCCTTTATAACATGGCCATGATTGAATAGCTTTCATCAGGCACCAATTAGTCCCAAATCTATAACTCATTTAAGTCCGAGTCTTTAGTGGTTGTGCTTTCTCCTTTCAAACTGGGAGGGAAATGTTAGAAAAGTTTCAGCAAATGATCTCAATCCCTGATGAATAGTTTGTAGAGAGATATTTCTGTAACCTGCCCAATAAACTGGTTATCATATTAAACTCATTTTTAGCAGCTTATATTCACTTAAGCCTTGCTCCAGATGGTGGCTGTCAAAATGTTTTTTATAATTAGCATCAGTAAACTTCTCCTGGGCCTTTAAAATTCATCGCAAATCACATGTTGTCTATAATCATAATAAGATTGGAAATGTTATTAATATCCTGCTCAGTATTCTGCTATACCAGTTTCTGTAAAACTACACGAATCGACAGAGCCAACTCTTCTCTACTGTGCTGTCTCAAAGGCTGTTAAGTGGTAAGGCTGTGACTATATCTAGATGCTGTTAAAATTAAATATAAAATGGAGACCGGACTTGAGAATTCCCTGAGCAGACAGAACCATTTAAGCCACATAAGCAAAACCAAATCTAGCTTATTTCATGAACATAAATGAAACTTAGCTTAGGTTACTTCTTGTAAATGCCTCTGACAATCATAAAATAAAGTCATCTTCCTAAAAATGCTATGAGATAATCACTTTTAAACAATCCCCTGCCATCTGGAAACCCCCGCTGTAATAACCAGTCATTGTAGAGATTAAATAACTTCCTCATTTTCACTTTGTAAGCCATCCTATAACTTCATGCCCCTGAGCTTCATATGTGTTCTTATTTTTGGAGGCTCCCAGTTCATGAACTGTCCTGTGCACAGTAAAGTCTTACTAAATACTATTGATTGATTTAGTGGTTTTAATTTTGCTATTTCTGGATTTTTGACCATCTACAAACTGATCTGATCATTTTCATGGAGTCGACTAATCAACTCTGAAACGTAAAGAGCTGTCAATCCATTGGTTTAGTCAAACACATAAACGGTTCTGTTCATCTTAACATATATTCTATAAAATAACATGTGGATCACACCATATCCCATTGAATTGGGTGTCTTGGTTGTTGAATTAATCAGGTCTCTTTTGGTTGCAAGTGACAGAACCCCTATCGGAGCCAGTTTATGAAGAGGAAACGGGGTTGGAAGAGCACCAGGCATCTTAGGAACCAAACTTCGGAGGTCTACTGAACAGTCCTGGGGATGACTGGGGCCAGTGACTCACCTGAACGCTGTCTTACTTTCTGTGTCTTGTGCTCTTTGGAGAAACCAGGAAGGCAGTATGAGAAGCAGGACAGGAAGCTGTAGAAGGCAAACAAGGACGCTGTTCCAGGCCAAGTCCCAGCTTCAGCTTAATCCTGCAGGGTAGCTCCGACATATAAATTATAACTCAGAGTTTGCTCCAACCGGAGACAAGGGAGCTTGATTTTCATGTGCCTGCACCAGTCAGCCATTGACTAAATCCCCAACCCCCACCCTGGGCAAACATAACCCCAGGCACTGCTGGCTCCACGAGTCAGGATAAAGAAGCTCTAGTGGCCAAAAAGCTGGCGTCTTTAAAAGAGGCACAGGTGTGGAACATTAGTAGCAAGGCCCAGAGAAGCACTAGTAATCCCCAAGCGGCTTCCTGACAGTCACAGGTGTAGATCATTAGAAGCAGAAGCCCGAAGAAGCTGACGGAGGGCTGCACAGAAATAGTTAAAGGGATTCTCAGAGGGATATGGGTAGGATGCTGATAAGGTCTACTAATATGGAAATCATTTTTTGTCTTTGATCTTGGCTTCTTGGCTTTCCCTTTTCCCCAATACACCAGCTTCCTTCACGAGTCAGGGAACATGGGTGCCAATTGCTCTTAAGTATCACATCCTGTAGCTATCGCTACCAAACTGGGGTCAACTCTAGCCTTGGGGACAGGGTGAGAAAAAACATGGTGGCCCTACAAGAGATGCATTTGATGTAAAGGAAGAAGCAGTCCCTAAGAAGGGCTGTGATGTGACTGAAGAAGGCGAATATGCTAGAGAGACAAGAGACCATTTGTTTGGAGGATGGGGTTGTCGTGGCCAGCGTAATGGGTTTACTCCCCGAAGGACTTACCGATGCTCTACAAAGGCATCCTATTTAAGATTACATCCTAACTATGGCAGGGGGTTGCAGGTGGCAGTCTCTGGCACAAAACTAAACATGAAAGCAGAGATTGTAGATTGTTTTGAAAAAACTCTCAAAAGGGCACCCTATTGGGACAGATATAAACATGAATTCATATTAATATAGAATAGATATTACATGAACATAAATTCAGCGTTCAGTCATTTATTCTATTGGGTCCTTATGCATGGACTTCCCTGTTAGATACAAAAGGGATTTCAAATGTCGGAAATATACAGCTGGAAGGGAATTGGACCATTTAAACCATCTAAATTTATCCCTTAGCCTGATTTTTCTTTGTGAGACTACAGATGCTTAATAACTGTTTAATCTGAACAGAGCTCCAGCACTAGTATCTCAGAGGTGAGATACCCACTTTTATTTCTCCAGTTTAAAAAGATGCCATCTTTGCTCATTTAACATCCTTTTCAACCTATATTCCCACTTCTGTTTATCAAGCATTTTGAGCGTAACATGCTCCGATATTAGCACAGCCTTGTGTGAGTATTTCAGTGTGCCGAGGAACAGCGTTGTTATCAAGCATCAGCAGCTGCTGTTTATTGGTGATAAATGAGTTTTTTCCATCGAGGGCAATTTCTCTGGTTTTTAGTCTATTATCTAGGTAGAAATGAAGGATATAATATATCCTTAAAGTGGTATTCACACAGTTATCCAGTTAATGAAGCATTGAGGAGAGGGGTAGTGGAGACAGACACAGAGAGGGAGAGCGAGAGTGGGAAAGGGAGGGAGAGGGGGGCAAAGAGAGACACACATGCACAGAGACAGAGAGGCAGAGAGAGACAGAGGCAAAGACACACACACACACACACACACATACACGGGTACAGAGAGAAGTGCAGAGAGAGGGGGAGAGCACAAAACAGGCAGAATCTGAAAATACTGTGGATCCCCACTGTGCATCTATCTCCGGGGCTTTGCTGTGCTATATTTTGTAAAGAAATACTACCTGACAGTGCAAGGTAGCGAATCATTAGTATTCATGATGAACAAGTTTCCAGCATTGTATTTCATAGTAAGATGGGTGCTTCTGCTGTTGTTTGGAGTTAGTCTCCCTAGCATTGACAGCAGAGGCTTAATTCAATGAGTAAATTTGAGTAAATTCATAGCTATATGTTGGCGGAGACAGCACTGTGTTTACCTCTGTGGAACATCGAATCGAGGGAATTAAGTGGAAACAGTTCATAAGCCTGGGCATTTGGATACACTCTGTGCAGGGCAGAAAGTCTTAACCCGTGGAAGGAATGAGTTGAGAGAAGATGCAGTAGTGTGAAGGCTGGCTGCTAGGAGTTGTTCCAGGATTTTAGGTTTTATCTAGGGAAGGACACTAATTCTGATCACTTCAACAAACGTTTCTTGAGTATGTCCCATATGCCAGGCCCCATGCTACATGCTAGGGATTCCAAGGTAAGTCATAGTTCCTGCTGTCAGCAATGTTAATCGATTATTTCAAATCATTGTGGTGCATCTTCTGGTAGAACTGAACTCACCATGTCATGGACATACAAAAGAGAGTTACCTCATGCCTTCTGGGTGTTGAATGTAGGCAAGAAACATTTGTAGTTCAAAATATAGCAAACATGGGGAGGTTGACTGGTCAGCACAGGCTACATGGAGCCCACAAACCCCAGATCTGAGTTGCCCGGCCTGAAGGATAGATCCCGTGTGGTTATCCTTAGTTGTTATCCTTAATGCTGCTCAAGGTAATGCTTATTCTTAGTGGTTATCATTCATGTGGGTTCATATGGTTATCCTAATGCTGGTTAATATAATGCTTATCCCTAAAACACTAGCCAACAGTACTTACCGTTAATACTGGTCAACATAATGCTTATCCTTATTGTTATTCTAAATGCTGGTAAAAAATGGTTATCCTCAGTCGTGGTGCACAATGGTTATCATTAATACTGGTCAGCAACAGTTATCCTTAATGCCCATCCTCAATGATTATATTTAATGCTGGTCACCAACTATTGATGGCTTGTTCTACTTCCTGGTTAGACGATAGGTATGCATTTCCTGGCCCCCTTATAGATGGGTGATCTCATGTGACTAGTTCTGGCCAGGGCATTATGACTAGGGGTGATGTGTGCCACGTTCAGACCAGAGGAGCATTTAATCCCTGGAGTGAGAGCCTTCCCTCTGGGACAGTGAGCTGCAGCATCTGGGGCAGGAGTTGTTCCATTACCGTGAATATGATGAGCAGAGTAGACCTGTAGCCTTGCAATACATATGTAACATGAAGCAGAAATAAACACGTTTAATTTTAAGCCACTGAGATTTGAGTGCTATTTGTTTCTGAAGCAGAACATATCCTATCTTGACTGATCGGGGCACAATGGCCCTCAGCCCTGGTTACTCACTGGACTCACCAAGGGAGCCCAGAGCAGATGTGAATATCCATGTTCTACTGCAACTCAGTTGGAATAGAATCCATAGGTCTGAGTCCTGGATATCATTATTTTTTAAGTTGAGTCTTAATGATTTTTTTTTAAAAACTCAAATGATGAGTGACTAGAACGTAAACTTCACAAGGGCAAGGACATTGTCTTGGTTGCTGCTCTACACCCAGTGCTTGGAATGCTATCTGGCACGTGGCAGACATGCAGTAAATAGTCGTTACATGAATTAGTAAGTGAAGAAATGAATAAATATCATCATGCCTAGTTTATTTAATTTTCTTACACCAGGGTCTGCATCCTGATCCCTATGCCATCTACTCAAACCAAAGCCATTACCCAGGGTTCTCTTCAGGTTGCTTTGCCTTGGTTGCTTCGCCAACTTTCTACCTGGATTTCTGCATATGTGTCCTCCCCCCTCTGTTCTGAGCCTTGTTTATATTGAGGGCCAAATTTAAAAAAAAATTGTTCTCTTTTATTCCATTGTTACCTCTCCCAACATCTTATTCATCTTGACTGCTAGTCCATCTCTGATCACACGTGTGAAAAAGGAAAAGAAAATGATACTTTTGACAATCTTCAACACCTAGCTGAGCTTCCCTTTCCACGAAACCTTTCCCCAGGCTTCCCAAATCACAGTGAACTTTTAATTTTCTGAATTCCCAAAGAACCTTTTGTGACCTGAACTAATTATTTTGGCACTGGGGTTGTGTTTGATTGTGTGTATGGATGTGTGGATAAGTTCACTGAAAAATTAAGAGTTCCCTAGTCATTACTGTATATCCTCCGTAGTGCTTAGCGGTAAAGGAGAGTTGATATTCAATACTTTATTTTTACTCAATAAATACTTGAATGAGCACATATTATTACATTAAGGTATATGTTATATTAAATATGTGATACTTGACTGACAGACTGAATAAGAAAATAAATTATGTTGTATATATCTGTATATACATTTACATATATATGTACATGACATATGCCTTTATTACATTCATCAATTAGAAATTTATGGTTTATATCAAGACTGTAATTAAAGTGAAATGATTCTAAATCTTGAAGCTCATGTTAGAGTATTTAATCACTTATAAAAATTAAGAGTTTCCAAATTCACACATCCATCACGTTCTGTAGCATCTCACCATTACTGCTGGTTATGAATTTTAAGCAATGCTCCTAGCAAGACTAATGCCGGAAGTGTCAAACATTATCAAATATTGCCTAGTTGCATAACTCTGCTAAACACTTACAGGAAAGAGCTGCAGGTGCAGTGCTATTAGAGAATGGTTAGTGTTAAAGAATTTTCCACCAGAGATATAAGTGCATAAATCTGGCGCATAGCCAATCACTTCTTCCATTCCAGTAAGGGATATTGTGCTCTAAACCAAGTGTGGGAATCTGTATAAGATCATTGGTTTTAAGATCTTTCTTAAAACTTATTTTTGCCATTTAACATAGCAGTTGTATTAACATATTTTTAATTTTAAAGAATATTCTTTTTCTGAATAAATTGTAAACTTCTTGAGAGAAAAAATAGTAAATTTCTTGCGAGCAAGGATAAAATGGTCTTGGTCATGTAGAACCATGCTTGAAGAATTATGTTCATTAATTCTTTGTTGATCTGATCATTTATTAAATTGAATTAAATAAATAAGCTTAAATGTGCATGCAGCATTGATTATACAGTGTCTATTATAAAATAGAGTTTCATTAAATCAGATTGTTTTTTCTCATATCATGGACTTCTTGAAAAGTCTGGTGAAATCCCCTTCTCAGAATCAATGTTTTTAAATGCATGAGATAACGATACAAGCGGGTCCTGGCTTTGTCTGTGGAGACTGATTACACCTTCCCACTTGCTGAAAAGGTCAAGGCCTTCTTGGCTGATCCATCTGCGTTTGTGGCCGCTGCCCCCGTGGCCGCTGCCCCCACTTCTGCACCTGCTGCCGCCATGGCCCCAGCCAAGGTTGAAGCAAAGGAGGAGTCGGAGGAGTCGGACGAGGATATGGGATTTGGTCTCTTTGACTAATCACCAAAAAGCAACCAATTCAGCCAAGTTTAGTTGTGAAACAAGGAAATAAAGGCTTACTTCTCTTAAAAAAAAAATAAAATAAATGCATGAGATAAAATGCATAGAATTTGATGGTATCAAGTTTATGGATGCCTTGAATTCTGTCCATGGATCCCTTAGTTGATGGACTTTGAGTTATGAATCCCTGCACTGGGGGCATGAAAGCCAGTAAAATGTATGGATCATAATTGATAAATAACTGTTGCTACCATGTGTACACATTCCATGGAAAATTCCATGTAATTTACTTGTGATAAAAATCTTAGAGTGGAATCAGCTTTTCTAAAAGTGTCAATAATATTAAATAACTTTATTATGAAATGTACATGTTTTGACACAAGTGAATGAGAGTATGACCAATGAATAAATGATTTGCATCGATTTTTATGGGGAAAAGAAAACTCACCATAGATATTCCTCCCTGAAGACACATTCAGTCTTTTTATGTGTCACACACAAAATAAACAGAAAAGATAAAGATGTATTTGTAACTACTGATACATAATTGATATTTTTATTATATGGGGTTTCTACGTGTCTATGTGTTTGAAAAGATTCCCTGGTAACTCAATGGATATATTGGCATGACTCAACCTAAAAGCTGCTAACCAGTTATAATTCATGATTGCTAGCTTAAGTTAGCCATTATTTATAGTAATCATCTATCAACAGTATAGGGCATGATATTTGTATGGCTATATATGGGTGTACGTGCACACACACGCGTGCGCATACACACACACACACACACACACACACACACAGAGGTACACACACTGGAGGCAATGTTGAATAATGGAATGAAGCTGGGCTTGAAATCAGATGGATGTGGCTTTGAATCCTGTCTCTTCCACTTAGTGCTTTTGTGACCTTCGGGGCTTCCCTTTCTCACTTCTTTCCTCTTTTGCTTCATTCAGAAACATTCAGAAATAGTAGCTGGGTATGCGGTGAGTAGACAAACTTAGGTGAAACCTGTCTCTCTCGGCCACAACCTGTTCATATTTAAAACAGGGAGCATTTATTTTATAAGATTGAGAGGAGGAATATAATGAGAGCACAAACAGAAACATTTTATGGAATTTTGGACATATAACAGGCTCTCCAAGGAAAACCTTTATGGAAAAAAAGAGTCATTGAAAGGAAATTGGGAGGGTGGCATTGGAGGGAGGAGGAGTCAAAAGGCACAAACTGCCAATTAAAAGATAAATAAGTTCTGGGCATATAATATGTGGCATGATGACCACAGCTAACACTGCTGTATGATATATAGGAAAGCTGTTAAGAGAGTAAATCCTAAGAGTTCTCATTACAAGGAGAAATTTTCCGCCCTTTTTTCCTTTCTTCTTTTTAAAATTTTTATTGTAGCTATATGAGAAGCTGAGGGTTAGCTGAAGCTACTGTGGTAGTCATTTCACAATATATGTAAATCAAACCCTCATGCTGTATGCCTTAAACATACACAGTGATGTATGTTCATTATTTCTCAATAGAACTGGAAAAAAATTAAATACAATAATGTATTTTAAAAAAAGAAATTGGATGCAGTATGAAATGGCTTTCCCATAAGATCGTGGTGTCTTTTGATTGCATTGCTCTAGCAAAAGAGCTCGAGGCCTACTCACCCAGTACTTGCATCCTTGCTATAGCTGGTAAAGCTCACTGGAACTAAGAAGATGTGACTAACACTGATTTAAAGGCTAACATAAATAATGCATATAAAAAATGTAAGTCTCGACCAAGGGCTCCTAGACGTAAGCATGAATCACCACGTGATTGCTGGGCCACATTCCCAGAGCTTTGGCTCTTGTCCAGAAATTTGTACTTCTAACAAGTCCTAGGTAGTGCCGACTGGCTTTTCCATAAGTCAAGGACCACACTTTGAGGTCTAGACTCGGCCTTGCTATTAATAGCAGTGTCACAGAAGTTCTACTGGAGTCCAGAGTCTTGCAGTTGGCCAAGGGGCCACAGAACATTACTCAAGAGCCCCCATTTTAAAAGGAATGAAGAAGAAAGCAAGTATGGTAGACAGAATAATGGCCCCCAAAGAGGTCCGTGTCCTAATCTCTGGAGTCTATAGATAAGTCCCATGCTATCTTACGTGACAAAAGGGACTTTGTAGATGTGATTAATTTAAGGTTGTTAGCTTGGGAAGATTATCATGGACTATCTGGGTGGACCCAATGGAATCATAAGGGTTCTGATAAGGGAAAGAGAGAGACAGAGGAGTCAGAGATAGAGAAGGAGATGTGATTACAGGAGCAGAGAAGGAGAAAGAAATTAACAATGAAGAACCGGCTGGAATAATGTGATGAAAGGATATAAGTAACCTCCAGGCAGTGGAAAAAGCAAAGAAAACGAATTTTCCCTTAGAACCCCCCCCCCAAAAAAATGCAGCCCTGTCGACACCTTATTTTAACTCACTGGGGCCCATTTCAGACTTCTGAACCCTAAAACTGTGAGGTAATAAATTTGTGTTCTTTTAAGCAACTACGTTTGTGGTAATTTGTTAGAGCATCAATAGGAAACAAATACAGCAAGTAATAAACACGCTAGTGCTTTCTGTTGTCGACAGAATAAAATTCAAATTTTTAAAAATAAAAAAAAAGAGACAATCTAACTCCATACTCAGTTTACCCAGGCAAGAGATTCTTATCAATGCTTCAGAGTGCAATGACTTATTCTTTCCTTTAAGGAAGCTGGTAAAAACAGTAAAAAAAAAATGAAGTTTCTAGACATGGGTCTACAGATATGGTACAGCCAACACTCCATTCAGCATCATCTCTTCACTTCATCTTTACTTCTGTAAAGTATCATCTCCTCATCATCTTTACTTCATCTACTTCTGTACCAAGTCAGCTGACTTGTAGGCTGTTGACTCAAGCATCTCAATGTAAAATCAGGTCTGGTCTGATTCACCAATGGGAACTTCGTGTGTGTTGGTCTTATTACTCCGAAACTACTAAGATAAAGGAAACCCAAATGTCTTGTGTCTAGTCAGCCAAAGAAATTGAATAAACTGTTCTCGGTTAAGTTTACAGAGACTCCGCTATCTATTCTTAAATGTAGATTGTACAGATTGTTGTGAAAACTAAGGAAAAACGCATGTATATATATTTTTCTATCATCGTTTGGCTCACTGTAATGTGTCTGGATACCTGCACCAGTGAAGTGCAGGTTTTCATAATTTTTGTATGGTACCCACATCCTTCATATTTACAAACATTGGTAGGTATTCCCTTCCTTTAGCAAATACAAATTCTTTTTTAAAAAAAGTATTTATCCATTTGACACAGAGAGAGAGACAGAGAGAGACAGAGAGACAGAGAGAAAGAGACAGCACAAGCAGGAGGAGTGGCAGAGGGAGAGGGAGAAGCAGGCTCCCCACTGAGCAGGGAACCGGATGCGGGACTCGATCCCAGGACCCCGGGATCATGACCTGAGCTGAAGGCAGACGCTTAACCGACTGAGTCACCCAGGCACCCTGCAAATGCAAATTCTTACAATTCTCATTTATAAAACGGATGAATTAGGACATTGCCTTAATATTAAGGCATATGCCGCCCTCACTAATATTTTTATGGTTTTGAAATAATTATATACAATCAATACAATAGTCTATTTTTCTCCCCAAAAGCTGTTATTGACCCAATGGTAATTTTTACAATTCATGGTGTCCTAGATGAACAGAAATACAGGAGTGTTATCATTATTTTTGTGCTTGGCAAAAAGATTTATAATACATTTTAAACATGCATTCAGAATCTCCTGTGATCTTTTAGAACAAAACAAAACTAATAAAATATATATGTGGATTTTTAATATTCATAGTGAAGATATACTTTACAAACATTTGAAAGCTTTCCTGGGTCATAGAATTGTTGGAGGTGGTCTGGAGGTCTTGACTCCAGGGGCCATTGCTGATCTAGAATGACAAATGTGCCCGCAGTCAAGAGCGCAGACTGGAATCTGAGTGAATTCCTTATGGAGACAAGATTTTTCTTTAGGGGCTGAGAATGTTGCTTGTAAAGCAGGAGAAAAAATACCTAATTTTTTAATTTACTGTATATTGCTTCTGTAGGTTTCTTTTTGTCAGGATATGTAAGAACAAATGACTTCATTAAGTTTTCTTCACGTGGTGCATAGCCACACCAACAGTTGAGAACAGATTAGAATTATCCAAATTCTTCAAACTAAACTTTGGTGGGCATAAAGAGTGCGGTTCATTGCTTTCAATATTAAGATACTGAGGCCATGACTTTGGGCTCTTGCATTTAACGGGCTATAGTGCGGTATAATGTTTTCCACCTGTCATTTGGCACCAGCTGCCATTGTGTCTATTCTAAGAATTAGGATAAATCAATGTTATGTATTCATTTTATCATTACTTGTTCAAGTGTGGGTGATAGTCTATGAAAACTGATTTCACATTCCCTGAGTCTTTTTCTAATACAGCACAGTCAAGAGCTCTCATTTGGTATTATAAGAAAGAGGAAAAGAAATTTCACTAAAATTAATAGGTAAGTTGGTGATACCCTTAATTTAGGTATAATATTGATTTCACCATTACTCTAACTTGCCACTTATTTCTACTGGAATAGTAATTTAGGCCAATACATAATTTACATTAAATGAGTATTTGTTGACAGAATGATTCCTATGAAAACATATTTGATAAAATTGTTCCTCATTGGAGATTTTTCTATACACATATGTTCTTTATGGATATGCATTTGGCCTGAGAGGCTCATGAAGGCAAGACTGTGTATGTGAATTTGCATTTTGAAAAATTTTATTTTGCTTCCCATTATTTGCCTTTGAATGGCTTTAGGATTATTTTCTCCTATTACATGAATGACACTTTAAAATTTTAAAGCGTCATTCCTTGCCCCTTTGTGTTGACGTTCATGCCTCCTTTCATGAGACCTATATTTTCCTTCTATTTCCAAATTTTCTGTCTTTATCGGTAAGCCTATTACAGATCCATTCCGACCCAAAGATCTTCTCATTTTCCGCTGTAATATCAGCGTCAACACCTAACAGTTAATGTCCCCTGGTTGTCAGATTTTTTGAGAACCCTAATTAACTAGATGCATGCATCATTGATGTTTACATGCAACAGATGGCTTAGTTGGGAGAGGTAGATAAATTTAGCTTCTGTTGGGCATGGATGAGTAATATACTGGAAGGAAAAACGTGTAGAAAAAAGTGACTTGAATTTTCCTATATTTTCAGAGTTTTGTACATTCAGCTTTGGAAAACTGTATCTTTTTATAAAATCAAAGTTCCTTGAAGGTAGCGGTCTGGTGAATGTCTTGGTGAAGAGGTCATAAACAAAGGAAGGTCCTGACTAGACTGTAGATTCTGGAGCAGGATGCTCAGCTAATCATGGACTCTCAAGGAAGAGGCAAGTAGCCGATCCTGAAGGACAAAAGCTATTTATTATTCACTGTAGTTAGAACAGATGCTAGGTTCTCAATACATGATTGCTGGCAGATAAATGAATGAATGAATGAATGACGCTAAGGATAATTAGTGAGAGCTAGTAAAGTCACAGTTTACAAAATCATATACATTTTGTTTGAACTTCATGACAAATCCATGTGGTGGATATTATTGTCCCCATTTTCTAGCTAAGAAAGCAAAGTTCAGAAAAGTACAGTGACTTATCCAAGGTTCTTAAATGGTAAATGGTGAAGGCAGAACTTAACCAGCCCTTCTGGCTCCAAATTCCCTACTCCTTTGGTGACACCCTGCCATGTCCTGTTATCTATGGTCCATCTGAACTTGGGTGTCTAGGAGGATAACACAAGGATTTCTGGTGGGATATTTGAGGGGTTGCACATTTTCTTGAGGGCCTAAACTAGGTCTCCCTTTATTTATGGTTTATGAGAGTGGAGACCCAATGATCCCTGACCTTGGAGCAATACCCCTGACCCCTCTGAAGGCAGCAAGCTTCCAACACAGAAACCAGAAGCTAGCTAGTTAGCGTGTGTGCTCTCTATCTGAGGTATAATTGACAAAAAAATTGTAAGACATTTAGATTGTACAACATGATGATTTGATATATCTATACACTGTGAAAGGATCCCCCACATCAACTCCAGACAGGTAGAGCCATATCTCTGGAAATAAAAAATGATTTCAACCATCTTCCCAGACTAACTGCAAACCCCAAGAAGGCAGGAACACAGTGGGTCTGTTCCCTGACTTTTTCCTCAGTGTTTAACACAATTTCTAAAACATAGTAGTTCCTCCATATCCTAACCCTACACCTACCCTGACCCGAAACTCCTAACACTTAACCCTAACCCTAAACTGAACCCTCCGGAAAGAGGGATATAACCTAACCCTAAACCTCACCCTCACCCTGGTTTTAACCCTAACCCTATAACTGTAACCCTAGATCTGAGGGAGGAAAAAAAAGATACCTCTCTCTCTCTCTCTCACACACACACACACACACACACACACACACACAGGAATATTACTCAGCCATAAAAAAAGAATGAATGTTGCCATTTGCAACAACGTGGACGGAGCTAGAGAGTATGATGGTAAGTGAAACAAGTCAGAGAAAGACAAATACCATATGATTTCACTCATATGTGGAATTTAAGAAACAAAACAAACGAGCAAAGGGAAAAAAAAGAGAGAGAGAGGCAAACCAAGAAATAGACTTTGAACTTTAGAGAACAAACTGCTGGTCACCAGAGGGGAGGTGGGTGGGGGATGGGTGAAACAGGTGATGGGGATGAAGGAGTACACTTGTTGTGATGAGTACTGGGTGATGTATGGAAGTGCTGAATCACCATATTGTACACCTGAAACTAATATTTCACTGTATGGTAACTAACTGGAATTTAAATAAAAACTTAAAAAAAAACATAGTAGTTCCTCAATAAAAATACTTAGCCCTCACCTTTTGACTTTAAATTGTACCTGAAAACCTGACTGCAAAGTGAGAAGTCATTAAATAATAAAACATTTCCATTAATATTAATGGGAAAGATTATGCTGCATCCCATCCCAACCCAAGACCCTTCATTAATTTTTAACAGGTAGAAAAATATTCATCTGGACAATGAAAATACGCTTTTATAAATAAGAAACAACAACCTGAAAATAAAGTAATGCTATTTGACATGAAATATAAGAAAAGCTTATTACACTTTTCAAATGCTGAAGAAAAGTCTTGAGAGGGGCTGGGGGTGGTGGAGAAGAGGTATCAGGGAATCATTCTTTACAACGTGTAGTTTTCTTTCAGCCTTGTTTTAGCCCCTAAGTTTTCAAACTTTTGGGAGATTATGATTATTTTGCACTTACACTGGCCTTTTAAATATTACAGCACAGAAAACCACCTATAAGTCAAAATAAAGGCTCATTTATGAGAGGGGTTTGAAACATGTGGAAATATTTCCTGCACCCAACAGCTTGAAGATCTTCTCTTCCTGGCTGTATGAACTCAGAGCAAAGCATTTGGGTTTATTCCAATAAGTCACACAGTTCAAATACATTCCGTATGATTTTCTCTGACTAGGAAATTATTGTTTCAAGTAAATCGTGGAACATGTCTTTTTCTCAAACGGTAATGTTGGTATATTATTTCTTTAGCGTATTTATTTAGTGCTTTTTAGTTGAAAATAGAGCTACCATACGATCCAGCAACTGCACTACTGGGTATTTACCCCAAAGATACAAAAGTAGGGACCCGAAAGGCTATGTGCACCCCGATGTTTATAGCAGCAATGTCCACAATAGCCAAACTGTGGAAAGAGCCAAGATGTCCATCAACAGATGATTGGGTAAAGAAGATGTGGTATATATATACAATGGAATATTATGCAGCCATCAAAAGGAATAAGATCTTGCCATTTGCAACGACGTGGATGGAACTGGAGGGTATTATGCTGAGCGAAATAAGTCAAACAGAGAAAGACATGTATCATATGACCTCACTGATATGAGGAATTCTTAATCTCAGGAAACAAACTGAGGGTTGCTGGAGTGGGGGGTGGGGTGGGAGGGATGGGGTGACTGGGTGATGGACACTAGGGAGGGTATGTGTTCTGGTAAGCGCTGTGAATTGTGCAAGACTGTTGAATCTCAGATCTGTACCTCTGAAACAAATAATGCAATATATGTTAAGAAAGAAAAAAAGAAGAAGAATATAGCAGGAGGGGAAGAATGAAGGGGGGGAAATTGGAGGGGGAGAAGAACCATGAGAGAGGATGGACTCTGAAAAACAAACTGAGGGTTCTAGAGGGGAGGGGGTTGGGAGGATGGGTTAGCCTGGTGATGGGTATTGAGGAGGGCACGTTCTGCATGGAGCACTGGGTGTTATGCACAAACAATGAATCATGGAACACTATATCTAAAACTAATGATGTAATGTATGGGGATTAACATAACAATAAAAAAAATTAAAAAAAAATAAAAAAAATATTTAGTGCTTTTTGAGGTAAAAACAAAAAAAGAATCATTTCAAAAGTGAAATAACTTTCTAAGAACTCCTAGGAAAACAACTATTAACTGACAGTCACTGTGTAAAGTTAAGTCTGTATTTAATGATTGATCAATGGATTTAATCCGGATTCTGAGCAAACTAGAATCTCTACATTGACTTGGATGGTGCCGACCTCTGTTGATAAACATGCATAGCTCTGTCAGAAACTTGCTAACTTTGCTTTTGTTGGAACAAAGCCCAAAACCAGTTGATCTGCTGCTTTTTAAAAAAAATTTTATTTTATTTTATTATGTTATGTTAGTCACCATACAGTACATCTGCTGCTTAAAGAGGGGAATGAGGGCACGGTCGGGACAAAGGTTGGCTCCAAAGACCCCTGCAGCCTAGTCTTTCCCCCCTCAGGTCCCATCTGTCTACCCAGATGCCTTTCTCCTTACTTCCTTGCACCCCTGTGATTCATAGCATTTTCAGTTTTCAAAGTCTCAAAAATGGTTTGAAAAGGCAACTTGAATTTCAAATCTTAGTTTAGAGGTATTTAAAAAAAATCCTTCTAACGTTGGTAAAAAACGCACTCAACTCTAATTGAAATTAGAATTTAAAGGTAGATACTCCTGTAGGACTTTTAGTCGATCTCTATTTTTACTCTATGCAATAATTGCTAGTTTAAGTATTTTTCTCCCAGAGTACATGCAACTCCTCATGGGAGAGACTTTATTCTTTTTCACTACATTATCTCCAGTGCTTCACATATATAAGGCACTTGTGTCTCTTGAAAATATGAATGCGAGAGATGCCACACTGAGAGTGTGGGAGAAGGCGACTTTAAAGATCTCCCACATATTTGCTCAGAAAGTCATGCACTTATATGCTTGTTGATCTCCCAAAGAAGAATCCATGTATGTGGCCAGTGTCCTAGGTTATCTGGTTGGCGTGCATGCTAAAAGTAACGTTAGGTTTTTAGTTTTAAACATAGCCCCTTGTCTGAAGTATTAGGACTCTAAGATTCAGTCCATAGCCGTGGTTATCCATATTCTATCTAATGCAGTGATTTTACAATCTCTGCATTCGTTTCTGTATATATGTACTTTGAAACTCTCCCTGGAATTTCATGTAGATACATTAGTTTTTAGGATCCCCTACCTTTGCTTTGGGTGGTTACAGCTCATCCTGGGATTCTGGCACATTTGTTATCTGGGACTATTCTGCAACGTAGCATGTGATAAAGTGACCTTTAGTTTTCAATTTTTTGTGGCATTGAAATTGACCCAATTATATTCCTTGCTTCAACTCTTACCCATTGATTGGTTTCCATCCTGTAATACAGGAATCGGACAGTCAACCTAGTAACATAAAAATGCTTAGGAATCTGAAATTAGCAAAATGCTAACCGCAAGATATGCATTCTTAAATTTTACTTGAATGCTTGGGAGTTGTAGAACACATTCAACATTCATGTTTGCTTTGTTTTTAATAGTAAGAAGTTGGTTCTATTACACACATGATAATGGATGATATGAACAAACAATGGGGAATCTGAATTTACAAGTCTTCAAGTAACAGAAAGATATGCTGAAATCTAAATAAAATTGAAACATCCTTTGGTATTTGGAAAGGAAGATAGAATTCCAGAGATTGTTTTCCTCATCAAATGAGAGCTAATAAGAACTGATGACTGAGACAGGTGGTAGAATTAACTAGGCCAACCATCCAATCATACAAGCTGACACAAATCACTTGAATGTACTTTTCAGGCTGAAAACATGGGCTCTGAAACCCATCAAAATAAATTTTACAGATGGTTTGACAAAATGTCATCACATAGGATGCAAATCATTTTCTGTACTCTTTTAATACCTGTTTTTTTTGTGTTTTTTTTTTTTTTTAAAGTTGCATCCTAAAGGTTTCTTGTAGCTTATAACTCTACTAACAGGAGTTATAAAAATGTATCTATCTTATGTATTCCATGATAGTACCTGAAAAACACACATATATGCACACCCATGCTTCTTCCCTTGTTAGAAAGAATGTGTATTCATGAAATTGTATTTTAAAGTGTTTTTGATATTTTAATGTTTTGATGACAGGTTTTAAGGATGCTCTCTCCTGGGATGAGGAGGGAAATGAGAGAGTGTTGGCTATGCTTTAACATCGTTGATCTAATCTAGGCCATTGTCCTTCCCTGCCATTAGGGTAAGATAATGTTCCTGACTGGTCTCATATGTTACCAGGGAGAAGGTCAAGTTCTGACCTTAGAAGGATCAAGTATCTCACCAAATCACATAGTAATTACAACCCAAACAGACTTGGACTGCATTCGGCCCAGCCTGGTCAACGGTCCCACCCGGACATAGTTGGGCAAGCTAATTCCCTAGATAGGAGATGGAGATGAATTCCCATGGGACTATGTGAGTAGAGTTCTCAACACACATCGTCTTGGGAGAAGGGTATCGATATACTCTTTCACAAGGACTCAAGAGACATTTAGTGACTTATTCAGGGGTCGGAGTGGAACTGGGACTCCATCCTAGCACCTTAACCCATGATATTTACTTTTATGACACTACACATACCTCACAGCACTGGTGTACTGGTAGATGTTGAAGAATTGGGTCTCCAAGGGAAAATGAAAAAGGTCTGATATGTAGTAAATTCTCTCACAATGGCCTATTTAAGGCTATCAATATGATGTCACTGTATGCAGAATAGGGGAGTGATGCACAAGTAGCACATCATTATATAGTATTTTCACAATGCAGATATATTAGACGCAAATAACTTCAAGCATATAGATAATAGTAAAATAATGGGGAAGTGATGAGTTTGAGTATTACCTTTGTTCTTGATAATTTCATTGCAAATTTGTATAGCTTAATTTTTAATAGCTAATGTTTGGCCACTGGATTGCAAAATTTCTAAATATTTAACAATTGGCTCTCACAAGCCAACACATGCTGGCTTCAGCACACTGTTGCCTGATGTCTGCATGAAGACCAGGGATAATGAATATCAGCATTTTTTAAAGATTTCCTGTTAAGTCTACAACTTACTCACTGTTTGTTACTTCTCGTTTATTTCTGCGCTATAATAGCAACACTTGGATGACCAAAACAAAAAAAAAAAAATGGGGGAGAATGTGAGCTTCTTTTTGAAACTCTGTGAAGGAGAAAATTTGGAAAACTGAGCCAGGCTTTGAAGCCAGGGCTGGAGAGAAGAACTAGGCAGGAACTGGGAGCTACCCCAAAATTAGGAAAGAAGTTTAGAGCCTGAAGCAACAAGCAAGAAGGCGTTGTGGTCCTGGACTGATTCCCAGAATAATTTTTCTCATTGCCAATCACCACCAATGTGTTTTTCCTAGACAACTCACAGAAATATATAGTGTTTTTATTTTAGTGCTATAAATTGCTACAGGCCTATTAAAACTTTACTTCCTCTTTTCCCACTTCCCTAGATGACTCAGAATTTTTAATTTCCACCATGTAAGATCATTTGAGCTTCATTTCTGGATCACACCCAACTCCTCTCTAGCATACAACTCTTTCCTAATACAAATTCTGAATCCTCAGTTGCCTATAAGAACATCTCTGCCAGGGTGGCCCTAAACCTCAATTTGGCCACAACAACCTCTTCATCCTTTTCCCAAGCAAGCTGAGCCTGTCTGACTTTCTGGCTTGTGCTGATGGCCCACAGCTCACCTAGTCATTCACACTTAAAACTTCTGAGTCCACACTTGACTTTTCTCCTTTCCTTCTGGCCAAGTCCAGTCCATTCTATCATTGAAAGGCCTTCCTAATATGTCTCTTTCTAAGAAACTTTTTCTTTCTTTTATTTAAATTTTTTCAGCTTTTATTGAGATATAATTGACATATAACATCGTATAAGGTTAAGGTACGCAATGTGTTGATTTGATACACTTACATATTGTGAAGTGATTACCACCATAGCATTAGCTAACACCTCTATCACATCACATAATTTGTTTTGTGGTGAGAACATTTAAGATCTACTCTCTTAGCAACTTTCAAGTATAAAGTACAGTATTATTGACTATAATCACCATGCTGTGCATTAGATCCCCAGAACCTATTCATCTTATAACTGGTAGTTTGTACCCTTTGACCAACATCTCTCTATCCCCCCTGGCCCCTGGCCCACAGCCCCCAGTAACCACCATTCTATTCTCTGTTTCTATGAATTTGGCCTTTTTAGATTCCACATATACGATATCATACAGTATATGTCTTTCTCTCTCTGACTTATGTCACAATGCCCTATTTCTATGGAGTTCTTCCTTTCTATGCAAAGGCCCCACACCAACAAGACTAACAAGGCTTTTGTGTCCTATAATTGCACACAGCAATAATTTCCCCTCTTACCTCTTTACTTCTGATTCCTCCACTCCGCTCAGTTTTTTGGGTTTATCTTCCTCAGTTGTCTACCTAAAAGCTGTCATTGCTTCCTGAATCTAGCCCAGATGACTTCTCCTGGCTCCACAGTCTTAAATTCCAACTGTTTGTCCCATGACTTCAATCTCTACCCTACACTAGGCAAAGCCATTGTTTTTTTTTAAGATTTATTTATTTAGGGGCACCTGGGTGGCTCAGTTGTTAAGCATCTGCCTTCGGCTCAGGTCATGATCCCAGAGTCCTGGGATTGAGCCCCGCATCGGGCTCCCTGCTCTGCAGGAAGCCTGCTTCTCCCTCTCCCACTCCCCCTGCTTGTGTTCCCTCTCTTGCTGTATCTCTATTAAAAAATAAAAAAAAAAAAAAAAAAAAAAAAAAGATTTATTTATTTATTTTAGAGAGAGCAAGCGGCGGTGGGGGGAGGGAGCGACAGAGGGAGCAAGTCTTCAAGCAGACTCCCTGCTGAGCGTGGAGCCCAATGCTGGGCTTGATCTCATGACCCATGAGATCATGACCTGAGCTGAAACCAAGAGTCGGCACTTTAACTGACTGAGCCACCCAGGTGCCCCAAAGTCATTGTTGTCTGAGTATGTCTTTCCCTCTTCCAACTCCCAAATTTTACCCATTCTACTATTTCTGCTTGGAATTACCTTTCACCCATTATATCACTTTTTTCCTGGCTTCAGCTTTCCATCCAGATTCCATCTTTCCTCTCTGCAAACCTCCATGGAATCATTTGTTCGTCTGCCTTCCCCCTTTTATAAGTTATTTGGGTAATTATTTTAAACTTCCTACCAGAGAAAGAAGACCACATCTTACATTTATTTTGCATTTTTGCAGTGCTCAGAATAGAGACATTTGCTGACTTATTAAGATGAGCAGTCAGCTGCATTTTAGAGGGTTTCTTCCAGACTAATTTTGTTAGGGCCACGAGGGAAAAAAAAATGCTTTAGAATATTGATTGCCATGGTGGGAAAAATCAACAATAACAATAACAATAAGGTAATAACATTAATAGTTATAATTTATAAGTGTCTGCTCTGTTGTCAGATCCTTGTTAAGTGATATATATATCTCCTGATCCTTACTACTCACCAACGGATGCATTATATATGAGTAAACTGCTCCTCAAAGAAGCATAGTGATCTTCGCTGGAATTTCAACGCAGGACTCCTTTTAACTGAAGCTCATATCTGTCTCGTCTCTATTTGGGAAGGATGTCACTACCAGTGCATAAGTGCCTGGGAATGGGAGGATGACCCCAGCACTCTCTTTGTGGCCTCTGCCAATCCTCTGTCAATTTTTCTGCACAAACATTTGAGATTCGCCTACATTTTACACCACATATCACTTGATTTCAAGGATAGTATACTTTTGACGTCCTACTATGCAAGGCCAAAAACCCATTGGGCATGCCTAAGGGTGGTTCTTCTGGCTTGAGCCTTTTCATGTCCTCTTTCTTATGTACATGGTACTGGCATCAGAGAAAGGTCTTTACACTCAGAAATGTGATAAAAGATAATAAAGGCCAAGAGATATGTAAATACCAAATATAATAAAATCAAGTCACCCTACATGTGAAAACTTCTATTGGGGTGAAGAACATGGATAAGTATCTAAAAATAAAATTCCAAAGTGTGACACCCAAAGGTGTCTTTCAGAGGATGTTTTACTAAATATTAGACCACCAACTAACCAGCTTCTGGGCTAGAAGTGGACGTTGGGGCTCAAATGACAGCACTTCCTAGTGTTGGCTATAGAGCAGCATGAATTTGGGCTCAAGGAGGTTTGAGATCATGTAGAAGTTGAAAGCTCTAAATTTTCTATTTATTTATGTACCTTTTACTTCATAAACAGTATGATGCAGGAGAAAAGGGGCTTTGGGAGTAGGCAGGATTTGATTCCTGGCTCCACCCCCAGTCACCTAGCCTCTCTGAACCTGAGTTTCCTCATGAATAAAATGAAGTTAACACTATCTACCTCAAGGCACTGTTGCTAAAATAATGAAATATACAACCATTGTCTATGGATGTGAAGCTTAGTGGCTTAAAAAACACCATCACTATTGTTATTCACAGGTTTAGGTTTAGTTGAGTGATTCTGTTGATCTGGATCAGGCTTGGCTGATGTTGGCTGGGCTCACTTGTGCTCTGCCATCAGCTGGCAGGTCAGCTGGGGCAGGCTGGTCTAGGACGGTCTCACTCACGTGTCTAGTAGCTGGCTGGCTGTTGGCTGGGATGAGAGAGTTGACCCAGCCACATGCTTCTCATCACCCAGCACGCTAGCTCCAGCCTGTTTACATGGAGACTGAGTAGGGCTCCTAGAGAGCTAGCCAGAGCAAGTCACAAGGCCAGCCCAGATTGAAAGATGGGAAAGATAGGCTCCACCTTTTGATGGGAGGAGCTAAAAAGTCACATCATAAAGGGATATGGATATGGGATATGGAATGAAAATTGTGACCATTTTTGCAGTCGATCACATGACCACTTTGAGAAGTTGTCAGTATTTTTAAAAACTGAGCACAGGCATTCCTTTCAACCCAGCGAGAGCATTCCTAGATATATACCTAAAGGATGTATTCATATGAGCTCAAAATATATGTACTGCAATATTCATAGCAACCCCATTCATAATAGCCTCAAACTGCAAACTACCCAAATGTCCATTAGCTTGCCTATTTAGAATAGATAAATACACTGTAGTATCTTCACACCATGGAATACTATGTGCAATGAAAATGAACAAACTACCACCACATGCAATAATGAATGAATCTCATGAATCTCACAAGCATAGTGCTGAAAGAAAAAAAGACAGACACAGACAAGTACACGTTTTCTGGTTCCATTTACATAAACTTCAAAAACAGGCAAAATCTATCTGTTCTATTAGAAATCATGACAGTGGTTACCTTTGGGATAAAAGGATTAAAAATGGGTCCAAGGCAGAGGGGGGACCTTAAGGGTGTTGGTCATCTTTTCTTCCTTCCCTTCCTCCCATCCTCCCTTCCTTCCTTCCTTCCTTCCTTCCTTCCCTCCCTTCCTCCATCCCTCCCTCTCTCTCTTTTTCTTTCTCTTTCTTTCTTTCTTTCTTTCTTTCTTTCTTTCTTCTTTCTTTCTTTCCTTCCTTCCTTCCTTCCTTCCTTCCTTCCTTCCTTCCTTCCTTCTTCTTTCTTTCTTTCTTTCTTTTCTTCTTTCTTTCTTTCTTTCTTTCTTTCTTTCTTTCTTTCTCTCTCTCTCTCTCTCTCTCTCTCTCTCTCTCTTTCTTTCTTTCTTTCTTTCTTTCTTTCTTTCTTTCTTTCTTTCTTTCTTTCTTTCTTTCAACTCTAGGCCCAACATGGGGCTTAAACTAAAAACCCTGAGATCAAGAGTCATATGCTCTATTGACTGAGCCAGCCAGGCACCCTGGCCACCTTCTGTTTCTTGATCTGGCTGCTGATGAAACAGGTGTGTTCAGTTTGCAAAAATTCATTGTGCTGTACTCTCATGAATTAAGCACTGTTTTGTATGCATATTTTATATCAATTAAAAAGTTTATAAAAGATGACATATTTGAAAATACCTATTCATATCAGGCTCTCAAATATTTATCTCTCCTCTTCACATTCCAAAAAGAGACTATTTGTATGGTAACAATTTCCATTGTCAAAAGTTTAGCATGGAACTATCAATCATTTATGTAAATGTAAACAAGACACCCAAAGATAATTAAAACAAGGGGCACATTAAAATCTTTTTTTTAAGATTTTATTTATTTATTTGACAGAGAGATCGAGAGAGAACACAAGTAGGCAGAGAAGCAGGCAGAGGGAGAGGGAGAAGCAGGTTCCCCGCAGAGCAGGGAGCCCGATGCAGGACTTGATCCCAGGACCCTGGGATCATGACCTGAGCCGAAGGCAGCCGCTTAACCGACTGAGCCACCCAGGCGCCCTGGGGCACATTAAAATCTTATGCTTTTAAAGTACCCCTACTGTCTGAGATATGATGTTGGCATTCAAAGAGCTGAATCTGTTATAATGGCTGGTTTGTAGTCTGTCTGGACAGAGTGTCTCAGCTGTGTTCAACTTTTTTTTCCATATGTTCAGATCAGTGAACTCAGGGTTACATCCAATTTTAAGGTCAGTAGCCTTATCTCCTTTCCTTTATCCCCCACTCAAAAACACATATTGGAATGTAAGAAACCAAGCATGACTTTATTACAGAGATAACTGTGCATTCTCTCTAATTTATAGCAGAGGAGAAAACCATTCCAAACTCTGGAGATACAATGGGGAACTACACAGATTATATCCTTATGCTAAAAGAACTTTACATCATTCATAGTGATAAAATACTTGCAAGATATTCACAGTTAATCAGGATAATCAGTGTATTATGACAGGAAATTGACAACTACTAAATCAAAATCAGAGCTCGGTACTAATTCGGATAGGGTTGAATTATGCGGTGGCAAAAATTATCTCCCAAAATCAGAGGAATAAAACAATGAAGGCTTGTTTCTTGCTTTCACTGCATGTTCATTGACAGTTAGCTGGGAATTTTGCTCTGCTTTACTTTCAACCTGGGACCGATGTCAATCTGGAATGTTGAATGTCATCAAGGTATATAGGGATAGAAAACGTAACAAAGCACACACTTAGTCTTAAAGGTTCCACCTGAAAGTGACATAGGTCATTGTTACTCACATTTCACTGCCCAAAGCTAATCATGAGGCCACACCTAACTTCAGGTGGGTAGTGAAGTTTAAAACTATCATGTATTCAGAAGGAGAGAGAGTTAGAACTATTGGGGAACAATCTTAATTATTATCATATATCATGAATTTGCAGGTCTTAAGATAGTTTCTTTCATTCTTGGTCACAGAGTATACCTTGATTCCTGCCCTTACTACCAAAAATATATCTTGATAATTGCAGGAAGGAATGACTGAGAACTCGAAAGTGAATTAACATAAGTCTACCCTAGTATTATTCATGAGATATTAGAGCTGGAAGAGACCTTCCATAGCATCTAGTTCAATCCTCTTATATTAACGTTGGAGAAACTGTAACTCAGAGGTGACCTGCTTCAAGTCAAAGAGCTATTTATGATAAAACCAGAACTCAAACTGAATTTAATACTTTAATTCAAAGTGCCAGCCTTGTACGTAAAGGAAAGAAACTGCATATTGCAATAATATTTCAAACATTTATGATTTTGGCCAATTTCAGCCTTCATTCATTCAATAAATATTTTTTCAGCACTTATAGGCAATGAACTAGATACTGTATGAAATAAAAGATGAAATAGCCACAGAATCTACACATAAAGAGGCAGGGTCTGAGAGAATCAACCAAGTAATGGGATAAGTATGGTAAGAGTTGCAAGGGAATAGCAAAGGTCACTTTTGCTCTCTAAAAAATTAACTCTTAATGATAGCTGGTCAAGAATTGATATGCAGCGGGGCACCTGGGTGGCTCAGTCAGTTAAGCATCTGCCTTCGGCTCAGGTCATGATCCTGGGGTCCTGGGATAGAGCCCTGTGCAGGGCACCCTGCTCAGCGGGGAGTCTGCTTCTCCCTGTCCCTCTCCCTCTGACCCTCCCCACTGCTGTGCTCTTGCTCACTCTCTCTGTCTCTCTCAAATGAATAAATTAAAAAATCTTTAAAAAAACAAAATAATTGATATGCAACAGTCAACTGATCTTTGACAAGAGTGTCAAGAATACACAATGGTGAAAGGACAGCCTTTTCAATGAATGGTGTTGGGAAAACTGGATATCACACATGCAAAAGAATAAAATTGGACCCTTATGTTACACCATACACAGCAATCAACTCAAAATGGATTGAAGACTTAAACATAAGACCTGAAATGTAAAACTCCTAGGAGAAAATAGTGGGGAAAATCTTCATGACATTGGCCTTGGCAATAATTTCATGGATATGACACCAAAAGCACGGGCAACAAAAACAAAAACAAAAACAGTGGGACTACATCAAATTAAAAAGCTTCTGCACAGCGAAAGAAACAACCAATGAGTGAAGAGTCAACCTACAAGATGGGAAAAAATATTTGCAAATTATATATCTGATAAGGGGTTAATTCTCAAAATACAAAGAATTCCTACAACTCAATAGTAAAAAAACAAAACAAAACACAACTAATGAATCGTTGAACATTATATCAAAAACTAATGATATACTATACATTGGATAATTGAATTTAAATTAAAAAAAAAAAAGAAAAAAAACCCCTGGTAACTCAGTTTAAAAAATGAGCTAAGAATTTGGATAGACATTTTTTTCCAAAGAAGACATACAAATGGCCAAACAGGTACATTAAAAAATGTTCAACTTTACTAATCATCATGGAAATGCAAATCAAGACCACAATGAGATATCACCTCACACCTATTAGGATGACAATTAAAAAAAAGAGGGAGAACAAGTGTTGGCAAGGATGTAGAGAGATTGGAATTCTTGCACACTGTTGGTGGGAATGCAAAATGATGTAGCTGCTATGGAAAACAGTATGAAGGTTCCTCAAAAGATTAAAAATCCAGCAATCCCACTTCTCGATATTCATCCAAAAGAATTAAAATCAGGATCCCCAAAATATATTAACATTCCTATGTTCATTGCAGCACTATTCATGGTAGCCAAAATGTAGAAGCAAACTAGATGTCAATCAACTGATGAATGGATAAAGAAAATGTAGTATATACCTATAATGAAATACTATTCAGTCTTCAAAAGAAGGAAATTCTGCAATATGCAACAACATGGATAAATACTGAGGACATTTTTCTAAGTGAAATAAGCCAGTCACAGAAAAACAAATACTGCATGATTCTACTTATACAAGGTATTTAAGATGGTCAAATTCATAGAATCCGATCAGTAGAATGGTGGTTTCTAGGGGCTGGGGGGGGGTGGGTAATGAGGAGTTACTAATAAATGGGTACAAAGTTTTATTTCAGCAAGATGAATAAGCTCTAGAGATCTGCTGTACAATGTTCTACCTATAGCCAACAATTATGTATTGTACACTTAAAAATTTGTTAAGAGAGAGTAAATTTCATGTTAAGTGTTCTTACCACAATAATACAATTTAAAAAAAGAATTGATAAGCAATAAAATCTAGAAATACTAGTTATTATTAGTTGATTCCTTTCTGTGCACCACATAGTCTTTTGAGGACTTCCATTTTCCAGACTGATTTAGGAATAAGTGGCATATATATTATATTGATCTTCTGTCATTTTTTTCAGGTCCTTTATGCCATTCTATGACATTTTGTAAATTCATCCAAAAGGGACTTGTGCATGCATTGCTAAATGTATTCCTAGGCATCTTTCAGTATTTTGTTGTTATTGATTGAAACATTCATATGTACTCTAATTGGACATTGCTAATGTGTAGGAGGCACGTTGATTCTGGTATGGTGATCTTGTACCAGCAATCTTGCTGAATTCTCTTTCTAGTTCTAGTAATGGTTCTTTGATTATTCTGTATTTTTCAAGGTGGTTATATCATCTACAAATTAGGATCAGTTATCTCTTCGTTTCTCATTCTCATACGTCCTTTATTCCCTTTTTCTAGTATTATTTCATTGGGTAGGCCCCCCATTAAATATTCAGTGATAGTAAGGGGAACAGGGTAGCTAGTCTTTTCCTTGACTTTAATGGGTAAGTCTTAAGATTTTACCAATACATATGATGTAATATAGGCTTTTTAAGAAATTATTGTTTTTGTTGTTAACAAAGGTCCTTTTTCTTTCAAGCTTTCTAAGAATTTTATCTTGAATGGATGTTGAATTTTATCAAGTGTTTTCTTTTTGTTTCCACTGAGATAGCCAAATAACTTTTCTCACGTAGCTTGTTTATGTAGTAGATTAGATTACATCAGTGTATTTTTATGTTTTACCAATTTTGCATTCTGAATGTAAACAAACTCTACTAAATTTGATGTATTAATTTTCAAAACCACTATTGGATTTTATTTGCTAATATTTTATTTAGAATTCTTTTAAAAAATCTATGTGCATCTGTAATTCCTTTTTCTTGTACTGTTTTTGGCTGGTTTTGATCTTAAGTTCATACTAATTTTATAAAATGAGTTTGACACTTTCCTCTTCTTACAGGTATCTGAAACAGTATAAATGTGTGTGTATATATATATATATATATATATATGTAGTATAAAGGTACATATATATGTAACATATATACCATGTGTATACGTGTATATATATATTGTATAAACAGTATAAATGTGTGTGTATATATATATATATATAGTATAAAGGTACATATATATGTAACATATATACCATGTGTATACGTGTATATATATATTGTATAAACAGTATAAATGTGTGTGTGTATATATCACTTATATACCATGTGTATATAACATATACATATGACACATGGAACTATATATACATATATATGCACTGTTTGGGAAATTTTTTTGGGCTGATCCATTGACCAGAACTCAAACTCAGTGACTATCCACATGTAATCACAAAGGAGCGTGGGAAACAGTCCAGCTGTGTGCCCACTAAGAAAGAAGAACACAGATATTGATTAGCACTAGTAGTCTGCTATAGTAGTTTAATACGTTCTAGAAAATTTCCATTGCATCTACATTTTTGTATTTATTGGCATGAATGTATTCATTGAATTCTTTATGACTTTTATAAATTTCTATTATGTCTTTGGTTATGTGGTTGTAATAGTGTTTATTAGCATGCCCTCTCTTTATTCATTTATCAGTCTTGCTAGTAGCTTATTTATTACTAATTTCTTTATTAAAGCTAGGTTTTTGTTTTGTTGAATCTTCCTATTGTTTCTATTTTCTGAATTTCTGTGTTATCATTGTCATGTTTTTCCTTTTGTTTTCTTGTGTCTACTCTATTGTTTATTTTCTAGTTTCTTGAGTTTTCTTATTGATTTTCCATCCTCGAAGTTTCAAAAAGTTCTCTCTCTCTTTTTTTCTTCATAAATCCCACCACACTCTTCCCCATTTGTATCACCAGTGGTCCTAAAGAAAGCTCCCAACCTGTCATACCAGGCATTTATCCTTGCCTAACACAAAGCAGACATACGAGGGGGTAATCTGTGGTAGCAATAATAGTAAGAGGCCTGTGGTTCCCAGACAAACTTACTGTACCCTAATCGTAGAACTTTATCAGTATAGATAGTTGAAACAGCAAGATTAAACCATAAATTAAAAGTAACCCAAAGCACACAATCTTAATTCCATCACATAGTTCCTTTTACTATACTACACAGGCACATTACCCAAGGCACTCAGTTCCTAGCCATTATTTCTTCTTGTTCTACATTAACATAAAACAATCGCATGCCTGCATCTCAATTATACTTCAGTTCCTTTGTTTCCAACTAGGTTGTTCATATAGTGTGTCCACATTCACAGATATTTAGAAGAAGGGCTTAAATTGTTTTGCTAAAGCACAAGATACAAAAACAACACATTCGAGAACAACTCTAGCTGTAGAAATAGACAAAAAATGTGCTGAATCATTATCTACAGGAAAAAGGTAGGACAGTTGAAAGATGTCGCACAATATGGAATTAGTCTTGTAGGGATTAATGGGGGAGAGCAGCTGGGAGACAAGAATGCGTATGGTGGCCAAGAGTATGTGGGAATGAATTCCCAGTTCGGAGTTGGCGGTGCTTTGTGAGATCCTTGGTGGTAGAGGACATGGTCTTATTCACATTTGCATTTATCTATCCTGGTCTTGGCTCTTAGAAGATTCTCTGGGTGTTTTTTTTTTTGTGGTTGATTAACAACCAGAACTGAAGAAAGGGAAACGTCAGTGTGGTCAACTCTGCAATAGCTTGGAAGGTTAAAATACACGGTCAGAACTTTGCAATTATAGAATTGGAAGGAGTTATACATGTTAGACTGGAAGAGAATCTAGGAATAGTTGGGTCAAGCCCCTTATTTCACAAGTGAGGAAACAGCAGCTCATAAATATAAGGCATAGTTCTCATGGTACCAGGAATATAACTGATTAAAATTAATAATCATAGGGGAATTCAGGCCCGTGGGGCCATTTTGTAGTTATAGGAACTTTGGATACAACCAGATTTGATGTATTTTTGGAAAGCTCACTCTAGGTCAGGAGTTGGCAAATGATGGCCTGTGGGCCAAATTCAACTGGACACTTGTTTTTGTAAATAAAGTTTTATTAGAGCACAGCCATGACCGTACATATTGTCTATGGCTGCTTTTATACAACGATGGCAGAGCTGAAGAGTGGCATATGCTGTATGGGCCACAAGGACAAAAATATTTACTACTACTTGGTCCTTTACCGAAAGAGTTTGCGGACCCCTGTCCCAGGTAGTTGTATTCTCAAAGCTACCTTTTATTCCACAGCTGATCTAGGGGGCCTGTCTTTGTTGCTATTGCTTTAGCAATAAATTAATTTATTGCTAAAATTAATCTGACAATTGATAATTTAAAGAGTGACCCGATGTGCTATTTTTGAGACACAAAGTCGTCGAGGCAAAACTTAAGAGCCTCCAAAGTAACCATTCTCAAGAAATGATCCTTTCACAGATTGGGGCTTGTGGGTTTTCCTCTGGATGAGCGAGATGGACGTCGGGAAATGGGCTGAACCAGTAAAAGTCATTATGAAAGTAATTTCCAGCGATCCTGTAACATTTAGAGTTCATTTCCTCAAGAGGGCCTTGTCTCGGTGCCTCTTTAGACACTGCTCATTCAGCCGGATCGCCCTTTTGAAAGGCACTGGGATTTGCCCTTCTGAACACAACCCTCTGCCGCTGGGGAAGTGGAGCTCGTTATGGGTGAGGGCTTGCTGGAAGGTTCACATGTAACCCAGTGGCAGGAATGGCGCTTGGAGGAAAGAGGACAGGGAGCTCAAGACCACAGCCAGTTTAAAATGCTGCCTCATTAGTGGCAATTAGCACTCAGTCATGCCTGGGAGATTGTCCCCATAAAGCAGGTCAAATCAATTACTGTCTGCCTCTCAGACAAAGGAGGAGGCTCTTGCGGACGGCTCCAGCTCCTTCTGGGTTTCTGCGTCTGAGACCAGGAACGGTTTGGACTACACTTTAAAACCTTCTCTCCAGAGGAAAGCTTCCCTCTTTTCTTATGCTCTGTGTGCACCAAGAAATAATAGCTCCTGTCAAAAAAAAGGCCCGTCCGTAGCTTCAAGGTTTTGGTTGCAGGAGCACTGGGGCCGACTTGAAGGATGCTGGAAACTTTGTGACTTTGTGAATGCATGCAGGGACCTGGAGGGCTTTGCTCACGGCGAGGGACAGACTGAAAGCGAATGAGGTTCACACGTGACGTGGAGGCTAATTCCTCTCCCTGGCACATACGTAAATGGGCTCTAAAGAAAATCAGAGAATTGATTGCGTCCCCGCTCCTGGCTAAACTGGTGACAGCGTTTTTGTCTTTTTAGGAGGTGATGGAGAAGGGTCGGCCAAGGTGCTTCATGAGCTTCTGGGAAAAAAGATATGCAAGTGCCAGACAGGGTCCTGATGTGGCTTCTTAACTGCTGGCGATGTGCCCACAGGTGCTTTCTGTCCTTCTGCACAGCTGGAGCCCAGAGAACAGCAAGGCAAGCTCCTTGGGAAAGAGCTGGAGACTTCTGCTTTTTATGTAATATCTTATGTCAATAGCACTTTGGGTAATTTTCGGTTGGTGTTCGCAATAAGGCTCTCTCAATGAATATCACTTTGCGTTTATCTAGTTCCTTTGCTCTGATGCTGAATCCACTTTACAAGTGCCAGGAGCTGTTCTTCTGTGGGTGATATAAAGCTTCTCTTCACCTGCCCTCGGTCATCCATGAGGAAACCTCCCTAGGCTCCTCCCAGAATGCCCCTCCGAGGCCTCATTAGCGGTGGTCATCAGAGGGGTGGGGGGCAGTGCGGTGGCGAGCTCAAGGGCAGAGACATGCTGAGGTGTGCCTGGGGTCCTGTGTCTGCCTCCTCGGTCTCAGCACACTAATTGTCCTCCAAAAAACATAGCATCCTGGGAAAAAAAACCCAGTGTTCTTGCTACGCTGAGCTTTACGGCACGTCCTTTCTTCTGGACCAGACTGCCGTCCCTAAGTCCCTTCAATACTGAAATTCACCAGCAAAAAGCTTCAAGTGGCATTTCTCAAAATATCTGAGACTACCTGCATGACAGTCACTGAGGGTGCTTGTTAAAATGCAGATGACCAGGCGCCTCCAAAGCCTACGGAATTGGAATCTGAGGGTAGGGTAGTCACATAATTCTCACATCGACTAAAGGCTGAGAAGTGCTTGTTTGGTTTCCTAATGGCATGACGTTTCACTTATGGTCAGTAATCCTGAGGATATGAGACTTCATATACGCTGTATGTGATGCTCTCATTCAGGGTTTTCCAAATCTGTACTCTTTAGCGCGAACCTTTCTCTGATTTAGCCTTTTCTTTGCCAGTGTTCCCAGGACAGAGGAGTTGCCAGCCTAGGTCAGGACTCGGGGCAGCCATGAGACCAGAGGAGTTCTTGAGGCTCTCGGTTCCCCATAAATTGTGGAGGTTTCCATGGGAAGGAGAGCAGAAATTGAGACAGGCAAGGTATAGATAGAGTAGTGGGCTAGGAGCTGCGGTCAGGAATCCAGTCAGCTAAGCCAAGACACCAGCATCCAGAATGCCATGACATGAAAATGCATCTGAGCTTTTCAACAAGGCTTCCCTCTCTCCCCTTTCTTTATTTTTCCTCACTGGTCTGGACTTTGCTTGTCCTTTACCCCTTTTCACTCTGGGTGCACCCTTTTGATACTCCCCTCTTGATCTCTAGAATTTCTTTTCTCCTTGAACTTATATGGACTTTGTCAGGTCACTTCAAGTCCCTGGGTTCTATTTGTATTTGCTTTCTCCACTTGCATGCATGGGTCATTGGCATGGAGAAGGTCATGGAAATATATTGGCCGAGACCACTTTGAATCCATTCTCTGTGGCCTTGCCTGGCTCTTGCAATGGCTCTGCTGTTCTCTTATTTGCGTTTCCTTTCTTGCTTTTGCAGACATTTTCTCCACCTCTCAAAGCCTCAGTATGACTCCTGTCTCCCTCACTTGGAGCAGACAAACTTGTCTCTTATGTTCTGTAGAATATCCAGAAGACTCAGGTGAACTTGCTAATTCCGCCTTCTTCTGGTCATTATATCTTCACTGCTCCAAATTTATATTTCTACTTAACTCACCTCTTTTGTCTCAAGAACTCATCTCAGCCTTTCAAGGCTAACTCTTGCATGTAGGTTCAAGAAAGAAAACTTCATAAGTTTTTGGAAGTCCAGTATATTATACCTCCCCTTTGGGGGATTTACATGGCACATTAGCATATTTAAAGCTTTGATAAGTTGTGCAATAATAAAAAATGTTTAACTTTGTTTAAACCAGTGTTTGTCCTTAACTGTAGGACACTTTTTTTTTTTTGGCAATACTGATTAATACTCTGGACAACTCATTTTGGAAAACATTACTTGAACATCTAGGAGGTTGAGAACTTATTTTAAGAATCAATCGGAGGGGGAGACGAACCATGAGAGACGATGGACTCTGAAAAACAACCTGAGGGTTCTAGAGGGGAGGGGGGTGGGAGGATGGGTTAGCCTGGTGATGGGTATTAAAGAGGGCACGTTCTGCATGGAGCACTGGGTATTATACGCAAACAATGAATCATGGAACACTTCATCAAAAACTAATGATGTAATGTATGGTGATTAACATAACATAATAATAAAAAAAAAAATCAAGTAACAAAAAAAAAGAATCTTTTCATCCGGGGCACCTGGGTGGCTCAGTCGGTTAAGCGTCTGCCTTTGGCTCAGGTCACGATCCCAGGGTCCTGGGATGGAGCCCCATGTCAGGCTCCCTACTCTGCGGGGGGCCTGCTTCTCCCTCTCCCTCTGCCTGCCCCTCCCCCTGCTTGTGCTCCCTCTCTCTCTGTCAAATAAATAAATAAAATCTAAAAAAAAAAGAATCTTTTCATCCTATCTCCCAGTATAAACCCTTTTCCTTATGGCCTGGTGTCTTTTTGCAAATAATTGATCTTCAGTAAATGTTTGCTAAATGAGGAAATGAATGAGTCTATCTACTCACTAATGAATACTTGGGATGCCCGGGTGGCTCAGTTGGTTAAGCATCCGACTCTTGGTTTTGGCTCAGGTCATGATCTCAGGGTTATGATCTCAGGTTGCTTAAGATTCTCTCTCTCCCCCTCCCTCTGCCCCTCCCCCCACACCTGTGTTTTCTCTCTCTCTCTTAAAAAATAATGAGTATTTATTGAGTTGTTATTGTGTTCTAGGCACTGGCGATACAATGGTGAATAAGACACAACATCTCTTGCCCCCAAAGATCTTCCTTTTTAGTGGAGGAAGCCAACTATAGATAGATGAATAAAGATAGATGAATAATATCAGGTGATGACAGGGACTCAGATACTACTTTTGATGGAAGTGGGGTATCAAGAAGGACCTCTGTATAGTGGTAACATATGAGCCGAGGCCTGAATAAAGGGGAAGAGTGAGATACTGAAATATTTATAGACAGAGGACAGCAGATAGAAGGAAAAGCAAGTGTGTGTTGCTTTTAAAATATGTCTACAAATTCTTTGGTAGCCTCTCTTCAAGAGATGGAACTTACTTCCCATCCCCATGAGTATGGGCTAACCTAGTGACCTCTTTCTTTCTTTCTTTTTTTTTTTTCCAATTTTAGTATATGTGCTGCTGAAGCGAGCACTTTAGTGACCTCTTTCTTAAAAAGAGTATACGGCAGAAGTGACGTGTGCTTTCTGAGACCAGGTCATAAATGGCATTGCAGTTTCCTCCTTGACTTTTCTCTTAGGTCACATGCTCTGGAGAAAGCCAACAGCCATGTTGTAAGGACACTCAAGCAACCCCTCTTCCATTCTCATCTGGCTTGATGTACATATAATCTTGAGCCAACCGAGATTATTCAGCCCTTCCAAACTCCCCTTGGTTGGCACAATCTCTTGTGTTGAGCCTACTTCAGCCTGTGAAATAAAATCAACCCGAATCCAAAGTCCTTTCAAAGCTAAAGAGATAAATCTATGTGGTGTTGGCAGGATCTGAATTGAAGGGTAAGCAAACAGCAGCAAGGGATTATAAATCCCTGCTTGCTTCAACTATAAACCAATCTGTCCACAGCAAGAAAGCATTTAATAAAGGGTTTCATTGTACTGGAGGAAATGGAAAATTATACTCCATGAGTGAATGGTCTGCCAGCAACAGCCCGGAACCAGCAGTGTGGATGCCTTTTAATAGTTTTAAAAAATCGATAACTTTAGTCTTTTTAATTAAATTGCTATAAGTGGGAAGAACACTTAATTACAGCTTCTATTCCTTCATAAAATGTTCTCCATGAAGAACTAGTATAATCATATTTGGATTCTTCCCGGACAACATACATATGTATTTTTCATTGCGTTAGTGGGCTGAATTCTGTTTTTGATGGCCTAGAAACAAAAATGAGGATAAATGGGAAAAAGTAACAAAATGGAAACCTACCTAGACAGCATCTGTGACATCACAAATCCCAACTTGGGCACTAAGGAAAGGATGGGGGGAAAAACCCACAAGATTTCAAATAGCAGACACAGCACATCCTGTTCCTATTCTAAGCAAGAACAGGCAGGAATTGGCCAATGTCCAATCTTGAGAAGGCACTTAGAGATTTTTAATATATTGGTGAGAGCAGTGGGTGTTTTCAGGGATGAAATGCTAGCGTGGTGCTTCTAAAAATATCCAAATGCAATGGAAGTCACCTCTTCAGTCACTCTATTTTAATTAGAGTCTCTCCTCTGTCTATTTCTTATTTGTGCTGCTTTCTTGTTATTTTTCGCATTCTCTTGCTGTCCTGGGGGCTCTCCTACGTGAGCACAGGCGGTGACGCTCAGTGGTACTGACAGGCTGCCAGGCCGGCTGCTACCACTCTCCCCTGGAGCCCAGCTTACACCAGCCCCCTGCTCTGATTCATGATCTAGAAAATTCCCTCTGCTCAGGTATGACAGATTTGACCCTGCACAGATGCTGGCCACAGCTTAAAGACCCCTACCTTCCTTATTCTTCAAGACTCATTTTCTGAAGTGACAGACCTGAATGTCAGGTAAATAAAACCTTCCAACTTAAAAAAAAAAAAAAAAGGTCTTTATCTCACACACAAGCAAGATCAACTTAAAAGTCACCTTGCCATGCTATGGGTGATGACATAGCATAGGTGGCGGGAAGCCACGTGGAGGGATGTGACTCTGTCACGTGTGTTGTGAGAAGCCCGGGAAGCTAACGCATGTTCAACATGTTCAGTAAGTAGGTTTAGACCCACTGTAGCAGTTTTCTATAAAATCATATCGTGTCGTAGAGGAGCTGAGGCTCATGGTTGAGCTAGATACTCATGGGTTGAGTATCTATCTAGCTCTATATAAAGCTGCAGCATCATCAACCAGAAATAGCACATAGGACATGACAGGTAACCCTTGCTGCTACCTCAGCGCTGTTCATTCGGAAGACACGCTTCATCTCACAAAAGGCAGGGCCAATTCTCTTGTCTTATTTTACTATTTTAGGCCCCATCTTCCCAGCCTAAAAGCCCCTAAGTAGGCTCACAGGAAAAGCACCAAGATGAACAGATCACAAAGTGAGCCCTAGAACTAATGCTCATAGAAGTGAAAACTCTAGCTCAGAAAAGAACAACCATGTAACAGTATGGGAGAGCTTTTTTTTCTCACCCCACGCCTATAAAAGGAAAGCTGGATGGTCGCGAAGAATTGGTTCATGCAGAGGAGACCTCCTCTGAGTCTGTCTACACTTGGCAGCAGGACGAGCGCCCAGTTTGCCAGCAAAGTTCCCCTCTTGGCAGATCGTCAGAAAGGGCCTATGCTGGCCTGACTCTTCCTTCTGTCTTCAACCCTCTGCAGCCCCCATAGTTTTGCCTGTTGAGGTTGAGTTGGGACCAGTCTCTTGCTTTTGTATGTCCTTGGAAAGAATGATTGTTTATAGCATTAACAAGGAATATTTTTTGTGATGAAATTCGTAGTTTCTTTACTGGCACTTCTCTGTCAGTCTTCCCTAGGAAACCCCCAAAGAAAGAGACCATGCCCCTCTTACTCAGTGACTCTCCCAAAGAGAGTGATCTGGGTGAGAGGTCACCATCTTAGCCAATTGCCCTTGAAATATGTCAAAATCCGAATGAGACAGACTTGGAAAAGAATGATATGGTAGATTCTCTCTGGCTGAAATATTGGCAGCTATCAATTACCATTGATGCAATGGCTTTGACGAAAAGGCTCACCTTCTGAAAGCACAGATTAATGGAAGGGAATCCAACTGCTGTGCGAGCTTTCTTTTTTTAATTAAGGGAAGAAAGCATACATTCAGGAACAGGATCATACTTGCAAAAGTCAGAGGAAGAAGGAAATATGAAAAGTATTGGCCCTTCCAAGAAATCGTACATGATAAAATTCAGAACATGCCATCTGACACAAATCTATTTTAGATACCTTCTGTGATTCTGTGGTAGGTAATTGGCTCTGTAGCCAGCCTTGCCATTGCCAAAACGCCTGGGCTGCTCCCTTTCCTCCAGGCCCCTATCAACCCCCATCAAACACACACAGAAACCCCGGGGGTAGGACCTGGGTGACTCCAATGCGCAGTCAAGGTTGAGGACCAGAAGCTGAGCACTTGTGCTAACTTTCTGTGCTGAAGTCAGAGCCTCCAGAGGTAAAATGACACAGATATATTTATCTTTCTTATCTTATTTGTGATAAATGGTGCCTGCACTTTAGCTAGATTAAATGTATCAGAAGCCTTTCCCTAGTCCCTGAGATTGAAGACCATTTCGTATGACCAAGCCATCCCTCGAAAGAACACTGATTATAAAAATGGGTAGTTCTCTAACAGTGAGCAAAATGTGCACAGAACTTTGTAATGCCACCCTCCGATCCTGGTCTCATATTCTTCTAGCTCACTGAGATGGGAGACTAGAAGGAGTTATTTGGAGCTTCTTGTTTTAAGTACCTGTCACAATTTGTGGGGGTATTTAGCAGCTTGCTGCCCTTTCCCATCTTTGGGACCATCACCAGTAAAAATGTCACTTGGGCCAGCTCATCTTCTTCGGGCTTTGTCACCTATACTTATTCTGAAAAATGTCCAGGAGATAATGATATCATTTTTCCCGACACAAGGAGGAGGACAGGTGTGTAGGTGTCCTCGGCAGCTCTGCACTCATTAGCTTTCCTGGCTTTTAATGATGACCTGGCTCTCAGAGGAATAAAGGTAATCTGGAAAACTCACTCATCACGAAGGGCTAAGATCCTCGGGGGTTGACACTGCAGTGCCATTTGCAAATAGAGAACAGTGCTTTCCATTGACTTAATACGACAAATAATTGAGCCTTTTCGTGCCAGGCACTGTGCCATTGACCGCAAATACACTGGTGAACAAAGCATTGTACGGCGCCTGACTTCATAGAAGTGACCTCCTGATGGACCGCTCATGACCAAAAAGGACTGGATTATTAATTTTAGAATTTCAGGCATTTACAGAGAAATTTTTGACTCATCTTGAATTTCCTTATATCATTGTCTACGGGATCCCAAACACTGCTCTCAGTAAGCTTGGCCCCGTAGCTCCCTTTTGCACAATCTGAGTGATGTTTATATAAATATATCTGTGCGCACACACACACAATCGGGTTTGAGTATTATTTGAATTGCAGGCTAAATACTTACTAAAAGCTTATTGTAAACCAGGTACTACTTGAGCAGACCCGGTAAAATGACTTTTAAGACAAAGAATATCTTATTTAAAAAAATTACCACCAGTACCTTCAGCTCTCCTTCTCTCATTTTTTCTGTCACTCTGGTATTTAGTTGAGCCTGTAGAAAAAAGAATCGTCGAGGCCCCTGCCTATATTTGCTCTCACAAGAGCCTTAAGGCATTGAACCTCTGGCAATCAGCACATTCCAGGCAGTTTGACTCAAGAGACGGTTGATAAGTTTTTGAAGAAAACAAATCTTAGCAGGTTACAGAAGGGAAAAAATGAGAGACAACACACAAAGCATCACTGGAGTGGCATGGCGCCAGGGCTGCTTGGGTCACAGGGCTGAGCACTGGGAAGAGTCACTCGTGTTTATCATTTAGTAGGGTCATTGCTTGGCCTTTCAAGACTCTCTCTATTGCGTAAATTGTATTTTTTCCTTCTTTCCCCTGCATTGTTTGTTTTTCTGAATCTTTGAGAAAATGAAATTTTACTAAATCCATTTTTTATGTTGTGCTTGGTTTTAACTCTCAGCATGAAAGCTATCTAAAATCATAGCACTTAAGATAGATTATACTGTGTTACTAAAGAGAAAATTTTAATAAAACAGAAATCATTTGGGAGAGTGAAAACAGTCTTTTGGCAGTTGTAGAACCTTAATAATTTCATCTATTTTTATTTATCTATTATGATCTATCAGTCATTTTGTTTCCCTTAGCATATATACCTTTATGCTTAATATAACCAGGAATTATGTAGGGATATGAAGGTTACAAAGATGAATAACCTTCTTTCCTAGTCTTCATTTTTGTATAGTCCAGCGTTTTGCCTAAAAATGACCAGACCTGTGTTGGTGATGGTCTGTTCCTGACAAGGAGGATGCACACAACAGCAGGGGATGACAACTCGAGGGCTCTTTTCTAAAGCCAACAAGAGCATGGGTGCCTGGGACAGCTTTTATAGGTCCCTCCGGATAGTGGTGACCAATGAAACCATAATTACTAATTAGCTGCTCTGCACAAGGCTCTCGCCAAGTACATTTTAAGGGATGGATGGATAATACTCCTTCCTATTTCTAAAAGAACCTAAGATCCAGGTGGAGACAAATGGACAGTAGAGGAGACAGGCATGACCCCAACCACACTTAGCCAGGGGAGTCTGAAGGACACAGAGGAGGGAACACAGGATCGGAAGCTGAGTAGGGGGTAGATAGGTGCAGTGGAGCTGTAGGGCATTCTAATCTGAGCACACAGTTGCCAGGGAAGAGCTTGAGAACCAGAATGTCCCTTGGGCCCCATGGCTGACAACCTAACGACTGGCACCATGCCACACTGTAATGACAGACACCTTCTCCTCCTCTCCGTCGAGGTCAGCACACTTCTTCTGTAAGAGGCCAGAGAGTCAAGATTTCTGGCTTTGTGGAGCATGCAGTCTCTGTCGCAACCACTCAATTCTGCAATGTTAGTGAAAGCAGCAATAGACCATATGAAAACGAATGGGTGTGGCTGTGTTCCAATAAAACGTCATTTATTTATTTTTAATTTAGATTCAATTAGCCAACACATATAGTACATCATTAGCTTCAGATGTAGTGTTCAATAATTCTTCAGTTGCGTTTAACACCCAGTGCTCATCACGTCAAATGGCTAATAAAGCTTTATTTACAGAAACAGGTGGCAAGTGAGATTTGGGCTGTGAGCTTTCATTTGCTGACCGCTTTTCTTTCTTTCTTTGTTTTTTAAGATTTTATTTATTTATTTGACAGAGAGAGAGAGAGAGAGGGAGCACAAGCAGGGGGAGGGGCAGAGGCAGAGGGAGAAGCAGGCTCCCCGCTGAGCAGGGAGCCTGACACGGGGCTCACTCAAGCCCAGGACCCCGGGATCATGACCTGAGCCGAAGGCAGACGCTTAACCAACTGAGCCACCCAGGTGCCCTGCTGACCCCTTTTCTATTCTACAAATCTATTATTTAGTTGTCTCCTGTTTTCTTTGTAGCCAATGGTAGTGAAGCAGCCATTTTCTAAAAGGAAACTTAAGGAAGAAATGAAAACAAACTAGCCCGTGTAAGTCAGCTTAGAAGATGGGTGTCAGAGCAGCGCCTTGGTTGCACAGTCAGTTGAGCATCCGACTCTTGGTTTTGGCTCAGGTCATGACCTCAGGGTCATGAGATCGAGCCCTGCATGGGGCTTTGTGCTCAGCGGGGAGTTTTCTTGTCCTTGAGACTCTTTCCCTCTGCCCCTTCCCCCCCATGCAGGTGTATGCATGTGGGTTCTCTCTTTCTCCCTCTCTCAAATAAATAAAAAAATCTTAAAAAAAAAAAAAGAAGATGAATGTTAGAGAACAAATCATGGACCAAACAGAATCCACAGAGGAGCTTGTCTCTAGTTCACCTGGCACTTTCTTGGCTCTAACTCCATCTTAACAAACTCCAGTTTTCAGCTTACTTACAAGGATGAAATGACCTGTTAGATTTTGGGCTCAGTGAATGGAAAGAAGTTATCTGATTTACCCATGTTTTGTCTGAGCCTCATCTTTTGGGCATGACCGAGCTAAGGTGGAATGTCCCCTAGAGTCACTAAATTGCATCTTTGCAGCATACACTATTGTAAACACGCAGTGAATTCTTATTCATTAATTCCCAGCAAGAGTAAAAGAAGCATTTCCTCAGAAGTCATGATCCCTATTATGTACAGTGACAAAGCCCATTCTTTTATGTAGTGCATAAATAAGACATTATTAATGATATGTAGGTAGATTATATTAGAGAGTGCATAATATCTTCAAATTTAACATTCTATTTCCCACACAGCAGTATGAATCCATCAATCTTTATGGAATACAGGATACAACGATAATTTATGATTCCTAAGCCCTTAATAGACAATAGCTCTTTCTCACACAGGAGATAGCAACAGCACCAGTAATATTAACAGAAAGAATTTAATATAAATAATATTCCCAGGCATTGGAAAACTAAAAAGGCAAAAAGGAAACATGTCTCATGTGGGAAGTACAACCTCTGTGGCTCAGCAAAAAAAGAGGAAGAGGAAGAGGAAGAGGAGAAAGGAGGAGGAAGAGGAGAGGTTGACGTTACTAAAACTAAGAAGCTTGAAGGACGGGGCCCATAGAAGTGGGACTCAGGCCTCTGGGGAGATGGCATGCCTGGCTGACGTTGGTGTCTCTGAGCTCAAAGAAGGGGCACATGGAGCTGGGACCTAGACCTCTAGGAAAAGTACTTTCCTAGTGAGTGATAGCTCCAAGAGCACACAATGAGGCCGGTTCTGAGAGTGTCAGCAAAATATCAAAGTAGAATCAACTGGTGCTACTGGGATGAACAGCCATTGCTAGGATAAAGAAGCATTGCTAGGATGATGCTGACAGAAATGAAAGCAAAGGGAAAAGAGCAATTTCCTTCTTCCTCTTCTGGGCTTGAAATGCTCCCCTAGCGTCCCCTATTGGCAGAACTTAACAAAGCGGCTGAGAAGCTGCAATGTCGTTTGCAGAGTCCCAGCTCCAGCACACAGAGCTAAAAATGGAAGATTGGACCATGTCTAATATTACTCAGCCATCAGAAAGGATGAATACCTACCATTTGCATCGACATGGATGGAACTGGAGGGCATTATGCTAAGTGAAATAAGTCAAGCAGAGAAAGACAATTATCATATGGTTTCACTTATTTGTGGAATATAAGGAATTGCATGGAGGACACTAGGAGAAGGAAGGGAAAAATGAAGGGGGCGGAAATCAGAGGGGGAGACAAACCATGAGAGACTATGGACTCCGAGAAACAAACCGAGTGTTCTAGAGGGGAGGGGGGTGGGGGGATGGGTTAGCCCGGTGATGGGTATTAAGGAGGGCACATATTGCATGGAGCACTGGGTGTTATACACAGTGAATCATGGAACACTACATCAAAAACTAATGATGTAATGTATAGTGACTAACATAACATAATTAAAAAAAAAAAAAAGGAAGGGTGGGTTTGAAGCTGAGAGTCAAGGCCTTAGAACTGGTGTGTCCTGGAAGAACATGCCTCTGAAAAGTCACATGTGAGTCAAATTGTATTAAATAGAATAAATTCTTTTCACCAACTGTCAGAATGATTTCGGTAGCTGCTTTATCTGTATTCCGGGGCGGGGGGCAGAAAAGCTGCAGACACTTGGTTGCTGGACATTTTGAGTTTTCCATGTCTCTCCTTTCTTTAGCCCAGGGGACCACAGACTTTTTCTGTAAGGAGCCAGATAGTAAATATTTTCAGCAATGTGGGCCATATGGTCTCTGTCACTCTACTCAGCTATGCCTTTGTCACCACTAAGTACTCAACTCTGCCTTTGTTGTGTGAAATCAGATGTAGACATACATGGAAATGGCTGTGTTTTGATAAAACTTTATTAACAAAAACAAGTAGCCATAAGGATTTGGCCTTCTCTTGCTCTAGTGCAGTGATTATCAACCCTGAATGCACATTTAGATTAATCCTGGAAAGGTTTAAAAATACCGATGCCCAATTCCAACTTCCAGAGATTGTTATTCGATTGGTTCGAAATGGGACCTGGGCATTCGGATGTTTTAAAAGCTTCCTAAGTGATGCGAACGTGCAACCAGAGTTGAGAACCACTGCTTTAGACTCCCTGTAATTCCTTAATCAAGTGATCAATCATCAATAATTCTTAAATGCCCTAAGGGGATTCACAATTTGAAAGAACCCAGAGGTGAATTATTTCATGAAAATTTTTTTGGAAACCAGAAACATCATATCCTCAATTATCTTTCATAAGTTCAGATTTCCATACATGAATTTTTAAAAAGTAGGAAGCAAGTGTATATATACAAATAGGACTCTTATGCATTTGTTGGTTTGGAGTAACAAGATCTATAACGAGACACTGGTGTCTTACTCATCTTTGTGTGTCTGGCATGCAGGGACGGTTGAAAAATATTTGTTGATGGAATAAACAAGTGAATGAAGAAAGGAAGGAAGGAGTTGCCATAGAAATCTTAATCATCATTCAACTGAGATTGTGCCAAGGCTTAAGTGACAACTACTATAAGGCCACCATTGAAAATATGTCATGTTCTTTATCCATTCATCTGTTGAAGGGCCTGGTGATGGGTATTAAGGAGGGCACGTATTGCATGGAGCACTGGGTGTTATACGCAAACAATGAATCATGGAACACTACATCAAAAACTAATGATGTACTGTATGGTGACTAACATAACATAATAAAATAATAAAAGAAAAAAGAAAATCTGTCATGGATATAATAGCCTTGACTTCTGTACATAGATTAATTTCCTTCAGGATACGGTAAAAGCAAGTGACACGACACCCAAATGACAGGGCAAGACCCAATGGCCATTTCATTTCCTTAGGCTGCACTTGGAAAATTCTATTTTTATTTACAGTCTCACATGTAGAGTCCTCAAAAACCCAACTGTTTTGGATGGTGTTATACTTTCCATAGCAATGTGTTTATGGTAACCTTAGTGGTATTAGCAGGGGAAAGGAGGAGATAGAAATATTAAGATGGTAATACTGTTTCCCTTTGTCTTATTGGACTGCTCCAGGCACTAAGCCTGATGGCTTGGGTAAAATGGGGACTAGTGGCTGTGACTGCAGTGGGGATGACACCTGGATGTCATTATTAAGAAATTAGCACGGCCAAAGCTTTATAGTCCCAGGCTTACATTGAATGCCTTAATTACCAATAAGATCTCCTCTTTTAGAAACACTCAGCTATCTAGTCCTCCTTTTGAATAACAAGATCTTAAAGTATTTTGAGTAGTTTAGATATTTTAAAATTCAAGTCAAAAGTGGAAAGAAACCATTATAACTTCCTAATGTATTTTCCCCATTAAAATGATTCTGTAGGTATTATCAGACCATAGAACTGCTGCCAAATAAGATGCCAGTTTCTGTGACTATTGTATGTTTTACTACAATGTATATTGGCACAGCTAAGTAAGGGGTCCTAGAGAAATTTTTTACTCTGTGGATTTCCAGACCTCTGGTCTCTTAGCCAGTCCTGACATTAGTTACAAAGTTAAAGATGTATAACTTCCCACCCGCTGCTCATCTGTTCTCAGCCTTGATTTAACATTGGACACCTGGGGAGCTAGAACACTCAATGGTGATGAGGTCCCACCCACAGACGATTTAATTGGTCCAGGGGGTCTGCTGGTACGCTTGCCCAGATAATTTCACTGTGTAGCCAATGCTGAGCACTTTTATGTTATGTCCTGTGCCGATAACGCGCTTTTCTAATTCAAACCATTTTGCTTCTACCCCCCCCCACCACCACCATTTCAAAGGTCTTCCTGGGACTGGGACTTTGCCTTTTCTGAAGATCAGAGAACAATCTTTGAGTGGTCTTGTAGCAGGGCTGTTTACTTGCCTGTTGACCTTTATTTTATCTGCTTACAATTTGAGCTTGGGATCTTTGTGGAGTCTTTGCTAGCCTTCCCGTTAAAATGCATTCTGTGCCGGACTGCTAAGTGCTGCATGCTTGGCTGGGTGGCATTTATGATTGTGCCTATTATCAGCACACACAGGCTTTCACACTCTGCCTCCCAGCCCTTGTCTACCTTCCCAGCACCTTTTGCACCCCAGAGGACAGATCTTATTTATTCTGAGCGTCTGCCTTTCTCAGCCTATCTCATTACGTTGCAGTTTCCTGGGCTGTATCTGATTGTGTCCAAATAATTTATATAAGCCAATATATTTCATATAAAAAGTACTTTTGCTCAAGGAACTCAGGTATGTGTAAATGATGTCAGAATTCTTAAGTTTCTTCAAGTCACACGGTTTGAAAAGGAAGTAAAAGTTTTCCTCAAGTTCTTTAGAAAGGCGAAAGGGAATTCACTTGAAAGAAATATACAAGATTCAGTTCTAAACCAAAGCAATCAGAAATCTTATAAAGAAATTTATTTTATTGATGTCTTCCTTTTCCTTACTCTCCATTCCTGTAGCAGAGACAAGGCTATCTATCTGTTCAACAAACTGTTGTATTTTCCTCTTCCTGGGCAGACAGGAAGACTCATTTCCCGGGATTCCTCATAGTTGAGGCCGCACAACTGGGTTCTGTCCACTGGGTTGTTGGTGGAAGCTATCTAAGCCATTCCCTAACCAAGTCCTTAAAAGCATCCACCCAGTTGTTCAGTTTTCTCTTCTCCTGCTGTACCCTTGGAGGCCAGATGCAGCTACAAGATGGTGGGGTCTCCACCATCATGTATCCCTAAATGAGAAGACAAGACCCTCTTTGACCAACCATGTTGGATTTTTAATGACAGAGAAATATACCTTGGTTAAACCACTGAGTGTTTTAGTTACCATACAATAGCCTGTGTATCCAATTAACACATTTCATTTCTATTTTTTCCTTATATTTTGCTTCAAGATATAATTGAGAGAACAACACAAAGTTTGATGTAGAACCACCTGTTGAAGACAAATGATCAAAATCTTTTACCATGGCAGGAAGATAATAATAATCTATGAAATAGTCCCATTTCCATAGGAATTTATTATTTCTATTTATAATATCTCTACAGGAAAAGAGTAATGACCTATTTTATGCCATACATACACACAGCAAATTCTTACAAATACGAATTCACACAGAACAGAGATCTAACTGCTTCATGTATGTTTCCATACATCCATAGTGTCATGAGGCCCTAGATGGAAGTTGCCAGAATGTTAATCACACCCTTCTCCTTGAAACTTTCTTTCACTTGGTTTCTAGGACACCACATACTTCTGGTTTTCCTCCAATCTCAACATCCACTCATTGTCTCTTTTACTGGTTTCTTCTCGTCTCCTTGAACTCCGAGGTCTTGCTGCCCTGGGCCTTGGTCCTTGGATTTGTTCTTTTTCTACATAAAATCCTCACTTAAACTTCATGATTATTTTCATGGCTATACATACTATACATACATCAAGAACTTCCGAATTCATATTTCCGGTTTTGATTCTCCCTTGCGCTTCAGATTTGTAAATACAGCTGACTTCTTGACATCTCCATTTGGATGTCTAACAGACATGTCAAACTTAGCATAAGCAAAACTGAACTCATGCTTTCTCCTGGAAACCTACTCCTCCTACAGTTTTTCTTGTTTCAATACTAGGCAATTCATTTTTCCAGGTGCTCAGATGAAAATCTGGGGAGTCATCTTTGACTTCTCTCTCATCTCACTCATTTCCAGACTGACTGTAGAGAGAGGAGTTTCTCTGACCATTGATGGTGGAACCAGTTGCCCTCTGTCAACAAATACAGAATCCAACTACTTATTTCACCATTGTTCTCACTACATTCTCTGTTCAGATTATTGCCTTCTAGCTTCATTGCCATAATCTATTCTCAACACAGGAAGCTAGAGTAATCTTGTTAAAATGTTAGTCAAGTCATGTTATTTCCTCATTGAGATCCTTCCACTGGCTTCCTACCACACTCATAATAAAAGCCCAAGTCTTTATGATAGCATACAAAGGGTTATAGGATGGATCCTACATTGCCTCTCTGACATTCTCTCCTACAGCTCTCCCCCTGGGATCAAGTCAGCCAGGTTGGTCCCCTTCCCATTCCTTGAACAAACCAGGCATCTTCCCAACTTGATCAAGGCCTTGAAAGGGAAGCCTTGCTATTGTTCAGCCTGGGACACTTTTTCTCCCAGATAATCACATGCCTCCTCCCTCAGCTACTTTGGGAGTTTGTTAACACGTTACTTTCACAGGGGAGTATTTCCTGACCAGCCCATTAAAAAATGTACCTCCAAACTCAGCCCTCTTTATCTTCCTCCCATTCTTTAAATTTTTCCATATCACTATTCACCATCGGACACTTACATTTGTGCTTACTTGTTTATTTCCATTAAAATATAAACCCTATGATTATTAAGAATTTTGTGTATCTTATTTACTACTATATCACCAGCACCTAGAATAGTGCCTGGCACAACTTGAGTGATAAATAAATAATTGTTAAATGAATAAATAAATAAGGGAAGGCAGAAATGAAGAAATGGATTTTCCTCCAGGATTTAAGTGGCACTGGCCTTAAACCATTTCAGAAAGATTCTTAAAATATTATCACAGGGTGGCCACACATTCAGTGGATTCTAATTAAATCCCATTACTAACAGGAAATATATGCTGATGTTACAGCTTTCATTGTGTGTGAGTTATTTATATGTGACCTGCTGAGGTTTAAAGAGATTTCTAGTCCTTGCTCAGTGAAGATGGATAAACTGATTGTAATGCTTCATATGATTATATTATCCAGAGTCTAGTAAAAAAAAAAACCAGAAATCATACTTGGTACTTCAGTTGAAGAAACTTAATGCAGGGAACTGATTGCACAGCATTGGAGGTTAGAAAGAATGAAAGGGAACACTGAGGTCATCTAGTGATTCTAAGTGAAGGGGGGAGTTGCTACTCCTGGGGCTGTGGGAATACAATAAAGAGATGGAGATCATCAGAATTAAGAAGTTTGGAAAACATATCACCTAGTAATTCCACTTTGAGATAGATACCCAAGAGAAATGGACACATGGGTCTACACAAAATTTGTACATAAATGTTCATAGTATAAGTATTCACAAAAGCAAAGAAGTAGAAGCAACCTGAATGTCTACCAGTTGATGAACAGCTGAACAAAATGTGGTCTATTCATACAACGGAATACTATTATGCCGTAAGGAATGAAGTACATGCTACAACATGAATGAACTCTAAAAAAATTACGCTAAGTGAAGGAAACCAGTCACAAAGGGCTGTAAGTTGTATGAATTCATTTACATGAAACGCCCCCAGTAGGCAAATCCAGAGACACTGTAAGTAGCTTAATGGTTGCTTTGGGTGGGAGGAGGGGTGGAAAGTGACTCCCAATAGATACTGGGTTTCTTCTGGGGATGGTGAAACTGTTCTAAAATCAGATTGTGTCGATGGTGGCACAACTCTGAATATACTAAAAACCACTGAAAGGTATAATTTAAATGGGTAAATTTAATGGTACGTGAATTGTATCCCCATAAAGCTGTTAAAAAAAAGAAGCTTGGGAGAGAGGCTCTGTGGATCTCGGGCTCAGACCACTGATGAAGGGCCCAATCTGACCGCGTCTGGTACCTCTGAGGTAACATGATAAAGCTGGTTTGGGGATAGAAATGAAAGTTGGAGGCTGGAACTAGCTGCACTGCTGTGATAAAGGTCTATTGCTGTTGAGATGACACAGAAATAGCCAGGAGAAAGGTATTCTTTTTTTTTTTTTTTCTCCTCCGGGCTTTTATCTCAGTCTAGCTCCCCCTACCATCTGAACTTCACAGGAAGCCAGTTGGCAAAGGACAAACATAGTTTGCTGAGATCCAGTCCCAAAGCAGCCTAGAGGAGGGTGCATTAGAGGTATCAATGGCCCAATAACCGAGAGAATCCAGATTTGTGGTATCGCAGGATCCACACACGCTCTTGCACATATTCTAAATTCTATTAAACTGAAGTAACAAATTTATTATTGTGCCTAACGATATATAACTATCCTTTGCATAAACAAAAATGCTCTCATAGTCCCTTCAAAAAGGGGAAAGACTAAGACCCAACTATCATGAGAGTCATCTGGGGTTGGCAGTCACTACTTCTCTTTCTGGATAATTTTATCCCTCCTTGAGTTTAGTCACAATCACACTTGAGTATTCTGGAAGCTAAAGGCTAAACTATGACAATTTCTGCAATTTCTGAGTCTAAAATTACTTCAAAGTAAAAGAAAGACTAAATTTTGAAGTTAACTATCACGAACAATACTTACACAAAATAAAAAAGGAAAAGGAGACGAGAGGAAAAAAGGAATTGGTACCACATATACACACATACACACGTACACACACACACACACACACACACACAGTCAGCGGCAAGGAAGAAAATATAACTGAAGACTTCCTTTCTATAACCAAAGACCCATCACTGATGTTTGTAACTGCCTTATTCCAATAGCCATTTCATATTCCTTTTTTCCTGGGCCAGCCAGTTGCTATTCTATTCTTTTACCTGGTTGGGTGGTTCTGCCTTTTTTTCCCCCCAGGGGACAGGGTAGGGAGGTTGCTATTACCATTAGCTTTTACTCTTGGACACAGAAAGTACCAGAAGGATTCCCAGAGAATCCCTTGGATTCCAGACATAGTCTACTCTAACTCCACTGAGTAGCAGCAACTCAATCTCCACCTTGAGAATCCAGATCAATCGTCTCAACCAGGACAGGTCTTTACCCTTCTTTGCCTTTGGATTCAGGTGTGCCGGGGGAACAAAATGGCCAGTAGTAGTCTCAACTACCAATTTAATGAAATCATGGTCATGTCCCCTGCTTGGAACTAAGTCCTCCAAACCAGCGTGACCCAAGTAATGGGTTTTAAATCAAACATTCTGTGAGTAGGATATTAGGTGTAATGGTTAGAGGAGTTATTCCCACTTCCACCCCTTGATTCCTGGGCCTATGATTTCTAGCTTGTGGGAGCTAGGCATCGATATTTGTTGCTGATTCAAAGCATGTGCTACCTCCTGTGAGATCTTTTTTGTTTTACTTATCTCCCAACTGGTCATAACTAAACCTTTAGTCAGGCTTTTCTTTCTTCCATTAGACCGGCTGCTTCTGGGTGATGAAGTATGTGGTAAGAGCAGTGAATTCCATGGGCATGCAGTCATTGCCACACTTTTTTCTCTGTGCCCTGAGCCTTTGGTCAGAAGCAATGATTTGTGGGCCATCATGATGGTGAATGAACCATTCCGTGTGCGCACAGATGGTGCTGCTGGCAGAAGTATTATTGGCAAGGAAGGCAAATCAATATCTAGAAAACATGCTGCTCAAGCGAAGAGAGAACACTACTCCATGGGTGACAGAAGGGATCCAGTGTAATTAACCTGCCACCAGGTGGCTGGTGTGTCCCCTGGGAGAATGTTGCCATATTGGAGACAGCGTTGGTTTCTGCTATTAGTAGTTTAGGCACTCAGCAGAGGCAGTCGCTGGATCAGCTGGATCAGGAAAAGCTAGCTTTTTCCTTTTTTCTTTTTTTAAATTTAAATCCAATTAGCCAACATATAGTACATTGTTGGTTTCAGATGTAGCATTCAATAATCTATCACTTACATAGAACACCCAGTGCTCATCACATCACATACCCTCCTTAATGCCCATCACCCAATTACCCCATTCCCCCCCACTTCCCCTCCAGCAATCCTCAGTTTGTTTCCCAGAGTTAAGAGTCTCTCATGGTTTGTCTCCTCTCTGATGACTTCCCATTCAGTTTTCTCTCCCTTCCCCTATGATCCTTTGAGCTATTTCTTATATTCCACGTATGAGTGAAACCACATGATAATTGTCTTTCTCTGATTGACTTATTTCACTTAGCATAATACCCTTCAGTTCCATCCACGTCGATGTAAATGGTTAAGTATTCATCCTTTCTGATGGCTGAGTAATATGCCATTGTATATATATACACACCACGTCTTCTTTATCCATTCATCTGTTGAAGGGCATCTCAGCTCTTTCCACAGTTTGGCTATTGTGGACATTGCTGCTATGAACATTGGGGTGCATGTGCCCCTTCAGATCACTACTTTTGTATCTTTGGGTAAATACCCAGTAGTGCAATTGCTGGGTCATAGGGTAGCTCTATTTTCAACTTTTTGAGGAACCTCCATACTGTTTTCCAGAGTGGCTGCACCAGCTTGCATTCTCACCAACTGTGTAAGAGGGTCCCCCTTTCTCTGCATCCTCGCCAATATTTGTTGTTTCCTGTCTTGTTAATTTTAGCCATTCTGACTGGTGTGAGGTGGGATCTCATTGTGGTTTGATTTGTATTTCCCTGATGCCAAGTGATGTGGAACATTTTTTTCATGTGTCTGTTGGCCATTTGTAGGTCTTCTTTGGTGAAATGTCTGTTCATGTCTTCTGCCCATTTCTTGACTGGAGTTTTTGTTTTTTGGGTGTTGAGTTTGAGAAGTTCTTTATAGATCTTGGATACTAGTCCTTTATCTGATATGTCATTTGCAAATATCTTCTCCCTTCAGGAAGAGCTAGCTTAAAGGAAGAAGGAACTCCCTCTTTCCTCCTCCTGCCTGTCAACGTTTCTCTAGTGCCCCCTATTGGCAAACCCAAACAGGATGCTAACTGGTAAAGGAGAAATGCCATTTAACTGACTCCCAGCCACAGCTTCCTGAAGCAGAATAAAGACTGGTGGATTTTGTTGTGAGAGACAATAGCTTAATAACCATTTGTACCTGGTAAATGTAACTCTCCCCTTCCGGGGGCAGAAGAAACAGCATCATGAGGCTGAGCCTTTTCGATGTGAACTGAGAATCACGAGGCATAAGTGAATGAGCATGAACTTTGCGGTCAAATCTCCATTCCACCACAGAACAGTTATGTGAGAAGTCGGGCAAATCACCTGATTCCTATGAGTCTCTGTTTTCCCATCCATGAATGGGTAATAAAAGCTATCTCATAGACCTGCTGTGAAAATTACAGGAAGTATATGAGGTAATGTCTGTCAAAGCACTTGTTGCTCAATAAATATTGTTTCCTATCCCCTATGTACTCCCGGTTTGAGTCTCTGATCACTTACTTGAGTATGGAATTACTCATTACCTTTTAGCAGTGGTTCTCAACAGGAGTGCTTTTGCCCCCCAGGGTTCACTTGGAACTGTCTGGAGACATTTTTTGGTTGCTACAACTAGGGTAGGGGTGCTAACAGCACCTTGGGGGTAGAGGCCAGGGATGCCGCAAAACATCCTACAAGGTACAGCCCTCCACAACAACAACAATGACAATCAGGCTTTACATATCAATAATAGTGCTGAGGTTGGGAAACTCTGCCCCATAGCCAGGGCCACTATGATTATTATATGCTAAAGCCACTTTCTCAGATGGGAAGCCCAAAGGGAAGTAACTGCAAAAGTGGCTGAGTTAACGGATTCCTTGCCACATTGCCTTGATTTAGCTCCAAGCCTTGCTCCCAAATGGGTTCATAATGGCACTTTCAGATTATATTGCAATGGAATAGCACAAGAACGCTTACAGAAGATAAACAGCTGCCAAACTGGCCAGAGACCGGCCATCTTCCTCTTTAAATTTATAGCAGTCTGATCTTTGCCTCATGGAGCAGGGGATGAGCCAGCCACATACTCTCTTGCCCAGGTTAAACAACAGTGACCCCTAGGACAGCTTCAGCATCAGCAAGAAGAGTTAAAATATATGGAGTGTTCACTGTGTACCAGCCACTATGCTAAACATTTTCCATGCATTATCTCGTCTTGCTTTTCTTCAGAGGTCAACTTTCTGGATCTTCTTTCACATTCAGTCATCCTATCGGAGCAGATCAAAGTGTTAACCCTTTAAATGGTACTGCAGGGACATTCACAGAGCTCAGGCATTAATTATCCAAGATGGTAAGTGCTACTGTCGGTGGGAATGCAAACGGGTGCAGCCACTGTGGAGAACAGTATGGAGGTTCCTCAGAAAGTTAAAACTAGAACTACCCTATGATCCAGTAATTGTGCTACGGAGTATTTGCCCCCAAAATACAAAAACACTAATTGAAAGGGATACACGCACCCCCTATGTTTATAGCACCATTATTTACAATGGCCAAATTACAGAAGCAGCTCAAGTGTCTGTCATAGATGATTGGATAAAGAAGGTGTGGTATATATACACAGACCATGATTCCATTCCATTCCATTCCATAAAAAAGAATGAAATCTTGACATTTACAAACACATGGATGGAGCTACAGAGTACAATGCTAAGTGACATAAGTCAGTCTTCTTAAGTTGAACTTAAGAAACAAAACAAATGAGCAAAGGAAAGAGAGAGACAGAGGGAGAGAAAAGCCAAGAAATAGACTCTTAACTATTGAGAACACACTGATGGTTACGAGAGGGAAAGTGGGTAGGGGGATGGGTGAAACAGGTGATGAGGACTAAGGAGTGCACTTGATGTGATGAGCAGCGGGTGATGCATGGAAGTGTTAAATCACTATATTGTACACCTGAATCTAATGTAACACTGTATGTTAACTATACTGGAATTTAAATGAAAAAAAAAAAAAAAAACCAAAATGGTTAAGTGCTATGTAGGTATTACGCATTTAGTGTTCTCCTTCCCCTGGAGACAAACTATCTGAAGACAGAAATCAATCATTGACTTTCAGACAATCAGTTTGCTGCAAGTATTGTCTACATATAACTCAGGGGAAAAGCAACATCTCACGGTCTGCAATTTAGGAAATTATTTTGCACTTGTCTTTTGGCTTCTAGATTACAATAAACCGAAAGAAAATAACCTCACAAATGTTGCAGCGGAAGGCTCAAAGGCACTGTGATTTGGTGTTAAGATGGAGAAATTTTCCATAAATTTTGGTCACTAAATATTTGGCTTTGCGAATCAATAACAAAACACGATTTCGGAACGTGTGACTTGACAGATCTCTTCCTGGACGAAAACTCTAGAAGAGTCACAACTCACACCTACCTGTGCTCGGGTTTGCTGTTAATGGTTTCCCATGTTAAAGAGATGGTTATCCAGTGCCAGGAAAAGCTCTGGCTTTGGAGTCAGACAGATCTTTTATGACTTTGGGGGAGCTACAGAATTTTAAAAGGACTCAGGAAAATGAAGATAATGAGACTTATTTTACAGAGTCTTTCAGAGTATGGGAAGAACAAAGGCAGTGTGCCTCGTATAAAGTTGATGCCTTATAGTAGTATTTGCACTCTCCTTCTGCAGCATTAAAATGGCATTTCCAAGAGATCAAGGTGAACATCCCTGAGTAAAAAGACATATCAACATCATGAAGCCCTTGATATGATACCCTCTTGCCAAAAACACATAACTTCACTCCAACTGTAAGAAATATCAAAGAAACCCCAAAGGAGGGATATGCTTCAAAATATCAGTACTTTTCAAAAGTTTCAAGGTCACAAAAGACAAGGAAAAACTAAGAAACTGTTACAGATCGGAGGAGACTAAGGGGAAATAATTACATACAAAGTGGGATCTTGGCTAAGATCCTGAAACAGAGTAAGTACATTAGGGTAATAACTGGTGCAGCTTGAATAAGTTCTGCAGTTTGGTTAATAATATGCTAATGCTAATTTCCTGTTCTCCATAATTGTACTATGGTTGGATGTCAACACCAGGAAAAGTGGGCAAGGGATACATGGAGACTCTGTATTATTTCTGAACTTTTATGTAAGTCTAAAATTAGTTTAGAGTAAAAGAAGGCAGATCCAATAATTTGTTGGGGTTAAACAAATACATGTATGACTTGTGTTAATTATGTGTTAATTGTATCATATTAATTTCCCCAAATTGTGAAGAAGATTCTTTTTTTAAAAGATTTTTTAAATTTATTTGACAGAGAGAGAAAGTGAGAGAGCAGGCGAGCACAAGCAGGGGAGGGGCAGAGGGAGAGGGAGAAGCAGGCTCCCCACTGGGCAGGGAGCCCCATGCGGGGCTCGATCCCCAGACCCCGGGATCACCACGGGAGCCCAAGGCAGACGCCCAACAGACTGAGCCACCCAGGCGCCCTGTGAAGAAGTTTCAAAAACAAGTTTTTTTCTTCTCCAAGGACTAAATGCACACTCTCTTTCACACACTTGCATACACACATATACAAACGCACATATGTTTGCAGGACAATTTGGAAATATATACCAAATGCTTTAAAATATGCATACATTCTGACTCTGCTATCCCACATCTAGAAATTCATCCCAAGGAGATCATGCTACTCTTTTATAATAGGTACTCAATAAATATTAGTTAAATAATTGAATGGATTGAAGTATATAAGTGAAGATGTCTTTCAAAGGTCGTCTATCACAATAGAAATAGAAAGAAGGAACAGTTTCAATCTATGTCAAGAAGAAATTGATTAAATAATGGTAGCCTCCATACAATGGAATAGCTTTTAATTGTTAGAGATGTTGATGTAGAGATTTACTGACATGGGAAGATGCTTAGAGTATCTTGCTAATTGAAAAAAAAATTCAGTTACAAAATAATCTGTTTTGTTAAGAAAAATATACTTTATATATAGAAAAGCATATATATCCAAATGTTTTCAGTGATTGTCTCTGGATGATGGAATTCTGCATGTGTAACTCTGTTAAGATGAAAATTTCAGGCCAGACAAGAAATCACAACAGAAATTACAATAGATATGAAAGCGCCAAACGAGTCAGCGCAAGCATCACAAATGTGATTTTAAGGGACTTGTTCTAGGACTCCTGGACCCCTCAGCCACATTGAGGCTATAAAAAGGCATCAGAAAGAGGACTTAGTAAAGGAGATTGCAGAAGAAATTTCTTTGCAGAGGACCGCTGCCGAGAGCTATGGGGTGTCACTGCTTTTAGAAGGTGGGTTAGCAGGGGGGCCGTGGGGGAAAGCACCTCGGGAGTCTGAACTGCGTCACCTGCTGCTGGGACATCCAGGGACTGGTGTCTGACTCTTGCCCAAGAAAGATTCAGAAGCCTGGGGACTGAAGTCAGACTCCTGCTCACGAAATGAAAAGGAAGGGGTGCCTGGGTGGCTCAGTCGGTTAAACTTTGGCTCAGGTCATGATCCCGGGGTCCTGGGATGGAGCCCCCTGTAGGGCTCCCTGCTCAGGAGGTTGCCTGCTTCTCCCTCTGCTGCCCCCCCTGCTTGGGCTCTTTCTCTCTGTGTGTCAAATAAATAAAAAAAAATGTTAAAAAAAAGAAATGAAAATGAGGGTTCAGGAAGGGCCAAGAATCACCCTCGTTTCTAGAGCCAAGAGGGGGCTTCTGTATTTGGATGGCCCGAATTTCCAGTTTCTGGATGTCACATATGCAAATAGGAGTGTTCCCTGGACAGGGGGGCGGAGTTTGGGGAGGGGGAGCAACAGAGGTGTACGATGAAATATCCAACGTCTAAGGGAGAAATCAGATGTATCCCGTAGTCAAGGGAACTCAGTACAGAGGAGACCAGCAGGGAAACACCAAGGAGGATCTCGCATGTCCCAGGAGAAGCTGTGAACATCTTTGAAGATCAAGAGCACAACGAACGACAGCTTCAGGTGTTAGAAGATCACACAGGAGCATCTTTCCCCTCTCCTTCTCTCTCCTTCCACCCAGCTAGTCTAAAGGAGTCATAGAGTGCAGTGTAGCCCATGGGGATTTTAATGTGCATTTATCCAAAGAGTGACAACAGGCCAAAGCTCAAATCGAATATCAGAATTTCCCAAAAGATCATTGAGGTCCCAATCAGGAGCTCGGGTGTTCAAGTGTTTGTCGGTCCTTTTCTTGTCAATTATCTCGGGTTATGTTAGTACTAAGACTAGTGTGAAATAGGATGATCCATCCCTTCAGGAAAGAATGGGCATAGCATCTCTCTGGGAGCAGTTAAGGTTCGGCAGCAATCTATGGTATATACTGAAATGGAGGCTAAAGGCCACTTGCACTTTTTTTTTCATGAGACCAGAGTAAACAAGTATTAATTACAGAGGGAGTTCATATTCATATTCTACTGGAGAGATCTATGAAGTCATATACAAATAGTTCAAATATACGAATTAGTTTTTCACCAATACTGTGCTTGCTCATTGGAGGAGATAAAAGCATTGGAATTTCATTGCTGAAGAGATGACACATTTATTTTGGGCAACGTGGCGATTGTTTTGTTGGGACTACCCTTCTTTTCCTTCTCTCCTAATTCCTTTTTGGCTGTCTCCACCACCTTTTGACCATGTTTTCATGATGATTATGCTCTCATCAACCCGACATTCCTTCAACAGCTGTACTAACATCCATCCAGAAAACTCACTCCACTGCTATTCCAAGCAGCGCATGCCCTGTGTATGCTGGAGCCCTGGTGCCCCCCCCCCCCACCCCGGGATGGTTCAGTGTGTACCTCCTAGATGGTGGGCGGACTCATTTGAACTGGGCTTTCATCCTCGTTGAGGAAGAAAGTGGCAACCACATTTCTTTGGAGGCATGCTCTCACTTTCAACAGAGGAAATGCAATTGCATTAACTTCTTCCAATACAAAGATAGAAAATCCTCGTACTACTGCCCTCCCCACCCCCATCCAGTTCCAGCACTGGAAGAGCATGGTCAGAAAGCAGGATACTCCACTCCATCAACTGCTGGATTAACGTTAACGCACACTACCTTCCTTCCTTCCTTCTTCTTTTTTTTTTTTTGGTAAAGATTTTATTTATTTATTTGACAGAGAGAGACACAGCGTGAGAGAGAACACAAGCAGGGGGAGTGGGAGAGGGAGAAGCAGACTTCCTGCTGAGCAGGGAGCCCGATGTGGGGCTCGATCCCAGGACTCTGGGATCATGACCTGAGCTGAAGGCAGACGCTTAACGACTGAGCCACCCAGGCACCCCCACTACCTTCCTTCTATGGAAGGTGGCGACTAATGCCCATTGCCCAGGGAATTACTTGCGTATGGAAGGCTGGTCTCATTTACACCTCTCTCGACGCACACTCACATACACACACTTGTTCCCACCATTAAGTTTGGTGATTATCAAGTGTTCATTGCATTTGCTCTGAAACCTGTTTATGCCACTTTCCTTTGTCATAGCAATTACACAATTTAATAAGGAAGAAAATTGCTATTTTAAGATTGGGTGCTTTGGCAAAACCCTTGTAAAGGCAAGTTACTCAAACACCGCTGTCAAAAATTGTGTGTGTGGGGGGTCACAACTCTAAAAGATTGGGGAGGTTTGTAAAAACTAGAAGCATTTTCACCTTGAATGAATTTGTAAGCGGCTTCAAATTCTCATTGCTCTTAAGACTAAACTGAACTAGAAACTTCAAAGTGCTAAGGAAGGCCGTCTGAAATCTAATTGGCAGACTTCTGCTAAAATAAAAAGTCATGGTCCTGGGGTGCCTGGGTGGCTCAGTCGTTAAGCGTCTGCCTTCAGCTCAGGTCATGATCCCAGGGTCCTGGGATCGAGCCCCGCATCGGGCTCCCTGCTCCGCGGGAAGCCTGCTTCTCCCTCTCCCACTCCCCCTGCTTGTGTTCCCTCTCTTGCTGTGTCTCTCTCTGTCAAATAAATAAATAAAATCTTTACAAAAAAAAAAGTCATAGTCCTATACGGAAAGAACTGGTAAGTGCATATATATTGATCTGTTATATTTATTGATTTATTCATACTTTTTTAGAGGGGGAGGGGCAAAGGGAGAGTGAGAATCCCAAGCAGACTCCACGCCCAATGCAGAGCCTGACCTGGGGCTCGATCCCACAGCCCTGAGATCATGACCTGAGCCGAAATCAAGAGTTGAACACTTAACCGACTGAGCCACCCAGGTGCCCCTGATATGTTATTATTTAAAGTTGTTTGCTAAAAATAATATTTTTATGATTCTTTAACTGACTTTTTCAATTTAACCACTAACTTCCAGTCCTGAATGAATTGGAAAAATTCTACCCTGACTTAGAGCAGGGGTTGGCAAACACAGCCTGTGGGCCAAATCCAACCCACTGCTTGTTTTTAGATGACCCATGAGCTAAGAATATTTTTACATTCCTAAATGGTTGAAAAATACTAAAAGGAAAATATTTTGAGATATAGGAAATTTACATAAAATTCAAATTTCTGCGTCTGTTAATAAGGTCTTCATGGAACTGGATATGGCCATTCTTTCAAGTATTGTCTATGGCTGCTTTCAAGCTACAAGGACAGAGCAAAGTAGTTGCAACAGAAAGAGTATATGGCTCATAAAGCTGAAAATATTTAGGGTCTGGTGTTTACAGAGAAAGTTTGCTGACCTCCGTCCTGGGGCATTATTGAGCACGTTCTTTCTTCTGCCCCTCTGTTTTCCTGTGGTATGGTGGGAGGCCTTTAAGGTTGCCTTCACCCCTCAGGGCTGTCTGGATTAATGCTGCCTTTCTCTGCTCTAGGATTCACACTAGGACAAAATGCTCTTCTTGGCAATCAGACATTTTTCTGTGTCGGAACTGAGTGAAAAGAATCAAGAGTGACCTTTTAATGAACATTATTTACTCACGAAGGCTTTATTTAAGTACAGACAACTCTGAGTTCATCTTTTCTCTTCTGCTTCCTTTGGGCCAGGTTGTCCGAAAGAACAAAGCAGTTCTTCTGCTTTGTTTCTATTCTGAAGGAATGATGTAGGGAAATGACCTGGAGAAAATTGATTTTTTTTTTTTTTTCTGCTTGTGCATCTTGGTTTGATTTTCCTTTTGGAGTTGACAGATAATCCTCTTTTCTGATTTACTGGAAAATACTGGTATTCAAAGTTAGGTGTTGGACAGCCAAATATGTGATTTAAAAGGGAAAAAAAATAAAAATAAAACCCCCATGGATTACTCCCTTTTTTTGGCAGGAAGCAGTCAGAGACAAAAGAGAAAATAAGGAGGATCTAGAATTGCAAGTTTTTGGTTTTTTTTTTTTCTGAGGCAAGGAAATTCCTAATTCTAATTCGCTATTAAAAATCGTTCCGGGGGACTTCATCACTGTTCTGGCGGAAGAGGGCTAGGATAATACAGGGTAATCAGCTTCTGGTGTAACTGGAAGTTTTGACTGAGGAACAAAGGTACAACATACAGCCGTGTTAGACTGCATTCCCTAGACATAGAGCCCACGCCAGGGAGTTTTATGTAAAAGAACGTTGAGAGGGCGCCTGGGTGGCTCCGTCAGTTAAGCGTCTGCCTTTGGCTCGGGTCATGATCTCAGGGTCCTGGGATCGAGCCCCGCGTCGGGCTCCCTGCTCAGCAGGGAGTCCGCTTCTCCCTCTCTCATTGCTGTTCCCCTTGCTTGTGCTCTCTGGCTCTCTCTCTAGCTCCCTGTCAAATAAATAAATAAAATCTTAAAAAAGAAAAAAGAATGCTGAGAGAGGACAAATCAGTAAAGGAGTGGAGAAAGCAGGAGGAGGTAGGGAGGGATTAAGCAAGAAAGTGGTTTCAGGTGAAGTGTAGTGCCTTGGCCTGAACCTTTGGGGAGCTCGGGAGCATATAGCTCGGGGTCTGCTCCTTCCCTGAGGCAGGGAAGCCGGGCTTCGGGTTCCCGTCATCACACAGTCCTGAGGCATCTTGGGTGGGGGCGTGCACTCCCAGGCGTCTCCGGCAAGGCCACTCCGATCGGCCAAGGGCAATCCTGCACAGAGGGAGAAGGTGCAGGGGAACAGCAGTGACCTTCAAAGCAGCTGGTCAAGGGAGCCGAGAGACCTGCGCCAAAGGCCATGGGATTAGACTCCAAATTGGGTGGTGAGGGCCACCATCACACAGCACTTGCAAAGAGTAAACAATTCCTAAGCCTCTCAGCCTCACCGAGCCGTTAAAGGTGTTGGGGGCCAATCTTCACCTGCAGGCGAGAGCCAACGAGGTGCTGTCTTTTATTTTCTTGTACAATGGACCAGACCCAGGAGAGGGGAACAAGAACCTTCAAATGAAGATCGAAGGGTTCATTATTATATGTGACAGAACACTGATTGCAGACTGTGTTCTGAGATTTAAAGTGACCACAGACTTTGCATTACCGAGGGATAAACAGAAAAATAATTACATTTCCCTCTTTGAATCCTGGGGCAAGCGAAAAGCGAGCCCCACCTGGGGGAATTTAAAGAGGGCAATGGGAAACTAAGAAGTGCACTTGCTTTGTCAACAGCATCCTGCAAGACTTGTGGAAATAGGGTTATCACTTTATGTAGAAGACACTCAAATTGTCTACTTAAAATGTATGGCCGAGAATCGCATCTGGAATTGATCAGAACTGTCAAATCTGAGGAAACGGCCTTTTCATGTTTTTCTTGCAAGTTTCCGTCTTAGAATCCTCTTTTGATTTTAAAACATCAAATCTGGAGATACACAGGTAGAGAGAGGCAGAAGTTAGAAGTGCTGCTGACGGTTTTCCAGGCCCTAATTTTGACCTTCCGTGGACTCCAAGAAGTAACACTAGTATCCTTCTAAGAAGTTTTTGCTTAGCTGGCTTGAATGGACTTCTGTAACTTACAACTGAAATCTTTTAAGTACATCTTGTTATATGGGAGGGTTTTGGAAGCGGTGATTGAGTTCTCTGTGGGCTGGATGAAAGAAATGGGAAGACTTCAAGGATTTAGCTTGAAGCTTTGTTTTCAGGGTAATCACACTTGTTTTTAGTTTATCTTTACCTGTGGTGACTTTGAGTAGGGGTGGTTGATGGAAAGCCTCAGGGTGGACTTCCCAAGCCACAGCTGGGATGTTGCCGCTGTAGGACAGTATCATTTACATCCTTTTCACAGGTGAGGAATAGGAGACCGAGGGGTTTAAATCAGTGGCCAAAGATCACACAGTGGCCAAGTGGCAAAGCCTGGGAGCCTAGCCCGTCGGCCTCCAATGACCTTGCTCCTTTACTCCCTCCCAGCACGGTGGAAAAGACCCAGCTTTGGGGAGACGTCACTTTGAACGTGTCTGCTGTGTGCATCGTGGAAGGAAGCTTTTGTTTGGGAAGATTTGAAAGGCTTTGGAGGAAGGTTATTTGTTTCTGTTCTTGTAATACAATTAGCCTGTTGAATGTGAGATGAGAATAAAATGTTTTTCTCTGCTCAGTCTGTCCATTTTAAAAGAGAACCAAATCTACCGATGCTGACACTAATGTGCGTGGGGAAGCTCACCAGAAATGAAAACACTAATTTATCTCAGTCTAGTTATTACTTTGGCTCCTTCCTTCCCTCAGAGTGTAAATTGCTAAGAATGTGAGACTGTGTCCTGAATGGAGGTTTGTTATCATTTTGCTTAATTAAATAACATTCTCCAAGGCATGGAGTTGTAATTATCTCCTCCCTTTCTTATGCCCACTATTTGAAATCCTCACATTTATTTATAAAACATGGTAGGTTTTTCTTCCTCTTACTGCTGCTGCCAGCATGGTAGATAGTTCTTGTTCTTTGATTTTCACCGTATTGGAACAGATTTTCATTAAACTTTATGGCAATTACTTGTACAACATTTACAGGACTCATCTTTTCTCTGTAGATGGCAAGATTCTCATCTTGGGCAATTTTCTCTGGAAGAGATTTTGATCATGTAATTTTAAAATTCTATAAAATGAAAAGAGGAAATTATTATAAAGGTTTAAAAAAAAAACAAAAAAAACCAAGCAGCTGGTTTCATTATCATTTTTCCTCCTGAGTGTCTGTTGATGTAAATAGTAAGCTTTTGCATTCAAGCAAATAATAGTTTTATATACAAGGTTCATCAGAGAAACTAAGCATAATAGTGTCACTATCATGGGCATGTTCACCTGTAACTCCCCAAGGAGGTAGGAGCTCCTAATTAACTCTATAGAGATATTTTATTCCACTTGAGATATATTTCTTTGGACAAATTCGACATCAAAATCTTGGGCAATGAGATCCCTTCTATTAAGTTTCTTATAAAGCATCAAAGTTATTTTTTCAAGGTCGAAAATACAAAAATAATACCTAATAACAGTAGTAAATATTGATGTCTGAGCCTGTGCCAAGTTTTCCATGCACTATTCAATTGTTTATTTATAGTTTTAAAACCACCTATTTGAGGTATAACTGACATGTCAAAAACCGTATTTAATGTATACAACTTGATGAGTTTGGCGATAAGTACACACCTAGAAAGCCATCATCACCATCAAGAACCGAAATGTATCCATCACTTCCCAGAGTTTCTCTCTCTCTCTCTCTCTCTCTCACACACACACACACACAACCTTCCCTTGCAAGGCAAGACCATTGGAGTATTTTAGAGGTAGTGATTCATTTTAAAGAAATCATATTTACGTTTCTCTGGGAAAATGCCCACAAAGGTCTTTTTCTCTGCTCCATAATGCAATCGTAAGATGCCCAGTTGCTCTAGTAATCCATGCTAGCCTGCACACCAAATGACCCAAGTGGGGAGGGATGAGCAACAAAGAACTAGAAATGGTCTTCTTATCAGGAAAGACTGCTTGCTGTGAAATGACTGGCTCTTCCAAAGCAAAGAGTAATTTCTTTCACTCTTAGAATGGCTCTCTCAGCCAACACCATTGATTATACCTTAATGCGCAATATAGAGCAGCTAATAAAGACATCTGGGAAGTAACTGTGTTATAGGAAGGTGTTAAGAGCTTGTAAGTAAAGGAAACCCAAGAGCTTTGGGGCAGAAGGTGAAAGACAGATGGAAGAGAGGTTCGAAGGGAAATGGGGATCATCTTTTCAAACCAGACTTCTAGATTACCATGAACAGAAAGCAGGTAGACTAGTGAGACAGAGCGCCACCTACAGGGAGTACCTGCAAAATTGAAATCTGAGGTTACCCGCAACAGGTCTGCCAAAGTCCACCACTTAGAACAGGGGAGGACAAGTGACAGCCCATGGGCCGAATCTGGTTTGCCATCTGTATGGTCCACGAGCTAAGAATGGCTTTGTATTTGTAAGCGGTTAAAAAACCAAAGAAGGTTAATATTTTGTAACACGTGAAAATTACCTGAAATTCACATTTCGGTGTCCGTAAATAAAGTTTTGTTGGAACACAGACACACTCGTTTGTTTCCATATTGTCTATGGCTACTTTTTTTTTAATATTTCATTTTATTTATGTGACACAGAGAGAGAGAGAGAGCACAAGCAGGGGGAGAAGCAGAGGCAGAGGGAGAAGCAGGCTCTCTGCTGAGCAAGGAGCCCGATGCGGGGCTGGATCCCAGGACCCCGGGATCATGACCTGAGCCGAAGGCAGACGCTTAACGCTTAACCAACTGAGCCACCCAGGCACCCAGTCTGTGGCTACTTTTGTGCGATGTTGATAGAGTGGAGTATCTGTGCCAGAGACCGTATGAGACCATGGAATCTAAAAGACTGTCTGCCCCTTACAGAAAATGTTTGCCTGCTCCTGACTTAGACCTTCAGTTTACTTGGCTATGTTTTCGTATTAGAGCTGCAGCGGGGTTTCCTTCCTACAGATATTTTTCCTTAATAAAATAAATCTTATAACAATGTATTTATTACATTCTAACAATAGATCTTAACACTTTCCCTAATTTTGCTGCTATGCAGCCTTATTAGATTAGATGTCTCTTGTCTTGTGAGCAGCTCATCATCGGAGAGCCATATATCTGGCAGTGAATAATCAGCACTGTTCATTAATTTAAGTAAGATTCCAATCTTATTGAATTTCCCTTCAAATTGTTTTCAATTTAATAAAACCAAACTGCACCTAACAGAGGATTAAATGTCTATATTTGACTCAAACGTTGAAGCCGACTTTGTCATCCAGACTCTTATTAGAATGTGCTGGAGTTGTTTTTCTTAAGCCAGCAAGGGGATATATGAAATAAGGCTCTTCCGAATGGATCATTGGATCATTGGTGTGGGGGCAGAAAAACGTGGAAATCATGGGCTCCATTCTGAGGATGGAGCAATCAGAAGAGCTTAGCCTTGTTTGTGGCTATAACTGCATTTGAATGTTTCCATCTCTACCAGCTTGTGAGGACAAAGATAGTTTGATTAATATTAACGACAAATACAGATCTATGAATATTAATACTGAATTCCCCCTGGGCTCCCAGCTTCCATGTGCTTATAGGGAAATGCCAATGCCTTACAAAGGTCTCGTCCCCGTGCATTGTGGGGATCCTCGGGGCTGCCCCGCGGGTGCCTGTTTCTCAGACTCAGTCCTAGCTTGCTGTAGCTGCTGGCCAAGTGGGGGCTCTGAGGGTGCAGGTCCGAAACCTGCTAGACGGCTGTGCAGTGGTGTCATTATACCGGCGAGAGCTTCCTCTGTGGCCTCGGTGTGGCTGAGCTGGGCACATGCTGTCTCTGGGGAGCGTCCCCCCCCCCCCCGCCCCGCTGACGTGTGTCACCGCCGCTCCCAGGGGACAGAGGTGCAGCTGCCGCTGCCAAACCTCATTCCTTGGATCCCTTGATGTCAGCACCCAAATGGCCCCCTTCAAGGTGAAAAGGAGACTGAGTTTAGGGCTGTCCCACAGCAGGGCTGCTTAGAATGAAAGTGCCACAGGGTTTGGGGAACCCGCGGCTCCCGTTCACACTCACGGTTTTTCTGCCTTTCTGGGGTCATCACCTAGTGAGGATGAGGAATTCCCAGAAAAGCTAAAATGACTATCCACTCCCACCCTCGGGCCACACTTCCAAGTTTGGCTGGTTGTTCCTGGAGTTCATCTCCATCATCATCATCAATTCCCTCCCAGGGCACTGGTCAGCCCTCCCTGTGAGCCAGTGTTTTGGGGCCTCACCAGTGTGTCGAACTTATTTATACACACCTGACCTCAAGTCACCAGTCAGGCTGAAGTGTACCTCACCCCCACTCCCCAGTTCCCAAGTAGATATGCAGAAACAAATAAATGTGCATGCGTGCCTGTGTGTGTGTGTGTGTGTGTGTGTGGTCTATTCAACTTTGAAATCTGACCAGCCAGGAATCCCTTTTACAGAATATCAGAGGATTCTTTTGCGAATGGAAGGTTTGATTATGGTCTAGTGTGAGAGAAATGATATATCACTTTTTATGTAAGTCCTTTACTTTGAGAAAATTATGTGGATAATAGATGCTTTTCTGATGATTTTAACAGATGCCTTTGAATGGATGAAAACTGCTATATTTAATTCAGTATATTTAAAATTTTTGTCCATTCACTTAAAAATATTTGTTGTGCATGTACTATGTGCCAGGCATCAGGAGAACTGTGGAGACACAGGAGGTCTCTGCCCTGGCTGGTGGATCTCCTATTCTGGTGGGTGAGTAATCAACACGTACATACATACAATACATACATACTTTTCAAGTCATGGCAATTTTCGTCAGGCAAATGAAGGCAGGGTGAGGGGGTAGAGAGTGACAGTGGGGGAATGCTAGAGTAGAGAGACAGCATGGAGAGAGAAGGCCTCCAGGAGGATGGCACTCTGAAGCCAAGACCTGAAGGAAGCAATAGAATGAGCTTTGCACCATTTTTTGAGAAGGCGAGCATAAGAAAAGCATGTGCAAAGGCACTGGGCATAGGTTAAGACAGAGGATGGGTGGAGCTCCTAGGCTAGCACAGATGGGCATTCCTTTAGGCCAACCTTCAACCCAACCACACTCTCCTCCCTCTTTCCCTTTGGGAAAGTTTAATCATGCTCCCTGAAACTAATACAAGGGACACCCCCCCACCCCAACAACAAAAATCACCATTTATGAAGATCTGCTATGTTCCAGAGATTTTTACATAAGCCACTGACACCATTTGAAATGATCCTGGGAGGCAGGCAATTTTATCCTCATTTCAGATTAATCATGTGACCTGCCCAAGACCGTACAACTAGTAAGTGGTCGAACTCAAGTCTGTCGAGCTCCAAGGCTGGGCTATTTCCGTCATTTATAAAGTTCCCAGTCTTCTCCAACCCCTGCCTCTGTCTTCGTATTAACTCTTCTGCACTAGATGGGTTCTGAGTCTCAGATGAAGACCCATTTGGCGGGAATAAGGAGAATGGAGAAGGAAGGCTGCTGGGAGACCTACCAGCTCCCTGCTGATCATGTCACTTCCGCCAACATTTGGAGGCTCTTCCCAGGCTCTGGCAGTGAGCACACAGAAGGAAGTCTCGCAGGAAGTAGGGGAAGCTCGTCTGCCTCACTGGCCTGTTGGTATCACGGAGTTAAGGGCCTGACACTAAGCATCTCATGGCCTACGAAGATGATTTCCCTGGAGCGGGCAAGTTATGGTAGAGGAGGGCCCATGCACTTACAGATCCTGCAGGCTTTCTGCCTCTACAGATCAGGTTCTCTATGTCATCTATTCCATCACCCTCACTCAGAGTATTTGCGGCAGCCAAGAACTGAGAATGTTCCACCCATTGCAGTGAGTTCAACGGCAATGTCACCCGCTCACTGTCCTGACCTTGGACCTGAAGCTCTGCAGGTAGAGGGGTGGGGCTCCCACGTGGAGTACCCTAGACACAGCTGGAGGACGGGCCTTTTTCTTCCAGAATCTCTGCAGGGAGATTTTCTGGTTGTGCAGGTCTGGACTCCTCAGGGATCATGGTTGGATGGAATCCAATATTCTCTTTTGTCAATCCAGCTTAGACAGGTGGGGAGCACTTTCCCTAGTTCCTGCCTGGGGACAGGAATCCGTTCTGTGTTTGTGAAATACCAGTCATGCTTTCGATGTCTCTCAAGTCCTCTGCTTCCAAATGGGAATCCTAATTAGTTATGCACTCATTATCCAATGAATGTAATTGTTCACAAATCCAATCATCTATTCATTACTCCTTTCATTCTTTTGCCCTCTGGGCCATCCCATTCAATTATCTAATCCAGAGAATGTAATGTAATAGTTCTCATCATCTGCACATGGCCACACATGGCACTCTTTAAAAAAAATATCACTTCACATGTATGAAGATGAGTACAAGGCTAGAGTAACCACTGTGACAAACCCTCCCCAAATTTTATCAGGTTGAAGTAGTCAAAATGAATGAGTCACTTACATCAGAGAGCATCATGTGTCTTTTCACTCCAGTGGCTGCCCTGGGAGCCTGCTGTCCAGCTGCTCACTCAGGAACCCAGGCTCCTGCCTTGTTGTGGCTCCATCTTCCTCTAAGTCCTTGGAGTCCTCTCTATTCAACCAGCTAATTGAGAAAGAAAAGGAAAGGCCACATACATGAGGATTGTGGAGGGTCAGGACGGAGGCTTATATCTCTTTGTCTCACATTCTTTTGGTCCAGACTCAATCATTTTGCTGCATCACAGGCTGCAAAATGCAGCCCAGCTAGCTATCCTAGAGGTAAGAGAAGTGATCTGGTGAACACTTGGCCATCCACTTGAAGCCATGGTCTCTAAAATCAACTAGGTTGCTGCCTGCCCAGTATCCCATGTCACCCCAGTCGGCTCTTTCTCTTATATCAGTTATTTCAAAACTTAGTGTTTCCCAAATTTCTGACTCTACCATATTTCCCATTATTCTTTTATTATTATTGTTATTATTATTATTATGTTCAGTTAGCCAACATATAGTATATCATTAGTTTTTTATGTAGTGTTCAACGATTCATTAGTTGCCCATTATTCTTTTTTAAAAAGATTTTATTTTTTATATTGGTAAGTCATCTCTACACCCAATGTGGGGTTTGAACCTACAATCTTGAGATCAAGACTCACGTGATCTCCCGACTGAGCCAGCCAGGTGCCCCCTGCCCATTATTCTTTTTTAAAATAAAATATTTCAGCCATATGAAAAAGTATCAAGAACAAAGTTCACTTGTATATCCACACCCACATAGGAAATGAAATATTGCAAAGACAGTTGAAGCTGTCTGTCTATCCCTGATTCTTTCTCAGGAGGTGAGCTTGTTTCTTATTTAACGAAGAAAATCATAACTCCCTCAATGTCATGCCATCATTAATACAAACATCCCTGCTTCCATCAGCATTCCTTCCAGTTCTCTGTTGCCACACAAGAAAGCAATGTCTCCCCACTCCCTACGACTCCTTCCTCTTGCTCTCTCTCTCCCTCCCATTGTCCGAGACCTCACTCTGCTATTCCATCTCTCTGGGTGTTCATCACTTCACCATGATGGCTCTTGAGAGGTTTGTTGGTAACCCTCATATTGCTAAACCCAGTGGGCATTTGTAGCCATCTTTCCCCTGACCTCTTAGTGGTCTAAAGCCTATAGATGAGTGCTTAGTAAATAAATAGACTTGTTTATTGGCTTGGGTTCTGACACCACACTTTGCCTCCTACCTCTTTGACTACTCCATCTAGACTACTCTGCTGGCTCATCTCAAACTCCAAAGTTTTTCAAGGCTTGGTCCTAGGAATTTTTTTCCCCTCAAATTTTCCCTGCCCTTGACTTCAGTTACTATTTACATCCCGATGATCCACAAGTGTATTAAATGTCAGATCCAATCATCCTTCTGAGCTCCAAACCTGCATATCCAATGTTCTCCTCCACCTTGCCACTTGCATATTTTAAAGGCTTCTCCAATTCAATATTTCCAAAACTGGTATCTTGCATTTTTCTCTCTAAATCTTTTTTTTTTTTAAAGATTTTATTTATTTATTTGAAAGAGTGAGAGCGAGCACAAGTCGGGGGAGAGGGGCAAAGGGAGAGGGAGAAGCAGACTCCCTGCTGAAGCAGGGAGCTGGAAGTGGGACTCAATCCCAGGACCCTGAGATCATGACCTGAACCAAAGGCAGATGCTTCACCGACTGAGCCACCCAGGCATCCCTCAAATATTTTCCAAATCTATTTCTCTCCATATCTACCATACCTTATCTCTGTATATCTTGTACCAGTTTTCCTTCTCTCCCTGTGATCCTACCACACTGACTCTAGAGGCCTTTAAATTAGGCCCACTGCTTCTGTCCCCTTTTCTGGAACAGTCTCTTTTTCTACTCTCTCTCTCCCTAATGACCTTGGAAACTCCTCTCATAATTTTGATCTCAGCTTCCGCATCCTTTTTTTTTTTTCCCCAGGGAATTATTCTGTGATTCCTCAGACTGGATCAAATTTCCCTGGTATATACTCTTATGGTTTACTGTACCTTTCACAGTACTTAAGACAGTATATTTATATTTGTATGATTATTTGACCAAGGTTGAATCTTCTTCACTAGATTATGTCGCCTAGTCCATAGTGCTAACCTCCATATTCTTGGCATATAGTATAGCACATGACACATATTTTAGGTGCTCAGTAAATGTTTGAGTGGTTTTAAGTACTGCTTATAGGCTAACAATTGCCAAAACTATTTCCAACCCAGTTGCTTCCCTGAGCTTCAGATCTATATAACGATCTCTTTACTGGGCATCTCTGATTGGGAATCCTACTGGCATTGCAAATTTAACAAATCCCAAACTATGCTTTTATCTCCTCCACCCCCATCCAAACCTTATTCTCCTCCTGAGTGCCTGTCTCAGAGAATGATTCCCCCCAACCTTTCATTTGCCCAAACTGAATACCAGGCATCAGCTCTGGACTTTTTGTCTCCCTCATCTTTTACTTTTGATGAAGCACTAAGTCCTACTCATTCTATCTTTCAATTATGCTTCCAATCTGTTCATTTCTACCCAAGCTCTTGGTCCCTATTCTAATTCAGGATATTATCAACTCTAGTCTAGATCACTACAAATGCCACTTTACTGGCCTCCCCCCCTCCCAGTTTGTATTCCTCCTCATTATTAACCTTTATACACAATAATATGTCTAAAATGAAAATCTGATCATACCTCTGTTTTAAACCCCTATATCATTCCCCATCACTCAAAAAGGCTTGTAAAACTCTGAAGGATCCAGTTCTGAAGGATCCATCCTCACCTTTCATTCCTCTCTCTTCTTACTTCATCTTCCATCCATGCTAGGTCACTTCTAGTTTATTGAATGGGCCTTGCTCTCTTATACCTTCAGATTTTCTGTAATAGTAAGTTACTGCTGCTTAACAAATTGTTCCAAAGCTTAGTGTTTTATAACAACAATCATTTATTACTTCCCATGGGCCTATAGGTCAGCTGAGTAATTCCTCTGATTTGGGCCAGATTCATCTATCTCCACTGGACTAGCTCATTTGTCTTTGCTCATTGAGCAGGCCAGTTGGGGGCTGGCTGGTCTAGAATGATCTAGCATGGCCTCATGTGGCTCTCTTCCACATGGTTTCTCATCGTCCAGAACCAGTAGTCCTGGTTTATTCTCATGGTGGTAGCAGAGTCAAAAAGAAAGAAAGAAATAAAGAGAGAGAGAGAGAGATAATGAGAGAGAGAGAGAAAGAAAGAAAGAAAGAAAGAAAGAAAGAAAGAAAGAAAGAAAGAAAGAAAAGAAAAGAAAAGAAAGAAAGAAAGAGGGGGAAGGAGGTTGGGAGGAAGGGAGGGAAGGAGGAAGGAAGGAAGGAAGAAAGGAAGGAAGGAAGGAAGGAAGGAAGGAAGGAAACAAGCATGTGAGGCCTCCCGATGCCTAGGCATGAAATTGACATACAGTCATTTCTGTTGCATTCTATTAGCCAAAGCAAGTCAGGAGATCATCCCATATTCAACAGGTTGGAAATAGATTCCACCACTTGGAGGAGTTGCAAACCTACATCGCAAGGGCTGAGTACATAAATGGGTGGAGAATCTGGACTATTTTTGCAATCAGTTTAGCAAATCTTTTACCTTCCTTTTGCAGAGAACACCTGTACCTCAGCCCTTCTCTTTGATAACTCATAATAGTCTCAATTTAGATGTCACTTCTGGGAAGCTTTCCTAGATTCCTCTAGATGTCTCTCCTTTGGACCTCATCAAGACAGCACGCGCATTAAATATCTGACTATTGATCTGATTCTCCAGTTAGAACATAAGTTCTTGAAGACAGAGACTGTGTCTTATTTGGTCACCTCCTAGCACAATGCCTGGCAACAGCAGGGGCTGTTATAGGTAAATTTAGATTTAAAATACACAATAAAAATCAATCAAGTAAGATCTCAATAAGTGAATTTAAATGTAAAATGCACAATAAAATCAATCAGTATCAACACGTGATTCCTTGCCACTTAAATCTCTGATTGAGAAGAACACAGCAACAAATACTGCCACCAACTCACCCTCCTCTCATTATTTTCCTCTTCAGTAGAAGCAAGGGAGCGGGATTTGAACTTTACTGTGTGGTTCTACTCATGCAGAGTGGCCACAAAAACACAATACAAACACCAGAATAACGGGCGTAAATCTACCTTATTTTCTTAGTGGGACAGAAGTATGTCTTTCAAGCCACCCCCCTCTTTTCTTAAATACCCTGCTCTCTACTCATCGCCTGTCTGGTAAGAAGCATTGCACTGCTTTATCTATAAATTACTTTTTCTCAGGGCTCAGTAATTCTCATCACTAGTCTCGTGTCTTCTGCAAATTGTCGACGTCTCACAACAGAGCTAAATCGGTATTCACAGTGCGGTCTCTAGAGCAGCGAGTGAGGCACAAGATGACTCCAACTTCCTTCACTCAGCTGGCTTCCTTTTTGCCATCTTATCACATTCATTTCCAAGTTGTTATTGCCTTTTCTTAATCGCCTCTTTCACTTTTTAATTGACTTTCTTCTTGCTGTAGCTGCTTCCTCACCCACACCTCGCCTCACCCCAGAGATTCTCATGTTCTGCTGTACTGTCCTCTTGAGGGATGGGAACTGACAAATTCTAGTCACATTTCTTTTGCTTTCCCATCCACATATTTTGTTCTCTTGCCAACTGTTGTTGTTTTAAGTATCTGATCCGACAGGAAATGCTCATCCCCCATCCCTATAACATTCATTTTAGTAGCAAGTTGCGATGACATGGGCCGTTCTCTTTCACAGCTTTAAGCCCATCAGGGCTAAGCCCATCATGTGCCAGTATGTACCCACTCCTCTGTTCCCATCATTGCCACTGTAACACATTTTCTTGACTTTTCAAAAACTGCCCCTGAGGTTAACTACCATTTATCACAAAAGAGAAGGTAAGTAATAAGTAATACAAAAAGTATTCCACAGAAACGCCCCACAAAGAACATTAGAGTTAGTCAACAAGGGCTCTGATTCAGCAAGATAAGCCTTAGGTTCTCAAAGTGACAGGATGAACTCTAAGTGAGCCACTATTCCCAGCCAGTAGGAGGTTCGGTATTCATAAGTCATGCCAAAGTAGCACCGTTTACCTTTTTGACAAGTTTATAAGACTAGGGCTTCAGTAAAATGTTTGGCAAAGTTTTCTTGGTAGTCTTGAGAACTGTGAGGAAGAATATAGGTAGGACGATCCTATGGCTGCATGATGATGTGGATGACTCATCAGTCCTACCCATAGAAAGTTGATTAATGGGGCTCGCATTTTTTTTTTTTAAATAAAGGGCCACGAAGTAATTTTGTTAGGCTTTGTAGGCTGAACAACTCAAGTCTGCCACTGTAGCCCAAGAGCAGCCCTAGACACCATATAAAGAATGTGCATGGCTGTTTTCCAATAAAACCTTATTTATAAAACAGACATGGGCTGGATTTGGCCCATGGCCACAGTTTGTTGGCCCCTGTCTTCGGGTCTAAGCTACCAACGGGCAGGACTACCTCATGCAAGTTTTAGTGACTTGTACAGCAGAAGAATTCGAAACCTTCAATCTGCAACTGGACTGTTGTCTTTAATTACTAGACCCCATTGCACTTGGTTAGCACTCACACCTGCTGATACACCCGTGTTCACGCACAAACGCTCAGTCACCATAGAAAGGTTTTCTTTTATTCTAATTAATATCAGCTATCCTTAGAGAGAAAAGAAACACCGAGCCCTATTACTACAGAAATCAGTGCAGATTAAGAATTAATCTACACATAGATGAGCTCATAAGAACATAAGAAAACATTAGCAGCTGATTAGAAATTAATGCTAAAATGCTAAATGAGGTTCTTAGATTGAAGCAACTACATCACACTTGAATTGTTAATATGGCAATTAGCTCAGCCACCTACAAAATACTTGTTAATAAATACTTCCTAAAGACTTCTGTTAAATGAGAGCACACAGCAGGTTTATGAAATATAAGTTTATATGGTCTTGAAAAATGTATTCAATGTGCTTTCTTTTTAAAAAGTCTAGTCACGGTGACTTCTCGAAAGAATTCATGCCATAGCTAAATTTCAAATATTTTGTCCTTTCTGAAACTAAAGCCCAATAATCTACAAAATGGTTCTCAAAGTGTGGTCTGCAACTAGCAGCATTAGCATCACCAGGAAACCTGTTAGAGATGTCAGTTCTTGGTCTTCACCCCAGACTTACCCAATCAGGGTGGGAGCCAGAAGTCTGGGTTTTAACAAGTCTTTCCAATGATTCTGATGCGGCTCAAGCTTGAGCACTACTGCTTTGCAATACTGAGGATTAATCGCAAGTAAGGTTGAGCTGTGTGTCCTACTGCGTGCATGGGGCAGTGGGTCCTACTGTGTGTTCACACTGGAATCACCTGGGGTACTTCATACATACTGAGTCTTACCTGTGTCCTACCCAGAGATTAAGATTTAATTGGTCAGGGATATGGCCTTGAAATGCTTAAAAAATCCCCACGTGATTCTTAACCTGTAGACATGCTTAGTAAACACAACAGTAGAAGAAGCCATACTCCAACCCAAACATGGTAGAAAAAACTATCTTGATGGTATGGAGGATGAATATCTGCTTCCTAGTTTCCTTCAGTTAGATTTAGCTCCATTTTGGTTGAAAAATGGTTTGTTTGCTGTATTTGTCTTTGGGAAAAATCCTGGGTCTTTTTTTTTTTTTTTAAAGATTTTATTTATTTATTTGACAGAGAGAGAGACAGTGAGAGAGGGAACACAAGCAGGGGGAGTGGGAAAGGGAGAAGCAGGCTTCCCGCCGAGCGAGGAGCCCGATGTGGGACTCGATCCCAGGACTCAGGATCATGACCTGAGCTGAAGGCAGTTGCTTAACCAACTGAGCCACCCAGGCACCCCAAAATCCTGGGTCTTAATAGCATCTGCTTACACATGATCTTTGTGATGTTGAAAAGAGTGGTATATAATTGTATGTATACATGTATTCTTGTTTTGTGTACATTAAAATATAGTTTCTTATGCTCAATCCGTAACCATCGGGGAATGCAAATCAAAACCACAATGAGATATCACTTTATAGCTGTCAGAATGGTTAAAACCAAAAACATAAGAAATAACAAGTTTTGGCGAGGATATGGAGAAAAAGGAACCCACGTGCCCTGTTGGTGGGAATGCAAACTGGTGCAGCTACTGTGGAAAACAGTATGGAGGTTCCTCAAAATATTAAAAATAGAAATGCTGTATGATCCAGTAATTCTACTACTGGGTATTTACCTAAAGAATATGAGGACACTAATTCAAAAAGATATATGCATCTCTGTCTACTGAAGCATTATTTGCAATAGCCAAGAAATATATGGAAGCAGCCCAAGTGTCCCTCAATAGATGAATGGATAAAGAAGATGTGGTGTGTGTGTGTGTGTGTGTGTATGTTTATATATATGATTGAATATTACTCAGCCATAAAAAAGGATGAAATCTTGCCATTTGCAACAACATGGATGGACCTAGAGGATATTATGCTAAGTGAAATAAGTCAGTCACAGAAAGACAAATACTATATGATTTCACTCATATGTGGAACTTAAGAAGCAAAACAAATGAACAAACAAAGAAAAAGAGAGACAAAAAACCAGACTCTTACATACAGAGAATGAAGTGGTGGTTGCCAGAGGGGAGGTGGGGAGGGGAGGGGTGAAACGGGAAGGGGATCAAGAGCACATTTATCTCAATGAGCACTGAGAAATGTATAGAATTGTTGAATCATTATATTGTACACCTGAAACTAATACAACACTGTATATTAATTAAATAAAATTATATAAATAAAAAATAAAAAACAAAAACAATAGTTTCTTCTATCCTTAAAATATTTACACACATACACACACACACACACACACACACACACACGCTCATCTGTTAAGCCAAAAGTTCGTGGTGGCAGGTACACCATGCCCTTTGCATTAGTAGATGAAATCCTATGAATGGGGAGATGGTTTGGTTCTAAAGATAATGGGTATGAAATAAAACTAAAAATAAAGAATAAAACTAGAAACAAAAACTTCAGGAACTTAAAGATTTAAAACTACTATGCCAAAATAACTAAACAGTAAAATCAGCAAGTGCAGAACATCTAAAAATAATGATAATGTTGGTTATGCATATAGGATATGACCAATATGGCTTCCAGACTGCAAGTCGTTTACTAGACAAGCAAAAATAAAATAAATGAATTTAGAGGTCAATTCCAGAAGCAAATAATAAGAAATATAAACCAAAGGAAACAGAAGAAATTCATTAATAAATATACGAAGACATTAATAAATGAAAATACAGGAAAAAATGAGAAAAAAATAGCTGAACCATTACCTAGTCTAATTAAGAAAAAAAAGATGAAACTCAGCAAACATAATTAGGAATAAAATAGGAGCATCACATATAAGAGGAAATAGAAAAGAATTATACAAATACTCTACATATTTCTAAGCTAATACTTTTGAAAATTTGGATAAAATGGAAAAATTTCTAGGACTACATAGTTTTTAAGAAAATGATCCAGAAAGAAGTAAAATACTTAAATAGATCAATAAGTATAAGAGAAATTGAAAAAAAAAAAAGGCAGTTTTTCAAATCTTAAGTTTCAGATATCCCTCAACCATTAAGACAGTTGCAGGGAATAGAGAGTAAAAGGACCTTTTCATCTTTTTACAAAGCCAGAAACTAGAGTAATGCTGAGAAGCATACCTGACATTCAAAAAGATTTTCACAGACTGGAGAACACGAGAGGGAGGTGGGGAGAAGGAGAAGCTGGCGATTTCACAAGGACTTCACGAAACGGCTCTAAGAAAAACTAAATTTTATTTATTGGCTCAAATGTGAGGCCAGGAAAAGGCCTTGAGCCTTCTGGAGTTTTCCATTGTTCAAGGATGAATGGCCTGAGGGAATTATTTCTCTGATTCTAAATTTCTATCGACTATAAAACCATCAATTTAATTATAGATATTTTAAGGATAAAACAAACTATATTTTTTATTTTTAAAGATTTTTATTTATTTATTTGACAGAGAGAGAAAGAGAGAGAGCACAAGCAGGGGGAGCAGCAGGGAGAGGGAGAGGGAGAAGCAGGCTTCCCGCCAAGCAGGGAGCCCGATGCGGGGCTCGATCCCAGGACCCTGGAATCATGACCTGAGCCGAAGGCAGACGCTTAACTGACTGAGTCACCCAGGTGCCCCCAACGATCAAACAAACTATATTTAATGTACCTAAAACAAGAAAACATGCATTCATATATTTATATACCATTTTCTCTTCACTATCACAAGGTTGCATCTAAACCTTCTTCACACTGCAGAGTCTAAAAATTCCTGGGGCTCATTTCAGCACACAGTGATGGGCTGCTTTACAAAATCTCAGCTGCTGGACTTGACCTCTCCACCAGCTTTAGGATGACAGTCTGTTTGGTGGACTAGGAGCACCACCACTGTGCCTGCATTTCTTACTTGGTTAAACCCTGTTTCCTTTTTTTTTTTTTTTAATCAAACCACATATCTGCTTGAAGAGATTCGGCTTCCTTTGAAAGTCAGCCAGAAGCTTTAGACTTATAGCTGTTTGGTGCCCGGGTGATAGTTCCTTGTCACATGTGTATGAGCTACACCAACCACTCCTGGCTTTCAGAATCCTGTGGTCTTTTCTGAGATTTCTTATTTCTACTGCCTTTGATGGCGTGTCCTGGTATTTCACAGGAAATCTTATATTTGCACAATGACATCTCTTTCCAGTGCAACACAGAAATGGGATATTTTAAAAAGCCAGTTTAAAAGACCATTAAGGTACCTATACTGCCCAAATCTTGGGCATTCTACAATAAAACCATCCTCCGATAAAAAGAACCAGGGCTCTTTGGACAAAGAGTTGACTCTAGGGCTGGGGCAGGAAATACACGAGTCTGGAGCACCTTGTAGTGCCAGAAATAAAATGCTAAAAAGACCCCCACAATGATGGGGGTATGCCAAGGGATGCAAGACTCAACTGAAAGAGTTCCCAATGGATAAAGCTGGAACAGTTTTTCACCGACAAAATGAAGTTATATAGGATTATAATTCAAAGCATAGAATAAATATCCACAAGTCCATATTGATATAAATAAATGACTGAATAACTAACCAGAGGAAAAGCAGTAAATCTCCCATGCAGAAGAATCTCAAATAATTCAGGTAGATACTCTGCCCTCGATGAGGTAGAGCATTACTCTCCACTTATGTGTAGGCTATGCACAGTGACTTCCTTCCAAAAAGTACAATATGAAAAGGGAGAAAAAAGAGTAACTTTATGGTGGAGATCCTGGACAAACACTACCTCAATCAAGTGATCAAGGTTAAGCTCATCATGTTAAGTCACTTTGAGTGTGTGAAAATTAATAAGGGGAAACCTCACAGAGGGGGACTCCGGGATGCTAGAAGGGTAGGTTGGTATGTACCACTCAATGTCAATTACAGGAAGAATTGTCAATTACAGACCTAACAGAAGAATCTCAAGAGGAAAGAATCACCAATTACAGCCCCCAAGAGGGAAAGATGTACACTGTATCTCCTATTAGACACTGACTACTCCTGCCACTTAGCTAATGAGAAACTATCATCACCCTCAACACTCGCTTTTCTTCAATAGACTCTTGTTCAGAACAGCCCCTCCCCACTTCCCCTTTGTGTGTTGGACTTTTTTACGGTTTTGCTGTAGCTTCCTTGTCCTGGATTGCAATTCTCTGCTATTCCCGAATAAACCCACTTTTTTGGGATATAATTCCTTTATTTTTGAAGAAATGTAACTGCAAAGAGTGGAGGTTTTTTATTTTTATTTTTATTTATTTTTATTTTTTTATTTTTTAAAAGATTTTATTTATTTATTTGAGAGAGAGAGAGAATGAGAGACAGAGAGCATGAGAAGGAGGAGGGTCAGAGGGAGAAGCAGACTCCCTGCCAAGCAGGGAGCCTGATGCGGGACTCGATCCCGGGACTCCAGGATCATGACCTGAGCCGAAGGCAGTCGCTTAACCAACGGAGCCACCCAGGCGCCCGAGTGGAGGTTTTTAAAAGCGTATTTAAAACTTTTAAGAAATAAACCCATTTTTTGCTGGTAAAATAACTGGCAGTTTTATTTTTAAGGTTCACAATAACATCTATGATGTGATTAGAAGGGCACTTTATTTACCTCTGTGGCCTTCCTCCTCAAAACTCATAACCCTCATCTATAAATGAGACAAACATCAGACAAAGTCCAATAGAGGGACAGTCTACAAAAGAGCTGACAAATTCTCCTCAATATTGTCAAGATCATCAAGAGCAAGGAAATTCTGAGAAATTGTCACAGCCAAGAAGAGTCTAAGGAGACAGGACAAATAAATATAATGTGGTATCCTCGATGAGTTTCTGGAAAAGAAAAAGGACATTAGGGAAAAACTAAGGAAATTTGATATGGACTTTAGTTAGTAATAATGTATCAATATTGGTCCATTAATTGTGACAAATGTATTAAACCAATGTAAGATGCTAATAAAAGTGGAAACCGGGGTATATGGAACTCTCTGTATTATATTCCAACTTTTCTTTAAATGTAAAACCATTCTAAAGGAAAACATTTATTTAAAAGACAAGGATGTAAATGTAAGTTAAAATTCAACTATGTGTAGCACTTTCAAAGCAAATCTTTTAAAATTAGTTGCAAAGCAAACATCTCAATGGAAGTGGCAATTAGATAAATAAGGCCCTTTAATATTTGTCCACATTCAAATATTCAGGCAATAACAACGCAGTCAGCATTTTCTCTCTCTTCTAACATTATTTTTAAAATGTATATTGATTTCACAGATATTAAAATCTGAAAAAAGTTCACTTAGTATTAGGGATAATTATTTTTGTACTCATTAAGTTTAATTGTAATTGATAACAGAAAAATATTTATTTTTATTGCCTGCAATGCTCTGAGCTCCTGGGTCCCATTCATCTCTGTCTCCTCAGCACCCCACAACACAGGCACTCAACTGTATTTGAAATATGCCGGGCTGGATGCATAATGGCATCAATTTGTTGATTGATTAATAAGAGTGCCCGGCTCTGGCAACCGGGGTAATTACAAAAATGGAGAGGCAGTAGTGAAGGGCCCACACTCACACACTCACACACACTATTTTCTTTGGGCCCTTTATTCATGTAAGTGTACTCTTGCAGATGTGTTCTTTTAGATGAAACACGCTGATGTCAAACTGATTTTCTTTTGATTGTCCTTTTGAATTATTTTTTATGCTCAACAAAATGATATTTGAAAACTATTTCACCAAAAGCTTTTGCATGGTATGTTTAAATAAGATACAATGGGCAAGGGGCGCCTGGGTGGCTCAGTCCGTTGAGCATCCGACTCTTGATTTTGGCTCAGGTCGGATCCCAGGGTCTAGGACTGGAGCCCCGCCTTGGGCCCCGCGCTCAGCTGGCAGTCCGCTCGAAGATTTCTCTTCCTCTCCCTTTGCCCCCCCCCCCCACTCCTGCACACCTGCGCACGCTCTCGCTAAAATAAATAAATAAATCTTTTAAAAAATACAATGGGCAAAACAAAAAATGCAGGAACTTTACATTTTCTTGAAGACTTGTTTGGAGAACAGTCACCACGTGTCTGCCGTGTACGCTGGAGGAACGGCAGTTTCTGGGGACGGTGATTCTAAACAACGGATAAGTCAAAGATGACCTGAAAATCTTGTGGCAGATTTGAGTGCTGTTAAATTATCAAAGAAGACTTTAATCTTTTCTTGCAAATTTTCTCCTTCAGTGATCCCGTATCCAGATATCCACCTTTATCCTCCCTGTTAACCCTTCCAAAAGCCCATGGTCCATCTGGATACTTCCTTCTCTGCATTTCAACAGCAAATTAATCACACGGGCTTGCACATTCTAAGCCTAAAGTGCCTGGAATTTGCCCACTTCTCTTGAATCTTGCCTCTTATGTCTGAGCTACCACTCTTCTCTAATGGATTTCCTTTCTTTGACTCTTACTCCTTCTGATCCATTGCCGCCCAGGAGCCAAAAGGATTGTTAGCAAATGCAAATTTGATGATGTCATTCTGAATGACTTCCCGTTGTTCTTGGCATAAAGCTTAGAAACCTTTCTACAGCTTCTCCTCTGTAGTGAAGACTGCAGCACGGTGCCTTGACCCTCTCCCCTCAGGATCTAGGTATTGTCCCTCCGCCCCCCGTTGGCTGCTGAGGGCTCACAGCTGTCTCTCCTGGGGAATCACCCTCAACCAGGGGCGATTATCATTTGATGACAGGTCAATGGTGGGATCTACAAAGGTCTGGCCCCTTGCCTCAATTTCAGACAAAACTGAGGGGCCATCCCGACTCCCCATGTTGTCCGCTGAGTCCTCTATTGGAACTACACTGAGGTTCAAATTCTCCCTCTGCTCAATCCTGCATCATCCCACCTCCTTTAGAGATACTCTTTTTTAGTTCACACCCTAACAACCTCCCTGTACTCAAATCTGAGAGGCTGTTTCTCAGAAACCCAGTTTAAGACACCACCACCTCTCTTGTCTCACTTCTCTGTCTCCGTGGAATGCATTCGCTGCCCCATCGCTGTGGTGATCTGGAGTTCAATCCTGCATCTGCACCAAGTGACAGAACCAAGGCTCATCATTTGACATGCTTATTCTTCCATAAAAGGAGAAGGCATCGGGCGCCTGGGTGGCTCAGTCCATTGAGCGTCTGCCTTCAGCTCAGGTCGTGATCCCCGGGGTTCTGGGATCCAGCCCTGCTCAGCGGGGAGTCTGCCTCTCCCTCTGTGCTCTTGCTCTCACTCTCTCCCTCACTGTCTCTCAAGTAAATAAAATCTTAAAAAAAAAAATGGAGAAGGCGGTTTTATTTATTTTTTATTTTTATTTTTTAAAGGATTTATTTGAGAGAGAGAGAGAGAGAATGAGCAGGGGAGGGGCAGAGGAAGAAGGAGAGAGAGAATCCCAAGCAGACTCCCCGCTGAGCACAGAGCCCGACTATGGGCTCCATCTGAGGACCCCAAGATCGTGACCTGAACCTAAGTCGGACACTAAACCGACTGAGCCACCCAGGTGCCCCAAGAAGGCATTTTTAGATCAGAAATTCTCAAACTTTAATACGCCTACAAATCACATTGATTTTGCTAAAACGCATGTTTGGATTTTTTGAGATTCTGCATTTCTAGTATCAGCTCCCAGGTGATCCCAGAGGCAGTCTGCGGACCACGCTCCAGTGTTAAGATTCCAGAAATTCTTTTAGATTCTTTGCATCTGTACTAGTCCGATAACAGCATAGAATTTGGGATCAGAGATTCTGGCGTCGTACAGATCGGGCTTCAAGTCCCCACTCTGCCCTTCCCAGCTGTGTGGCCTTGATCGAGGTGTCCTGTCCAGGTCTCAGTTCCCTCATTTATAAAATGGGAGGAAATAGTGCCAACTCCCGGGCACGAGTGTGGAGACTGAATGATCCAACACGGGCAGAGCACTTAGCACAAGGGCTGGCACACAGCCTTCAAAAACTGTCAGCTTCATATTATGACTGCAGATGAGCATTCCATGTGGGAACACGAAGAGCGTTCTTGTGGGTCAGTCACTTGAGCCACAGAGAGATACTCAGCTCGGTGGCGCGAGCAGCATCCCCTGTGAAGTCTCAGCGGCACAGAGCTGCGGAGAGGGACGTAGCCCAGAACGGACTGTTCGGGAGCCGAGAGATGCAGAGAGACTTGATCAAACAGAAGAGCAAAAGCTAGGAAGGGAGATGGCACCCTTTCTGGAATTTTCCATGTCATTTCACAGGTAAAGAAAGGCACCAAAGTCTCAGCTGCTGGCTGTTCGGTGGCCCCTGGGGCTGGGTGATCTGGGAAGCGGGCATTGGAATCCTCACAGAAGCAGAGGAGAACCCATCATGTTTTTCCCCTTTTCTGCCTTTTGTGCTCAGTAACCCCTCACAGAATACACCCGTAAGGCTCATGCTGGATTTAATCCTGGTACGTATATGTGTGACAAAAAAAAAAAAGGACAAAAAAAAAAAACCCAAGAGTCCCCAGAGACAGCATTAAAAAGGATTCCACAGCCTTAACATGTTACTTTGATTCAGAGCAAAGGAGCTATATCAACAGGAAACACTGTTGTTTTCTCTCAGTAGGGATGGCTGAAAACAGCAGCTGTTGTATGAACCAGCGTGCCGACAAAGGGACAAAGGGACACATCTTGGAGCTGTGTGAGACAAGCAGGCAACCAGCAAATGTCATTAATTCCATTTCAGCCAAGAGCAAGTTCAGATAGACTGGAGGGGCAAGGCCACACGCAGGGCAGGAGAGTGGGGGGTGGGGGCCTGGGAGGTGGGGAAGGGGTGGGTCGAAAGCCGCCCAGCAAAAATGCTGCACCTGTAAGTCCTTTGTGGTCCCCAATATGAACAAACACACTGTCAGAGGAGGGGCAAAGCTAAGGCAGGCCTGAGTAAAATCATCCTGTTTTTACCTGGTGAAAGGAACTTGCCACAGAGAAGACACATTTTCAAAAGACCTATATACAGCATCTCTCAAAACACAAAGGGAACAGGGACCATGAAATTTAATTCACCTGGTTGTAACTCAGTCCTGTTTGCTTGTTAACAAATTCAACTGATATTAATGTTTTAGTCATCTACTAAGAGCAAAGTGTGCACAGTTCTACATGAACGAAGTTGTCCTATACTCACAACTCATTCATTCATTCATTCAACTTCATTTCTAGCTCCCTTTGTTGTTACATGTGGCCGAAGGATGGGGTTCTCACCAATGAAAGAATGTACTCCAAGCCTGGCCCATAAAGCCTCTCTCTCAGAGTCCTTGCTCTTCATTTGACTGCAGAACAGAGATTTGTAGGATCTCCTGGAAGACTGAGCCACAGGACAGGAGAGTGAGTCCTTGAATGACTGAATGAGTAGAGCACAAATACTCAGCTGATTCCACAGCCCCATTATACGTGTGAGAAATCAACATTTACTGTACTGAGCCATACACATTTTAGTGCTGTGTACCCCCGCAGCTAATCTACCCAGACTAACAGGTGTGCGTAATGCAACGAAGGCATAGAGAATGAATTACCTTAGTCCCAGGGAATCTGGGAAGGCATTGCAGATGTGAAAACACTCAGTGGAGTGGAAGGAGGACTAGAGGTTTGCTGAACAGGCAAGGGAGAAGAGAAGGGAATTCAGGGGGCAGTCAGGAACAAATGCAAGGGAAGACATCACTAAAGAGCTGGGTTATTTGGGAAACTATGTTTTAGTGTGCCTGGAGTGATAGATGGCAGGTGAGGCTTGGGAGGCCCCAGACAAATGAGGGGCAGGGGTGGGCAAACGATGGCTCGTGGGCCAAATCCAGCCTGCCCCTTGTTTTTATATAGCCTGTGAACTAACAATGGTTTTGATGTTTTTTAATTGTTGGAAGAAATCAAAAGAATCATGTTTTGTGACACATGAAAATTATAGGAAATTCAAATTTCAGTGGTGATAAATTAAGTTTTATTGGAATACAGCCATGCTCATTCATGAATATATCGTCCATGGCTGTTTTTACACTAAAATGGCAAATGGCAGAGATGAGTAGTTGAGACAGAGACCATATGGCCCACTGAGCCTAAAATATTCACCATCTATCTCTTTACAGAGAAACTTTGCCAACCTCTGCTTTAGAGTCTGGACTCTATCATGTGTGATAGACTATATTATGATTCCCATACTTTGCTTCTCCTTGAATTCATACTCTGTCAAGTGACTCTGAATTCCATACCACTGGGTGGACTATATTTTCCTGCTTCATCGATGAGGACTCGGCCATGTGACTTGCTTCAGTCAATGGAACATGGGAGAAAGTAATAGTGTACCTGTTCTAAGCCCTGGCAATAATAGAAATCATGTTTTTGCTTTTCCTTCTAGTATTTCTCTCATTGTCACTAAAAGGACCCATCCCTCACAGCACAAGAATGAAAGGACTGTGGAGCAGAGCTACTGCAACTAAACCACAGACTCAAATCTGAAGCAGAGCCATTTGAGTCAATTCTCAGACCTGTTAATTCTCAGAATGTTAATACATGTTTATTGTTGTATGCCAATGAACTTCGGAATTGTTTGTTAAGCAGCAGTAGCTGATTGATACATCATGTAGCTGCTGTGGAGAGGAAGTTACTAGGTGCAAGCCTAGACACACTTCCTTATAACTAAATGTTGAAGAATATTAGCGAGTTAAGTTTGCTGAGGCCTCATGCTAAAGGAATGTTATGTTAATCATATAGAAGTCTAGTATGAAAGCAAAATTATTGTGAATTTAGGCAGAGAACTCTTGGCTCTTTTTCCTTTTCTTGAGATCTGAATTAGGCCTCTGACATCCCTTCCCCAAAGTTAAGTGGTCCTATGTTTTCTTATAAATTTTCCTTTTCTTCCTTTTACTGCTGCTTGTATTTGTTTTGGCATACCTCTGCTATATCCTCAATTGCTCTCTAATAGGGATATGGCCTTCCCCACAATCTGACCTGTATAATTTTAGATCTTGAAAATCTTGAATTCATCTGTCCCAGGAAATTCTGGAATATGAATCATACTATGAAATGCCTAAGAAAGGAGGTGAGGTTGAACACCAAAAGTGTCCCTTTCAGGTTTCTTGGCTAATGCCTGTGTGGGTTCTCATGGTGATTGGAAAGAGATGGAGAACAGAGAAGAGATTGGGGAAGATATTGTCATATTGGGACCTATAGAACCTTTGTGAACATTTGCTTCTTGGAAATTAACTCAAGGAATTGCATCATTCACTAATTTGGTTTCCTGATTGTCACAAGATCAATGAAATCCCTTCAAGAATCTATAAGCTGGGATTTCTTCTTTCTCTTATCCCAGAGTCTAAGGGGCCATGGCTAGGAGAAGAAGCATCCTGGACATGGTAACATTGAAATTTAAACTTTAGAAATTTGCATACCTATTTTTTACATTGAAGTCTCTCACTTTCTCCTTCCAGTTGCCACCTGCCCTCTCATCACCAAAATTAAGCAAATAAGATAGAAATACAAAACCCCAATCATACACAAAACAATTAAATCACAATCTCTGGGAGATGAGACACAGGCATCAATTATCTTTTGAAACTCCTGGGTGGGGGCGCCTGGGTGGCTCAGCCGTTAAGCGTCTGCCTTCAGCTCAGGTCATGATCTCAGGGTCCTGGGATCGAGCCCCACATCGGGCTCCCTGCTCAGTGGGAAGCCTGCTTCTCCCTCTCCCACTCCCGCTGCTTGTGTTCCCTCTCTCGCTGTGTCTCTCTCTGTCAAATAAATAAATAAAATCTTTAAAAAAAAAAAAAAAAAAAAAAAGAAACTCCTGGGTGATTCCAATGTGCAGATTAAGTTTAAGAACCAGTGCTCTAAGCCTTGTGCTTAGTAAAGCAGTGTTCTACTCATCACAGGGGCACAAAGAGGCAGACAATCACGTCACTGTAAGAGTTGGGGGCATTTAGTCCAGACCAACACATGTATCAGATATTTTCAGTTTTAGAGTAACAGAAATCCTGACTCAAAGCAGTTCACTTAAGACCAGCGATAATGTCATGCAAATGGAAAGTTCAATGGCCGGATTCTTTTTGTCTCTCCATGCTGCCATCCATGGTGTCATAACTGGTGGTTCTACGGTTCTAAGGAGCACCTGGGGTTATATGATTTCTCTTCAGGTTCAGCCCAGGAGATAAAGCTTTCTTTCCCTCAACTATCAGACAGCATCCTGCCTTTGCCTTGGTTGGATCAACTTAGGTATGTGCCACCCCCCAATGCACATATTAACAAATTGCTAGATGTCTTAGCCTGGGCTGCTATAACAAAATACCACAGAGTGGGGTGGGGGGGTGTTTAAAACAACAGACATTTATTTCTCACAGTTCTGAAGGCTGGAATATCCAAGATTAAGGTGCCAACAGATTTGGTGTCTGGTGAGAGTCCATTTCCTGGGTTGCAGATGGCCACCTTCTCACTGTGTGCTCACATTGCCTTTCTTTGGTGTGTATGTATAGAAAAAGAGAGCTCTCATATCTCTTCCTTTAGTTATAAGGCCACTAATCCCACCATGAGGGCATCACCTTCATGACCTACTTTAAACCTAATTCCCTCACAAAGGCCCCCACCTCCAAATACTATCACTTTGTGAGTTGGGGCTTCAACATATGGATTTTTTGGGGGGAGGGTGGTTGACACATTCAGCCCATAACACTAGCTAACTGGCCAGGGAACTCTTTTGCACTGATTGCCTTAGAGATAGGTTACAATTTATCCCTGAACCAATTACTAGGACAAGTGTTTTGTTTAGGCCAATTAGGAACTGCTATTAGAGCTGGAAGGGAGAATAATTCCACCTAGAAAGCATGGCTGCCCCATAATAGGATATGACTGGGTCCTGTTAGGAAGGAAGAAGTATGGGATTGGTGCTGGTTAGGCAATAAACAGATTGTTCACTGAAGAGTAGAGACAAAGTAGAAGACGTTTTGAGATTATTTTTTGGTTCCTCCATGGTAGGAGAACAGTATTGGATTTCCCCTAGGAAGAGGAAGCCCTTCCACACTTTTTTTTCCAATTCATGAGCCATGCAGAGAGATGACAAATATCACCGAAGTCTGATCATTCCTAAAGGTTTGGATTTCTTTCATCTTCTTAACCATTCTAGGAAAAGTGGAGCAATATGGGTGTTTTCCACCCAGTCAGCCAGAATATACCAAGGAGTCAGGAACTCCTCATTCTTGGGCCCAAAAGAGCAGACTCTACTTCCTTATCTTAAAAGCAATAGCTACTCTTTACCCCATTGGGAAGACATCAAGTTGCCCTCTGAATGTCTTCAGCAATCCCCCAACCTCAGTATAAGATGGGAGCTACTCTTGTAGGATTAGAGTAGCTCCCTGAGGAGTATGAAATCCAAAACCACTAGAGATTAGTCTCTTGGCTGAGGTAATCTCCAGTCAAAATGCAAATACTCTTTGTATTTATCAAGGAAATCATTAACATCTATAAATCTTTCAGTGTTAACTGGTGGATCAGAGAAAATCAATCCAAATGCCTCCTAAGAGAATTGAAGAGGAGGACAAGTGGGCTGGTTTTCAACCTTAGCTGCACATTGGAATTTCCACCAGATAAATTAAATCAGAACCTCTGAGGGTGAGGCTCTGGTATCAATCTTTTCAAGCTTTAACAGGATTCCAATGTTCAGCTCAGATGGAGATCTGGTCTTGATGAGGGCTTTTGGGAGACCTTTGCCAGGTGAAGCAGCTGGAAGGCTTTGGAAGCTGGAAGGTAGAATAGGTGGAGGTGAAACTGGGATAGAACCAAAGGGAGGCACAGCGCTGGAAGAGGAGTTTGGTAGGGTACCAAAAGCAATCTGTACCAAAAGAACAAATATCTCCATCTTCACAATTCAGCCTTGGTCTATCTGTAGTCTGTATCTGATGAAACGATATGTCCAATCCTCTGTTATGCTCTTCTCAAACTTGAATGTTCTACAAGGTCCCTGGAGACCTTGTAAAAAATTCAGATTCTGATCCAGTGGGTCAAGAATCAATCCTGAGACTGCATTTTTACCAACCACTGAGGTTATGTTGCTGTTGATTTGTAGATGAAATTTGAGTAGCAGTTATAAGTATATTATAGGATGTTACCATTTTTCCTGCTATAGAGGTACCAGCCTAATTTCCCCCTATTAACTTATAAATCAAATAAGATATAAAATTCAATAAATTTCCTGTTTATTAAAGATCGGACATGACCAGAGACACATATACTTTGTAGGGGAGGAAAAATATCCTCTACCCATCTTAGGTTCTCAGCTGGGTGTCTGTAACAAAAGACAGATTAACAAGAGAAAAGCATACACATTTATTTAATATAATCTTTATGTGGCATAGGAGCCTTTATAAGGCAATGAAAATCTGAAGAAATGGTTAAACCTGAGTGTTTTTATACTAGGTTTGATGAAGAGTGGAAAGTCACGGAAAAAACATGAAAGGAAAAAAGGTCATGAGCTAAGGGGGGAACCTAGCAAGTCCTCTTCGTTCAAATTCCCCTCAGCACACCTCCCTCTGCAGAGATCAGGATGTTCCTTTCTTCCAGGTATAGGGAAGGTACCTCAGCCTCTCAGGAAGATCTTATGACCTGCTTCAGGGGAAAGTCAGAGTACTTCCAGCATCTGCTATTTCTCAAACTACTTCAGCTTAAAACATTCCATCTGCCAAGGTGCCCTATTTTGAGGTAGCATGTCCTGAACTCATTACCTTCTGTCCCACTATCTGGCCAGACATGAGCACCTACAATGAACCTTTAGAGTTCCATTTGCACCATCTAAGCCATACTTCACTGTTAATTCAGCCTTTCTAATTTAGTAATGTGGAGTTCCTGAATGTTCATATGTACTGAGGTCAAAGCTCCGAAGTTGAGAAAGAACAGCCAGAGACACAATAAAATAAAAAAAACTCTTTTAGAAGGTTGTCACACGTTCCCTTGGAACAAATGACCCATGCAATAAAAAGAAATGGGGCGCGGGGAGCATAGATTGAGGTCAAGTACCTTAAAGGCTCCAATAAAAGGAAAATACATTTGTAGAAAGCTGAATTAACCAAAAAGTGAACAGCAGGACTTCTAGTTTGCCTAGCAAAATAGACATACTGAATTAAACATTAACATCAAATTGATCCAATGCTGGTGATGTAATGCTGAAATAAATGAGTTTTATATAAATCATATTCTTAAGAATGTTGGCTTCCTACTGCCATCGGCATTTTAGCCCAACTGTCCTCTGTCTGGATCAAAAGGAACATTCACTTTTTTTTTTTTTTTTTTTTTAGGTAGCACAACAAAAGCTTCAGATTTCTCCAAGGGCCATTTGTAACAATAAGCACAGGTTAGCACTGCCTTCTTATTCAGAGACCATAATCCGAATTTGAATTGGATTTCAATAAAGTAGCATTTGGAGTGCAAATAGGAAAGTAATTAAGGTAACAAAAAAAGGATGTAAAAGTATATGGTTCTCGGAATGCATCCTAAAAACTCTTTGGTTTGAAGAGTACCCCTAGCTGGAACCTGCACAGAATAAGTTGTGCTAATACAGAAGCAAGAAAGTGAATAGTTTTTTAAAAATATATCTTAGTCCTTTAATATTCTTTCAAATCAGCATGCCGGTATGCACAAATCTTTGCAATTAAATGGAAGGATAAAAGCAATGCACACATGCTTATGCCAGGGAAGCCTTTCCTGTGGGAGTTCTCTCTCTTGATCAATAAGCATGGACTGTGGTAACACCATAAGAGCCATGGGGGCCTGATAACAGGTTTGGCCCCGCAACCTTGAAACACATAAGGAAGATGTGATCTATTCTCTTACTCTTCACAACTGTTCATTCCCTCACTTCTTTGTAAGAGGACCCTTCTGCCCCATGGATTCCGGACTTGGCCACATAACTTACCTTGGCCAGTGAAATAGGAGGTACCGTGATGTCGACAAAGTTCAAACAAAAGCTTTAAATATGGTTGTGTGGTTTCGCTGAGCCTCGTGCTCTTCCTCTCTGCTAAAAATCGGGCAGATCCTACCTTAAGTGTTCCTAAAGTCTGTGTGCTAGAACAAGAAGGCAAAGCAAAGCAAGGCAGAGCCCATCAGAGCTGAGCAAAGCCACAATCCATACACCTGAGCCACAGTTAACTTGTTCCAACATGCCACACGAGTGAGAAATAAATGTTTATGATTGTAAGCCATTAAGTTTGGGGGGATTATTTGTAACTGCAAGCAAAATGGACTAATACAGAAATTGGTATATGGAAATGACATGCTACCACAACACTCTCTTCCTCCTCTCTGTATTCTCTCTCTCTCTCTGTACACACACACACACACACACACCATATGCATGCATATATATATGAGTTGTTTTAATTTTATTGGTTTTATTACCTTGTTCATATGCAATTTTAAAATGTTTCCTTAGTATCTTTAAGAAATAAACATTTATGAGGAGAATGCTGGTTAAGGTCATGGATCTGAAATGATCATGCCTATGTTTGAAAACTGGCTCCTATAAAATAGGGATTGTCAAAAAACGAACAAACAAACCACACAGGCCCAAAATGGAGTCACTTATGCTAGTCCATGTCACCAAACTGGAGCTTAATACTGAACCTAATTGCAGTTTCAACTTTCCTCAGGAATGTAGTTTTAACTGGTCAGTCAGGACTTTTCTGGTCAGCACCAATGTGGTAATCTGTCACATGGACCCTCTCCATCCTCCAAAGGAAGATGAAGTAATTGCCCCAATAAGACCCCCTTCCCTTCCCCTAATGGAAGGTGACCATGCCTGGAACAATCCTTTCTTTTCTTTGGCTACTAACTTCCTTGCCCGACCCTCCTTCCCATAAAAACCTTCCATTTCATACAACTCCTTGAGCTCCCCTCTACTTGCTAGATGGGATGCTGCCCAATTCGTAAATCACTTAAAGCCAATTAAATCTTCAAATTTACACAGTTGGATTTTTGTTCTTTAACAGGATAATAGTTTTTACAACATAAGATTTTTGTGCATATAGAACAAGTTTAGCCACTGAAGGCCTTACAAGAAATCCTGGCTTTTACAGAGCACTCAACACAAGACTTATTCGTATATTATGTTCGTGCATATTTATAACATTATGATAAAAATAATGTGTACAAGTTCAGAATGAGTAGCCCCTAAATGTGTCACTTTGATATGCAGATTATTTTGAGCTAAAACAAGGCCCAAAAATACTGAGGAAAAAACCTTGACATTCCCTGTAACTGTGTAAAAGAATTTTGCTAAAACACCTGCTCCAGGAAGAGAGCCACCACCACTGATAACTATATTATGATATGAACTAGGTACAGTAGACAGGGAGGAACCTAGCAAGGCCTGTTTGATGAAATTCCTCTCTGTGTTCCATTGTTTCTGGACAGCCCAGCAAACATTTGTTTACCCAACATTTACTCTTTCCATTCTTCCTGTGCATTGCCTTCCTTCCCTTTGAAGCCCTGGTTGCCTAAGCCCATTTCTGGTTCTGACATATGTACCTCATTTTGTCTGTCTTTGGAATCTCAAGTTTATGTAAATTTCCCATAGCTATGTAATTAAATTTGATTTTCTCCTGTTAATCGGTCTCATGTCAATGTGATTTTTAGACAAGCCAGAAGAATTTTGAAGGGTAGAGGAAAATTTTTCCTCCCCAACGAATGTAACTTAAAACTGGAAGTCTGTAAGGATATTTTTCCTTTTATAAAGGTTGAATATTTCTCCAGCTAAAAAATGAAACCTTTAAGCTTGTCCTCAGCAGCTGAGTTTAGCTTGTGGCTTAAGGTGAAAAGAGATGAGTTTAGGAACTGATGGAAGATAGTGCTGCAGAACAGCGTGTTTGTGTGTGTATGAAAGATAAAGAAGTCATAAGCGTGTGCCCATTGAGCATATGTGACTGGCTGGTCAGATGTTATAAATATTAATGCAAAAGCTAAGGTAAGAGGAGGACTTAATGCTAGCAGGAAAGTAGAAAAGAGAACTCAAGAAACAAGAACAGTGCCTGGCATAAAATGGGACTCCATAATGCAAGACCTCTTTTCTTTTTGTTTTTATTTAAATTACAGTAAGTTAACATATAGTGTAATATTAGTTTCAGGTGTACAATTTAATGATTCAATGCTTCCATACAACACCTGGTGCTCATCACAAGTGCACTCCTTAATCCCCATCACCTATTCAACCCGTTCCCCTACCCACCTCCCCTCTGGTAGCCATCAGTTTGTTCTCTAGAGTTAAGAGTCTGTTTCTTGGTTTGCCTTTCTCTTTTTCTCCTCTATGATCATTTGTTTTGCTTCTTAAATTCCACATATGAATGAAATCATATGGTATTTGTCTTTCTCTGACTTATTTCACTTAGCTTAATACTCTCTAGCTCCATCCATGTCATTGTATCTATCTATCTATCTATCTATCTATTATCTATCTATCTATCTATCTATCTATCTATCTATCTATCTATCTATCTATCTATATCACATCTTTTTTTTAAGTGGGTATGGAGCCCAACTCGGGGCTTGAACTCATGAGCCTGAAATTAAGACCTGAGCTGAGATCAAGAGTCAGATGCTTAACTGATTGAGCCATCCAGGTGGCGCCCCTATACCACATCTTCTTTATCCCCTTGGGCTGTTTCTATAATTTGGCCATTGTAGATAGTGCTGCTATAAACATCCGGGTGCATGTATCCCTTTGAATTAGCATTTTTATATTCTTTGGGTAAATACCTAGTAGTATAATTGCTGGATTATAAGGTAGTTCTATTTTTAGCTTCTTGAGGAACCTCCATACTGTTTTCCAGAGTGGCTGTGCCAGTTTGCATTTGCACCAACAGTATAAGAGGGTTCCCCTTTCTCCACTTCCTTGCCGACACCTGTTGTTTCTTGGGTTGATTTTAGCCATTCTGACAGGTGTGAGGAGATATCTTATGGTAGTTTTGATTTGTATTTCCCTGATGATGAGTGATGTTGAGCATCTTTTCATGTGTCTATTGGCTATCTGTACGTCTTCTTTGGAAAAATGTCTACTCATGGCAAGACCTCTTTTCTACATTACTTAACTATCTATCTCCTCCAACTAAACTCATCACCCCTTGTCAACTGAACATGACCTGCCTCTGGGTTTTCTCTCAACAGCCAAATAACTCATTGCCATGTGACTTAAACTGCAAGTATACTTATCCCCCATTACATTGTGATGTCAGGGTTATGTGATATAACTTGCCCTAACACCAGAATTCATATTACTCTTCCAGAAATCTTTCATAAGGATGTAATAAATGATCAATATTCTGATTTATTTACAATAACATTAACTGCAGCCTTACCTATAGTAGCATAACAAAGGAAACATTTTAACAGTGGAGAAAGGCTTAACTCAATTATGGACCACTCATATTCTGAGATATTATGCAGCCATTTAAATTCCTGTTTTCAACGTCCATTAAATGACAACGAAATATATGATTATAATATATCTTAGGCTTTGTTATAAGATTAAGGAATGACTTGCACAATATAATCCTGGTTTTATTAAAATTTATATATATGCATTGACACAAAGGTGAAAACTACAAGGAAAAATATCAAAAAATAAATATTAATTATATCTAGGTATTGGATTTATGGGTCACTTGCATTATCTTCTTACTTCTTTTAGGGACTTCAAAATGTTCTTGAATAAGCACATCTTGCCTTAATAAATAGAACAAGTACATTGTAGCTAAAATAATTTTATTAAAAAAATTTTTAAACCATTTTAATTTTTACTGAAAATTCATGTAAAAAACTGTTAAGTTAGGGAGTTGTGCCTTGGAACATTTCACAGAGTGAGTTTCAGGATACGGTTTCAAAAGATGCAGAGCTGACTGGAGCCATAGCAGCCACAGCCCACTCAGAGCGAATGACTCGTAATGTGAGCAAGAGAAAAATGGTCCTATAAACCACTGTAAATGAGGGGCTGTTTGTTACTGCAAGAAAGTTACGTCAGATGATAATACATGAAAGCTGCATGACCTTGTTAGTTCTTCTCTTTACTTCTCCTAGTAAGATTCATATGTTAGACTAAAACATTTTGGGGATCATCTTTTGCCTTCTCATTTTTCAGATGAGTAAACTGAGATTCAAACACATAAAGTAACTAACCTAAAGACACAGTGATTTAATTATAAAACCAGGATGGAATTTTTTTTTCTCTAGGGCTCCTTCATTGTTTTTCTAGTGGATGGGATAACTGAGAGTTTATTGGGAAGATCTTGTATGTTGGTACCCCCATTATCCACCTAGGTACCCCCCCCCTTTATAAGTCAGAGTGCTACTGAACAGCACAATTTTTGGCCTCCCTGATGTAGATTACAGGTCCGAATATAAAAGCCGTACAAAACCTATATATGTAAAATTTTAGGAACTTATTAAAAGTTACTAAAGGACACCTACACAAATGTTTATGGTTAGAAAAGACAAAAAAGAAAATCAAAACAATATAAATATACCACTTCTCTACAAATTGGTCTGTAGAATCAATGTGACTTCAGTGAAAATCCCAACAGATTTATTTTTTAAAATTCAAAAGTTTATATGGAAAAGAGTTGAACTTGTCTATATATTCATGAAGAAAAACAGGGTGGGCTTATTTACTTTGGGGGAATATCATTATTTAATAAAGCCAAAAGTAAGATAATTAGGACAGTGAAGAATTTACACTGGGATAGAACAAATAAAGCAACAAAACAGGAATTTCTAGAAACAGATACAAAGATAGCATTTCAAATCATTGGAGAATAGATGGGCTTCTCAACAAATAGTGGTATGACAATTAGTTAATCTATAAAGAAAAAAAATTTTGGATCCTAATCACAGATCATCCACATGATCAGTTCTAGGTAATTTAGAAACTTAAGTGAGGAAAGCAAAACTTTCAAAATTCTAAAAGAAAAATAGGAGACTATCTTTACAAGCTGGGGGTAGAAAATAATTTTATAAACTACATATAAAAGTATGGACTATTGGGGCACCTGGGTGGCTCAGCCGTTAAGCATCTGCCTTCGGCTCAGGTCATGATCTCAGGGTCCTGGGATCGAGCCCCACATCGGGCTCCCTGCTCAGTGGGAAGCCTGCTTTTCCCTCGCCCACTCCCCCTGCTTGTGTTCCCTCTCTCGTTGTGTCTCTCTCTGTCAAATAAATAAATAAAATCTTAAAAAAAAAAAAAGTATGGACTATTAATGAAACAACTGATAAATGTGACTACATTTAAAAAATTAACAACTTCTAGTAATCAAAATATGCTATAAAGAAATTGAAAAAGTAAACCACAAACTGGGAGAAGATATTTGCAAATTATATGACCAACAAAGAATTAGTATCCAAAATACACTAAGAAATTATAAAAGTCCATATAAAGATATAAAAATCCATGTAAGTCCATATAAAGATAAGCAAACCAAGGAAAAATGATAAAGAGAACTTTACAGAAGCAAGAAACCTCAATGACCGATAAATTTATAAAAACATGCTTGATCTCATTACATTTCAGAGAAATTTAAAAGAAAACTACAATGACATGTCTTTGGATTCTAACAGTGCTATGGACTGAACTGTGTAACCCCCCCACAGTTTAAATGTTGACGTCATCCAATGTGATTATATTTGGAGTAAGGAAGTAATTAAGGTTAAATGAGATCATAAATGAGACCCTAATCTGATGAAATTAGTGTCCTTATAAGAAGATGCACAGAGAGCTCTCTCTCTCTCTCTTAGTCTCTCTCTCCACCCCCAGCCCACCATGTGAGGACACAGTGAGAAGGTAGCCCTCTGCAAGCCAGGAAGAGAGTCCTCATTAGAACTCAACCGTGTAGGTACATGATCTTGCACTTCCAGTCCCTAGTACCATGAGAAAATAGTTTTGTTGTTTAAGCCACCCAGTCTGTGGTATTTTGTTATGGTACTCAAGCCAAGACAACCAGATAGGCAAAATGTTTTAAAGTCTGACAATACCAAGTGGTATGCACATGAGTGAGGGGAAATCTTATAGATTCTTAGTGGAATCAGTACTTTGAAAAACTTTGGCACTACTCAGTAATTTTAAAGATAATCTAACTTATAACTCAGATATTCTACTTCTTGCTATTACCCTAGAATCACTTCTATGGGCACACAGTAAACATAAAATCTTCTTAGCCCCATTTTTGCAACAGAAGTAAACACAAAACAAAATCAATAACAGCAACAACAATAATAAAAATAATATAAATACCTGTTATAGGATATGGTTAAGAATATTCTGGAATAATAATGAATGGAACACTACACAGCAGTGAAAATTAACAACCTAGTACTAATTCATCAACATGTGTTAATCATAGAAACATAACATGGAATAAAAAAGCAAGTTGCAGAAGCACACCATTTATAAGAATTTCTAAAAACCCCAGTTTAACTAAACCATTTGCATTTAATTTTCTTTTTATAACTAGGCTCCATGCCCAGCGTGGAGCCCAATGTGGGGTTTGAACTCATGACCCTGAAATCAAGACCTGAGCTGAGATCAAGAGTCAGATGCTCAACCAGCTGAGGCACCCAGGCGTGCCGATACTGATGTTTTCTATTAAAAAGTTTGTATTCCTGGAATGGATAGTGCACCTAAACCATTTGAATTTTAGGAGTGTATATGTATGTCCATATGTGCTACAAAAGTATTAAAGAGAAACAACATAATAATACAAACACTGAAGTTGGGTAACGACTACCTTGGAGGAATAAGGGAGAAGGAATCAAGAAAGGACAAAGAGAGGTGTTCAAATTTTGGCAATGTTAAATTTCTTATCTTGGTAATTGGTACACAGGAGCTTATTTGATTAATATTTTATATGATGCACATATTGATTTGTATTTACCAAATATTTTATAATAAATGACAAGATTAAAATTATTGGCAAGTGTATTTGGCAATTATATGTGATTTTCTTAATTAATGGGTATATGTTCTTAAGTACTTTTAGACCACACTGGAAGAATATAACTAACAAGGTACGTGACTCATGACAGAATTTGAATCTGACTAATTGGAATTAATTGTTGAGAGGTACACTGTGAATTGCTCAATTTTATCATTAAGTACAGGGAATGAGAAGCCACTATGAAAAATCAATAAAACAACATCTCAAAATGTACCTTGCCTGATTATTCAATGCTTATGTTTAGCTTCAATTAATTATGAAAATTAAGTAGTTCTTACTATACTGGTAGCATTAACTCATTACTTTAATTTGCTAGCAGAAAAAATTAGCTGGTGACCTGAACAGGGAACGCCTTTCTTGTGGTATGTTACATTTGAAAAAATGATTAGTATGTCTCTTTTGAAGGGAAAGATGTATAGCCTCCTTTTGTAAGATATTTTTCTGTTAAGTGATTCTTACTTTCATATCAGTTAATATTATACAATAATAAATATTGCATAATATAAAAACATCAACCCTGGAGAGAAAAAAGTAATGATGGATTTGCTTCAAAATTCTGTACCGAACAGTCTCCCCCTCCTTAATAAAACTCTTAGAAATGATAGAAAAGATAGAAGATAAATTGACGAATGCATAATTAATCACAAAAACAAAAAGAGGACCCTGGGCAAATCAGAACTCTGAGAAAGTTCTGAAAGATAGAAAATCAAGGGGATGATATTGCAAAAGGAAACAATAGGCCCAAATGTTTGGAATTGAGACTTCTATCAAAAGGAGAAAACAACACCAAGCTTTCTTCATGACTGGATGTCCTCGATACCAGCAGCAGAAAGGGTGGGCTCCTGTGTGCTGCTTAGTGAGGTACAGCAGCTAGATTAGTCAGGGATATTCCTGCATGAACTGAGCCACACATTAGCAAAGGGGAATGTTTGTCAGTCTCTTGTGGGAGCAATGAGCAAGGGAGCTTGAGTCAAAGAATAAAGTAGCACTCCCGAGAAGAACGGGGAAACCAATCATAGAAGACAAAGTGCTGAGGGTCAGTGCTTGATTGTTCACCTCTCCATCCTCTAGTTTGACTTCAGATGCATTGAAAATATAATTTGATGTGAAATGTTGGGGGGTCCAGGAGTGAACCATCAAGAAAGAATTCTTGAGACGTCTTTGGTGCAAAAAAGGTGGTTTTATTAAAACCCGGGGACAGGACTCTTGGGCAGAAAGAGCTGCATTGGGGTTGTGAGGAGTGACTGATTATATACTTTTAAGTTGGGAGGGGGTTAGGGATAGCGTAAGTCTCTAAGGAATTTGGGAGCAAGGTTTGCAGGACCTTGAGGGGCTGGCTAGCTGCTATTAAGATAAGGTCATTTATGACTGTGTAGTAAAACCTTCGTCGTGAGACCCTTCAGATGTATATCATTGGACCACATGTTTGGAGGATGATTGCTAACACCTATCTTGTTGAGGGGGGGGTGTGGGTAGAGATAAAGGAAGTTTCCAAAGGGGTTTTTACAGGATCCTAGAGGTCAGGCTAATGTCAAGCTAAGGTGGCCTTTTGCCCTTAGCAAAGTATTCACATTGACACAGTTGAGTTCCTGGAGGAAGGTCACTCTGCCTGTCTTGAGTACTTGTCAATGGGCTGTGAGTTCTAAGGATATCTGTTTTTTTCTACATTTCTTTTGCCTTTGTTCTGCATATCACAATTCACTGCAGCATCTCTTGTCTATCAAGAGATCTTGATGACAAAGTTGAGTATACAAGTCCAAATTTCTATACATTTAATGAAAGCCAATTCTGAAAGGGAGACAACAAACCCAGCAAATGAAAGAATTTATATCCAAGGAAATAGAATAAGAAGAGCAGATGGGACGGGGTTTTAAAATAAGCTTAATTGGTATCCTCAGAGAGTGAAAAGGATTTGTACCTATGCAGAGGAACATAAAATTATAAAAAAGTACTAAATTGCAATCTTAGATATTAAAAATAATAATTATAAAATAAAAACCTCAACAGAAGAACTACATAGCAGATCCAGAAATTTCAATATCCTTAAATATTTTTGGAAAGGGACAACAGAGATAATGGAAGCATGATTCAATATGTGAGGGTTTTCCAGTGGTAAATAAAGAATAGTCTACAGATTAAATGGCACAACCAATTGCTGAGCAAAACAAATTGAACAATACTCTCCCTACTGCAAACACACACACACACACACACACACACACACACACACACACACGTGTACACACGTGTATGTACACATTTAGACATGTCATTATGAATTTTCAGAACATCAGCATTGAAGAGAAAATCCTAGAAGACTGAGTGGATAAAAAATACATGAAAGTATAAAGATTATATTGATATGAGGATAAGCATTAGAAATTATGGGTTCATGGTAATTGAGCAGTATCATCAAAGTGCAGAGCAAAAAAGTCATTTTGACATTAGAAATTTTCATCAAGTTAAAATATCAGTGACATGTGACAGCAAAAATAATATTGTGACACAGAAGTGCTGTATCAGAAACTAATCCATTTGGAAACAATAAAAAATGTATTTGAGCAGGAAGAAAAATGAATACAGGGCGAGATAGTGTGGTTTAAGAGACAGTGCGAAGCAGAGAAATTAGTAAGACTTCTTAAGTCAAAATAAGCATTAATGATAAATTTCAAAAGCATATTCCATAATACATCTTCACATCGAGGGGATGATGAAGAGAGAAGATAAATCTGAGCATGCTAGTTCTTTTAGTTTATTCAGGGAAGGCTATGTATACCGATTTACTTTAGTTCAGAGGAGGGCCAATAAAACTCAAACCATCAAAGAGCCAGAAAGAAGAAAAAGAGTAGCAAAAAAAGTAGCTATAGTAAAAAGAAAAAAAAAGATGGCCATAATATATAATAGATCTAAATATATTAGTATTAAAGACAAATGTGTCTGTAAACTATGATCAAGGTAAGTACACACATGAATAAAATGTATCAGGCACAAGACCACAAAATGAAAGGACTCAAAACTGAAAATAAGAAACAGAGAGGAGTTCTGTTCAGGCAATGGCAGAGTCACTTATATCCAACTATGAGTTCCAGAGATAACAATTAAAAACTGGAAATACATATTTTAAGGAAAAGCGTTTTGGAAGTGTGGTGAATGAAAAAAGCTGGAAGAAACTAGACAGAAGTCAAGCCTTGAAAGAAAACTGCACTGGGTTAAATTTGCATTTATATGACTTTTTGTCCACGGGCGCTTTTGGCAGGCCCATCGTGGGGACGCTAAAACTCAAGCACAGAGCCACAGTCTGATCTACTTGAGGAATTCGAAGATGGAGTTTTGAGCTACTAGACAGTGGGAAAGTGGGGGGCCTTGGTCTAGAGGAGGGAGCCGAAATCTGCATATTAAGGCCACCCAAATCCTGTGAACTGCGCATGTGTGAGTGAGATTCCAAGATTCCTAGGAAAAGCCAAGATCTGGAAGGAGCTGCTGCCTACCACCAAAAAGAGTTTTGAATTTGAGTACAGCCAAATTAATTGCCTACTAGAATAAAAATCCTCCCTTTTCAATGGAAGGTGATAAAATCTACAATCTCTACAATATTTTTTTTTTCTAAATTTGGTGAAATATTTTAACTCATGTATCTAAGGAGCTCCCTGAACCTGAGACAGGATGAATACAAAGAAAACCACACCCAGGCACATCATACTCAAGGTGCTGAACACCAAAGGTAAAGAGAAAATCTTGAAGGCAGCCAAAGAGAAATGATACATTTACCACATTGCAATGATTCATATAATGGCTGGTCTCTCATCAGAAAAAACAGAGGCTAGAAGACGTAGAATTGAAATCTTTAAGTGACAAAAGAAAGAAAAATCAATGCAGAATTCTATTTAAACACCCATTTAAAATGAAGCCTATTTTCCTTTCTTTCCTTCCTTCCTTCACACCTGCCTTCCTTAATAATTTAGTCCAAAAGCAATGCAAGGTAGTTGTTTGCAAGGGTGACACTGGAACCTACAGGGGTGAGAAGGACCCCTGTGGAGAGGTAGTGGCAGCCCAGAGTATGGTGTCAGACCTTGAGTAAGTTAAGAATGGCATCTGGGTTAGAGCAGACGTTTTGATGGGAAGGTTGGTTACATACCAGGGAATTGACTCTATAAGTAAATATATTGAAATAATTGGGGCCAGGTTTCTCACTGTTGGATAAAGGAGGTATTAATATGTAGGGAGAAATTTAGGCTGTACTTTATTGTATTGTATTGGAATTGGAGGTACCAGTGTGAATTCAAATATATATAATCAGTAGAAGTAAGCATGTATAGTACCTAGATCTTGGTTTTAAAATATGGTTCTCTAATAAAATGAACCAGGACTCCTTAGAGAAAAGGCTGGATCAAGATCAGGACAGGAAAATACAAGATTAGCTTGAAATACCTCATTGACCAGAAAGTAACAAGTGCTCAAAAAATTTATGGGATATTCCAAAAGGATACAAGTGGCAGTTTGAGGACGCTCCTACTAGTCCAATCAAGACTAATTTGAGCATCGAAATAAATGAAGAGATTAATGGATGACTTATTGAATAAACTAAGAGTCCACAAGTCTATACTAATGAAAAAAACCAAATGGATAAATAAATAAATGGTGGAAGAAAAAAACCTCTTCTTACAGAAAAAATGCCAACCAATAAATACAGAATGATGGGGTTAGAAAATCATCAGTGGATGTTTAAACTAATGGGTAAACATCTGATGAGGAAGAGTATTTACCCCAAATTACTCATAATTATAAAGGGGAAAAGTAACTTCACAGCGGAGAGCCTGAAAGACTCCAAATTAATCAAGTGATCAAAGTTAACACCATCTATACTGGGGCAAACTAACCTCATGTGCCTTCTGTTATCATACACTAAGAAGGACAAACAACTCAGGTGGTATTCCTGCAAATAAAGAATAACCTGGAATTTACTCATGAGGAAACATCATGAAGGGCATTCTCCAAGATCATTGGCTTGTATCTTCAACAACATCAGTATTAAAAAGGGACAAAGAGGCTTGGGGATATAGAGAGTTGGAGTGTCCCTACCATGCTTTTAGACAATGACGAAAAGCTGGGGACAGTGCAAATTCATGAGTTTCCTGAGCCATTGGAAAGCTGTTTTCAGAGCAACCATTGACCCAAGAGTCATGAAAAGGCAGGCCCCGTTAGGGCCAATGAGAAGCAAGCATTGATTTATCTGGGGGTAGACTCAACCACACACCAGTAAGAAGAGTTCAACCAGGATAGTTTGCAAATTTACCAAGGTTTTGTGTGCACTGATGACAGAGTGTGAAGTGTCTGGGGACTGCATAATTTGGTGAATCTGAACCCTCTTCGTGGTTTTTCTCCACGCCCTATCCCCGGGTACACACAAAATCAATTAGAGAAAGTATGAAGAAGATGTTCTTTGTGGAGCAGGTGGGATGGAACAGGAGCAGCCGAGGAAGGGGCACGGACCCTTCTCCTCTCTGTTCCCCATGGAAAGAGATCCTGTCTTAGAATTTATAGAACTGCCAAAGAAGTTCCTTTAGTTCTTTCAAAGTGAAACTTGTATGGAAATCAAATATCACACAGAAAAATGCATGAGTAAGATACAACTTCATGCAGTTCATAAGTAAACACACCCATGTAAGCAGCATCCACATTGAAAACAAACAAAGCAGAACATTATCCAAAAGACTCCCAAGGTCCTCCACCCCCATGACAGCCCCAGCCACTTTTCTTCAAATATAACAACTATCCTGACTTCTAACACCACAGATTAGTTCTGCTCACTTTGGAACTTTGTATAAATGGAATGATGCTGGATGGATGTACAGTTAGTTTTAACATGCCAGGAAAATAAAGATAATAGACCATAAAATAAGCTCCAAATATCAAATCCTTAGTAACAGTGTCTCTTGGGTCAGGTAGTATTAGACAATCAACTGAAGACATCAGTGGTGACTAGAAAAGTGGGTCATGTCTGTGTAGACAGCTCTGTGTTCAATCTTAATGCTTTAAGTTTATAGCTGGAATCCTCAGTAGAGAGTGTACGCCCATTAAAAAGTAATCTGAAAAGCTTGAAAAAGTTCTGATACACTTGTTAACGTTAGGCTGTTATAAATGTTGAAGAAGCTGGGGACTTACTGAAAGGGCACAAAAAGAAGCTGGTAAGAGCACAATGGCAGCATCGGAATGCCCAAACCCGTCAGGGTGGGAAGAATGGTCCTTTAGAGCCACATCTTCCATTCTTTGCTTCTGAAGTTTTCCCCCTGTTTTAGCTGTAGTAGGCACCAGTGTTGGTCAGGAATATGATAGGGTTGCACTTCCCGCCTCCTTGAAGCAGCCATGCAACCTGCTTCAGCCAATACAATGTGATCAGAAGAATCTGTGTCCTCTCTAGTCGCCAGCTTTAAAAGCCAGTGATTTGCCCCAGTCCTATCGCTCTGCTGTAGTGATTACAAAGCAAGTGCTCAGGGAACACCATGAGCAGAGGCTCCTACTGACTGGTGTTACTCATATACCAGAAGTGAGAAAGAATTTTTATGTGCATTAAGCCATTGAGCGTTTTGGGCTATTTGTTACTGCAGCATACCTGAGCCCAGGCTTACTGAGGATTGGTTTCCATTTCTTTCTTGAAACAATTAAAAGATTAAATCATTATATGAATTTTGCCTTTGAAAGATAAGTCTTTGAGATTATCTGAGCTTACAGTGATATTGGTATATGATATTTTTATGTATGACAATTATTGGAAATCATATGGGCCCACTCAATAGTGACTCAAACGATCACTTATCCATAAAGCTCCCAAGGAGCTTATCAGTATTATAAAGTTTCAAACTCTTTCTATTCTCAATTAAATATCATTTAATTTAACTTAATTTAATTTAATTTAATTTAATTTAATTTAATAATGGACTGATGGGTAAGGCAGGACTTACAAAGTACACTGATGTCAAAACACTGGTTAGTGAGGAGCCCAGAAAGGATCAGAGTTCTATGAGTGAGCCTGAAGATGGCCTCCACTGGAGCCATGAGTTGTATCCATTTGGTCCAAATTCTCAATTTGCGCATCAAGATTATTCTAGGACTCCCAAAGACAGTGCGAAAAATTAAGTGGTGAAAATTACATAACTGTGACTTTTCGTTCATTGAAAATGAAGACCATCCACACCTGCCAGGTGTTGTTTGCACACTTGGAATTGCAAAGAACAGTGGCTACTTCTTGCTGTCACTTAGCAACAAACCTCCAAATCATACAGATAAGCATGGTGGGTGCTGAAATACAAAAATGAGAGAATTCTAAATATCAGGCCATCGAAATGCTTCTTACCTATTTTAAATACCATAATATATTGTTCAATATTAATCTCTGGTTTGTCTATTCAATCACCCAATCAAATATTTATGTAACTTTTGAATTTAATGTGTTAATAAATTATACATTTCTCTTTAAAAATTCATTTAAAATAAATCACATGCCTGTATCATGCACAAACTGTGAAAAGTAAAATTTGTCTTTATGAATTATGATTATTACTATATTTTAATTAAACTTTATATTAAATTATTTGACAGTATAATGATCTTAGATGAAGCATATGCGCACATTTTTCCTTAAAACAATTTCTTTACCTCTTACCAGGCAAAAATGCCTAAATGATTAAAAAAATGTCCTAAAGAAGTTTATAGGATTATTGTATATTTTTATGAGAGAGGACCAGAAGTCAAGTAAGGTTTGTAAACAGTGTTTCAAGAAACCATTATTATCTTTATGAATATATTTCTAGAGTTGAAAATTCCATTAAATCAGTTGTTACATAATATTGATCCCTCCTAACAATTACAAAGCCATTTGCTGATAAACAAATCACTTTTACATACTTTCTCATTTCACTGTTCTCTACAATTATCCAAGTTAAAGGGACTTGTCTGAATTTAGCAGTGTATTGGATCCAAGATGAACCTTCTATAAACTACTCACTCCACTAAACTAGGATCAGGAGTATACCCAAAAGTATTAACGAGGATGTAAATTGTATAAGAAAAATTAAAGAAGCCAAACACGTTTGGTCTAAAGAGAGAAGAAGAAAAAAAAAAGACTAAGGATTGCAGGATGGAGGATGATTACTATAAAATCTTCTAGTATTTTAAGGGGTAAATGAAGATTATTTTTATAAATCCTCTTCTCACACAGAGGAAAATAATCATAACTTTCATTTATTGAACATCTTATATATGCCAGGAGTCAGAAATAGATTAGCTCATTTCCATTTTACAATACTTCTCAAATTGGGGTTTATCATCTCTATTTTATTTTATTTTACTTTTTTTCTCTTTCCAAAGATTTTATTCATTTATTTGACAGAGACACAGCGAGAGAGGGAACACAAGCAGGGGGAGAGGTAGAAGCAGGCTTCCCACTGAGCAGAGAGCCCGATGCGGGGCTCGATCCCAGGACCCTGGGATCATGACCCGAGCTGAAGGCAGACGCTTAACGACTGAGCCACCAAGGTGCCCCTATCATCTCTATTTTAAAGATAGAGAAATTATGTTGTGAGAGAGAGAGATTGAGAGAGAGAGAGATGGGAAATAACCAGTAAATGCAGGAGTCAGGGAGCAAAATTGTTCTGTATATTTCTACCCAAAACCCTCACTTAGCCACTGTGATCTATTGGGCACATGAAAATAACATAAATTGCAACAAGACACTGAGAAGATTAAGGGTTTTGTTGTTGCTTTTGTTGTTCTTGTTTTATTTTGTTGGTTTGTTTTGAAATTTCTGAGCTTCCAGAAGAAAATCTCTGATTTGGGTGTGCTCAGACTAAGGCAGGCTTGGAATTTTTATTCGTAGCCTTGTTTATGTGGAAGGACTCAACCATGTCACAGAACATTTTGAGATCGTGTGCCTCAATATTTTGCATTTCACATATCCCTGGAGACCCAGTTTCCTAGCCTGGGCTTGGTCTTCTCTCTACCGAGCTGACGCCACATGAGGAAAGAAGCCTTCCTGAGAACGCACAGCTTGTCCTTCAGACAACATCACCATTTGAAACCAAAGCATGGGGAACAATTTTTTTCTCTGCTTCAGGCATTAGGAATGCTATTACTCCATCAATCCCCTAGCAATGTAAATGTGTACATTGGCCCTCGAAAGACCCCCATACATATTAGTACTCGGTCTGCATATTTTCCACACATATATATTTTACTTTATTATGAATATACATTCAGACTCACCATACAGGATTCCCTAGTCTGCAAATGCTATAGTCTTGGTCCTCTAAAAGAGTGGTTACTAACCAATTTGAAGTTGCAAAATACTAATTTAATTTGATTTGATGACATTCTTTTCCCCTGAAAATGCCTTATAATTTTATATATTAAAGCTAACATTACTTTCTGGATTTCTTGTTTCTCAAGATAATTGGAGGTGTCCTGTGGTACTACCAAGCCAGGCTGGTAAGGACAGAGGAAGTTGCAAAAGTTAAATTCTAGGATGTATTCAGTTAGCAAGCGGGGCATAATGTTGAACATCAGGTTTATCTTACCTCCTGGAGATGATAGTGGGTGGGCAGTAACAAACTCTCCCCAGGGGAGGCCCTTCTGATGGAGAAAACTAGAAACCTGAAGGTCCAGAGCAAAACTGAGTTGGAAAGCAATGTGCATGACCAGGTATCACAGACAAGAACAGGGGAGTGGGAGAGGATGGCTCAGTGTAGTTCACGAAATGGTTTGCCGGCCATCTTGTCTGGCCTTTATTAAACCAACCCAGCAGCAGTCCATGTGACATTTCTTTGGGGCATCTTAAAAATCCCATGTGGCCCCTGACACATAAATTATAAGTTAATGATGGTCTGCAGTAAACTTGAACCATCTTTGGTACCAGTAAGTGCTGTCCCTGACCATAACATACATAAGCAGATTGATGATGATAGATTAAAAAAGGAGAAAGGGGGGCACCTGGGTGGTTCAGTCAGTTAAACGGCTGCCTTTGGCTTGAGTCATGATCTCAGGGTCCTGGGATCGAGCCCCGCATCAGGATCCCTATTCAGTAGGGAGTCTGCTTCTCCCTCTCCCTCTGCTGCTCCCCCTGCTTGTGCTTGCTCTCTCAAATAAATAAAATCTTTTTTTAAAAAAAAGCAGAAAGGAAGAGATTGTTGAGAGGGAAATGGGGGAGAATTGAGGTAGTGTTCTGGGTGCTGAAGTGGAAGAGAAGGGGCAATGAAGAGGATGGTTGACATGGGAACAGAGGTTGAGCCATGAAGAATCCCTACATGCTGGCTTTTCCTCTTGTCTCTCCTCAGAACAAGGTCCTGAGGAACAAGGGGGTATTCTTTGGAGAAAGGTGAGCACAGCATATTGAAGAGGCTACGGAAATAGACACCTATTGGGAGCAAGTCCTCTCCCCCCCCCCCCCCCCCCCCCCCCCCCCGCCTTGCTACCGATCCTATCACCAGATAGAATCTCTTTCATTCACTGCCTGTGCTGTTTGGGGAAATCACTTAATCTCCTTAAGCCTTAGCTTCTATATTTGTAAAATTTGAAGACAGTAATACTTGCTTTATGTATTTCATGGATACTCAAGTAAATACCATATGGCAAAAGCACTTGGCTAATTGTCAAGTTCTTGAAAATGAGTTATTAGTTCACTATTTTAAGATGTTCCTTGGGGGCACGAGTAAAATGCTCCCGAAGAACTTGGAAAGAATGTGTCTCAATGAGCATTAATCTAGTAACGCAGACACACACACACTCACACAGAGAGAACACAGCAGCGCTCAAACTAGGGGTAAACCTACATCTGGAATGTCAGATCTTAAAGTTGGACACACAACTTCAATCACAGGGTCCTGACTATACACTGAGGCTGAGTGGGAAAGTGAGTGTAAAGTTAGGGAGCAGAAACCTGATCCATTGTAATTCAACCTGTTTGGAGAAAGGTTGTGGACATATGATTATCCCATTTGATCATGGTGCTTCTCAAATATTTTTAAATGACCAATATTTTAAAATTGAAATAGAATAGAATAAAATAGAAAATACCTGAGGGCATCATGTGTTGCCAGGGTGAGAACTATTTTTAGTTGGTGTGTGTGTGTGTGTGTGTGTGTGTGTGTCTACCCCTCAACTCCAGTGCCTTTCTCTGCTTTGGCGTACTCTGTCATGGACCATAAAGTTGAGGCTTCTTCTTCTGATTCCCTGCTCACCTGACAAATTTCTGCCAACTATTTGTTTTTGCATGAAGCTTCCCTATGAGGAGAGAATGCCCTGATCCTCCACAGCCAGACTTCCAACGGTATTTGGCTTGATGTGTAAATTAATTACGGTGGTATTTGGCTTTATGTGTCAGTTTCAATGAACATGAATGATGTGAGTCTTCCCTTAAGGTGGATCCACTTTTAGTGTGGGGAATAAAAACCAAGTTTCTAAGCCGGGACTGGGGTGAAGTCATCAGCTTAAATGACACCGTGGGAAACATTTTAGTGACACATGACCTTCTCTGGTAACCTCCAACCTTGACCAGCTCCTAGGGTAACCAGTCCTTCCTGGAATGCCTGGGACTGAGAGGGGCTTCCAGGACATAGGATACCCAATATTAAAACTGAGACAGGGGCACCTGGGTGGCTCAGTCAGTTAAGCATCTGCCTTCGGCTCAGGTAATGATCTCAGGGTCCTGGGATCAAGTCCCGTGGCGGGCTCACTGCTCAGCGGGGAGTCTGCTTCTCCCTCTGCCCCACTCTCCCCCGCCTGTGCTCTTTCTCTCTCTTCCTCTCTCTCTCAAATAAATAAATAAAATCTTAAAAAAAAAAAAAACTGAGATAGTGCCAGGCAAACCGGGATGAGGCGATCTCCCTACCAGCACTGTTTCATATGAGCTGCAGCCGTGTTCCTGGCCCAGTTGTCGGGAAGAAGTAGCGATGTGAGGGGCAGGAGGAAAAAGGAGACACTTTCTGCCCACAGGTGGGGACACATGAGCACACAGAGCAGGGGACCCAGCAGCTGCCCAGGCAAAGGGCTTGCATGGCCTACAGTCCCCCATCAAGATCACTCGACTGAGGTTACATCTCCTCAGGTCCCTGCAGAGTTTCCCTTTCTCATTCTCCTGACTGTTCAGGAGCCTCTGACCACATCACCGTCTGCCCAGGCACTGGTGCAAATAACTGGCGATAGGACCAACATACTGAGGCTGAGGCAAGTCTGGATCCACTGAAGGTTGGTTTCATGCACACACTGCCCTCTTAGTCCCAAACTTCAGACTCACCGAAACCCTACTTCTTCACTAGTTACCTACATGTGGTCTCATATTTATATTGTTCCACCCTATTGTTCGATTCCAGGGTTTTACCATCCTTTTACTCAAGAGTCTGCCACCCTGCAGAGTGTAGCTCACGGACTGACGCCATTTTTGAGATCCCTCATCCCAGCCTTGGAGCAGACATTCTACTAAGAGTCACCCTGTCTACGCCGGGGACCTCACTCTGCCTCTTTTTTTTTTTTTTTTTTTTTGAGGGGGTGGTGTTGGATACAAACATGGTGTTTATTGGTCCTAAGAAGGCAAGTCAGAAAAAATATCTTTTCATAAAAGGTTTATACATATTTCCTTTCAAGTCCAAAGGTGAGAGCGACAATTGAGCTGCAGGTATTTGTCTCAGAGTGTCAGCTTCTTTCACTGAGACAGATTTTGGACCCAGTAAATGCCCAGCTACCATGTACACAGTTGGATAAGACTGACAAATCTATACAACCTTGTTAACTATCGCTTAATGAAGATAGAGGAAACATTTTCATGAATGATTGTAAGTGTCACAATCAGGTTTGTTTTGAGAGGTGCTCTTTTAAATTAAATTTTTAATTTTGAAATAATTGCATATTTATATGCAGTTTTAAGAAATAATGCAGAGAAATCCTGTATACCCTTTATATACCCTTTACTCAGTTTCTCCCATTAGTAACATCTTGCAGAACTACAGTACAATATGGCAACCGGGATACTGACATCTATGTAGTCAAAATACGAACATTTCCATCAGCACAAGGATTTCTCCTACTGTACTTTTATTTTTTTAAAGGTTTTTTTTATTTATTTGACAGAAAGAGACACAGCAAGAGAGGGAACACAAGCAGGGGGAGTGGGAGAGGGAGAAGCAGGCTTCCCGCGGAGCAGGGAGCCCGATGCGGGGCTCGATCCCAGGACCCCGGGATCATGACCTGAGCCGAAGGCAGACGCTTAACGACTGAGCCACCCAGGCGCCCCTCCTATTGTACTTTTATAGCGACACCTACTAACCTCCCTCAACCCCTGAAAACCACTAATCTAGTCTCCATTTCTATAACTTTGTCATTTTAAGAAAGTTGTATAAATAACATCATATGGTGTGCAACCCTTGGGGATTGGCTTCTTCCACTTAGCATAATTCCCTGGAGTTCCATCCACCTTGTTACAGGTGTCAATAGTTCTTTTCTCCCTACTGCTCAGTAGCATTCCATCTAAGCAGCTGTTATATCTTAGGCAAGTCATTCTACTTCTCTTGACTTTACTTTCTCCTCCGTAAAGTGAGGGAGTTGGACTGGATGACACTACAACTTTTTTTTTCAATTGTGAAGTTTTTATTTTATGGGTTCTCATCTCCCCGTTGATATCATTTTATGATTATAGAACACAGCCCACTCTCTTCTCTCATACATTCTGCTTCCAGGCTAAAGGCAGGAATAACAAACCCTGTAGGAGAGGTGGTTAGGGCAGGAAGTGGGAGCAGTGAGCTGATCATGTCTGATGATGTTTTCTCCTGAATTTTATATCTCATGAATGACTATTGGGATAACCATGGGTTTGAGTTATGGGCCCCTCTCCTTTCTCCTAGCATCAAAACGAGCTTCATTACCTGACTTATGTCATTTGATTTTTGGCCTAGACTGAAAATCTGGTGGGCCAAGTACAAGGTTGAGGTCATAGCTAAAGGAAACCCTCAAAACAATCTAAATTGTTTAAGTTTTTGACACTTGCCAGAGGCCATCACAATAAAAATCTACAGCTTTGCAAATCATGTTCCAGTTTTGCAATTATTCATTCCGTATGGGGTTGTGGCTGGTGCTGTGGTGGAGGTGTGGGGAGTGAAATACAAGCCCTAATAGACTGCCATGAATAATGGAGATCCATATTTACATTTGAGAAGAAGTGAAGCAGCACTAGGTTGATAATAACCATCCTCCCATCATTTCTACTGGAAAATTGGGGACCTTCCCTACTGTGCCTCCCTAGCACTTATATATTCAGGGTAAGGTAACTGCATAATACCTCTTAGATCCCACCTCCATGTGTTCTTTCTGGAAAAAGTTCACCCCATATACAACTCTGAGACCTAAACTTCCATCTTAACTTGTGCAGCTGCTCATCAGAACCGGGTCGATAATTCTGTATCATTAATTATCTGTGCTTTCACTCAGCTTCTCAATAGAGAACTCCCCTCCGACCAGTTGCCTAAGCCTCCATATGTCATTTATTTTTCTTGTGTCAATTTTCTCAGTTTTCAGATGAAAATATCTCAGCTAAGTGACTCCCGACTCTGCCTCTGCAACTCCCCAGGACATCTCCAATTATCTCAAGAGGTGTCACAACATTCTTCCCAAACAAAATTCTAATTAATTCATTAATGAAAAAATAAGAATTTTGGAGACAGTAGGAGAGGAGGGAGGACTCTAAGTTGTCACAAAACCTAGCAATGGCAGAGTATTCTATTGCCAGAAGGTTGGGACTTGCTGGGAATGACCCAGTCATGGTAAGCTGCAAGCGAGATTGAAAGAGATCAGACAAATGAAGAGTTGAACTGGACTGCCTAATTAGAAATGATTGAGTTTTTTAAATCCGGGCAGTACTGTATTTTCAAGCAAGGTGGGCATTATTTGGAATTATCCATAGAAACAATGTCACAAATAATGATTGGTTTCTTGGGACACCAAGGATTCCCAGAAGCTGAACTAATGGTATTAGTGTAAATTCTGGAAAGCCGGGTGGCGTGGGAGGAGTCCCTGGCATGCAGATGGGAGGTCCAAGACAGGGATTTACAAAATTTTTCTTTCAGAGCAATATTTAACATAGTTGGGGCTTGGCTTTGATGCTCTTCCATCTTTGCTTCCTTGCTTTTTTCTCTAGGTCTCTGTGTCCTAGTGAAACTTTCAGCCCATCTTCAACAGCCTATTCAAGACAGTCATACCCGGTCCCCAAATGCTCATGTTCTGCCACTTTGATAGTATGCAAGACAAAACCTTTCCTCAGGGAATTTTGGCCACCCTGTAAGTCTTTAAGATTGCCCACCATTTTATAGGGGCCCTGTTTCCATTCTCAGCTTTCTGCTCCTAATTCCCACTCTAATACCTGACATCTCAAACTCCACATGTACAACTGGGCTCCTGATCTCTTCCTCAATACCCTCTCCTACTACATCTCAGATAACAGTAACTTAATGCATCCAGTTTCTCAGGCCAACAGTCTTGATATTACTGTTGATTCTTCTTTCTCTCACACCTCACATCTCATCCTGCAGCAAATCTAACCACTTTTACCTGTGAACTGCTACTTTGGTAGAACCACCACCATCTCCTACCAGATTCTTGTAATTGCTTGCCGTAGTCTAACTGATGTCCCTTTTTCTACCCTTGCCTTTATATAGTCATTTCGCAATAGAACTGCCACAGCAATCCCACAAAATGTAAGCAAGTTCACATCATTGTGTTGCTCGAAATTCCCCAAGGTTTTGCCATCTCACACAGAGTAAAAATGGAAGTCCTTACAGTATATTACAAGACTCCATGATCTCCTCCCACCATTCCCCGACTGACCTGTTCTCTTACTTTTCTTCCCACTGCCTCCTCCACCCCCACCTCGCTGTGGATCACTGGTGTTCCCTCAACACACCAGGCCAGCTCCTATCTCGTTCCCTCTGTCTTTTTTCAGTATTCTCAAGGCTTGCTTTCTACCAACTTCCAAGCCTTCTTGACAAGCCTATTCTAAATACTGTTCATCTATAGATGAATGAATAAAGAAGTGGGAGATATATATATGTATATATATATATATATATCATGGAATATTACTCAGCCATAAAAAAGAATGAGATCTTGCCATTTATGACAACATGGATGGGCCTAGAGAATATTATGCTAAGTGAAATAAGCCTAAGAAAGACAAATACCATATGATTTCACTTATATGTGGAGTCTAAAAAAACAAATGAATGAACAAGCAAGCAAAAAATAGAAACAGACTCATACATACAGAGAACAAACTAGTGGTTGCTAGAGGGGAAGTAGGTGGGGGATGAGGGAAATAGGCAAAGGGAATTAAGAGGTAAAAACTTTGAGTTATAAAATAAATAAGTCATGGAGATGAAGAGTACAGCATAGGGAATAAAGTCAGTAATATTGTAATAATGTATGGTGACAGATGGTGACTACACTTAGAGTGATGATCACTGAGTAATGTATACAATTGTTGTATCAATATGTTGTCCATCTGAAACTAATATAACATTATATGTCAACTATACTTCAATTAAAAAAAATAACATGCAGTATCAGGGCTTAACCCTGACCTTGTAATAATATTATTCAATGTCCTTATAAAATCCCCATTGGCATACACGAAACTATGAAAGGCCATTTCACACCTTCATTAATAAATGTTGCAATTACATTCTAAAAATACAGCCATGTTTACCAATTAATTTTAATGAACCAGGTTACAGGTAAGCATTCACTATGCAATATGTTGCTGATTAAAACCAGAACATTATTACCATATGGTGAAGTAAATAATCCTGTAGATATTCATGGGAAAGAGCATATTTTAACTCTTAATTTGTTACATTTGACATCAATCATTTTTAGAAGTTTGCTTCCCATGACTTGTATGGTTAAGCACAAATTTACCTACAATTATTTGGTCCCAAATGTTCTCCACTTACAGATCTCTCCCATTTCCAGGCTCACACCTCTTGTTTTATTCTATATAAGGAGCACCAGAATGGGCTAGTCACAGGTTTGCTTCTCAGTGGCTGTGTGACTTTGGACAAATCCCTGCTCTTTCTGTATCAATTGCCTCAATTGTAACAGGAGAACTACAATGACTCTCTTATTTCCTCCTTCATGGTATATCCTTCATCATAGATACACACAAACTCTCCTTTCTCTCCCCCCTTTCCTCCCTCCCTCTCTGTCTCTCTCCATCCCTCCCTCTCTCTCTCTCTGTCTCCCTCTGTCTCTCACACACAATTATTGACAACTTTCTTTGGTTTTTACATTTACATAGGAGTTGCAAGATAGTACAGAGGGTTCCTGTATACCCTTCACCCAGATTCCTCTAATATCAACACCTTCCACAGCCATGGTACACACATAAAAACTCAGAAATGTTTGTCTCATTTGAAATCACCTTGTGTTCTTCCACTTCTAACATTTTGTTCATCTAATTTCTGCTTCATGGGACACCTCTTCACTGTGTGCAGCTATCTGTCTTCAGATACAAAACTTCAGCGCTGGCATAGTAATGAGATTCAATCAATGAGAATGCTTGGATGAGACAAAGGAATCTTTTAAAGGTGAGCAAAGATAATTTTCTATTTCTTCTGGATCAGCGACCTCCAGTGGGACTTAGAAAAGGCTTGGGACACATGTCGCCATGTTGTCAAAGAGCAGGTCATCTTGTCATCAAGTACAGAGTAAGCATGGAATCACTGGACTATGAATCAATAATACAATTTGGATTTCATCACCATCATGTCAAGATACTCCTTACACTGCCATCTCCAAAACCATTTATTTTAAGAATCAGGTATTCATTGATTAGAAGACCAGAATTTGTAATTGTGTCCAATACATTTTTATGACCACGTGAAATTTGATTCTATTTTCTTTTAATTTGAAGTTTAATCATTCACTGTTTTTGCAGATAACATCCTTTCATGCTAATATTCATTTTTACTGCAGGACACAGAGGCAAGCCTCTTTTTAAAGCTTCCTTCTATGTCAAGATATAGGATGAACATTACTTTTGATATGTGGTTTGTCTTTGCTTCTTTTCTTTCATCCTCCTCTTCCCTTTTATTTTTTATTTATTGGCGGAGGCAGAATGAGAGGGAGCTTAAAGAATGAGGTGTTTTCTTTTCAGAGTTTACTAAGTATCCTTTCCTATCGACTCCATCAGGAAGATAAAAAACAAAGCCAAAAAAGTAATTTTAAAAGATAAAACAAACAAAAAGCAAACATTTCAAAAGTGATTATTCTTATTTTCTGAAAAAAGTCCTGATACAGCAGTCTATGATATAAAAATATGACCATTTAAAAAGCTCTCTGTAGATATATCCATTACTACCATGGGAAGTAGATGTTAGAAAAATTTAAAAGTCTCTATTAGAGGGAGAGAATAGATTATGAAAAGCAATTCTCAGGGCAGTGATGATATCTAAATTGTCTCCCTTTACTTCCAATCGTTCATCAAATATTGACGAAATTTTTTACTTATTTAATGTGCCTGAAATTCTGATATTGAAGATTCAAGTAGCATATCAAAGCTATCTTTTAAGAATTCAAATTCCTTTGGAAGGATTAAGGAATCATTTTCATGTTAGTGTAAATTAGTTCAACCAGACTGCTTTCATATTATCTCAATTTCACTGAATAACTCAGACATTCAGAGTTTTGATGGGGAAGGGATAGAGTATTGGGGACAGCACGAAGATACAGATATCCTTTTTTTCATTTTTACATTTTTTTAATTTAAAAAATTTTTTTATTAACATATAATGTATTATTTGTTTCAGGGGTACAGGTCTGTGACTCATCAGTCTTACACAATTCACAGCGCTCACCATAGCACATACCCTCCCCAATGTCCATCACCCAGCCACCCCATCCCTCCCACCCCCCCACCACTCCAGCAACCCTGTTTGTTTCCTGAGATTAAGAGTCTCTTATGGTTTGTCTCCCTCTCTGGTTTCGTCTTGTTTCATTTTTCCCTTCCTTCCCCTATGATCCTCTGCCTTTTTCTCAAATTCCTCCTATCGGTGAGATCATATGATACTTGTCTTTCTCTGATTAAATTATTTCACTTAGCATAATACCCTCTAGTTCCATCTTTGTCATGCAAATGCAAGATTTCATTTTTTCTGATGGCTGCATAATATTCTGTAAGATACAGATATCCTTAAGAGAGGGGCAAAAAAGGCAATATAAGACTCATAAAGAGAGATAGGAGAGTCCTAAAGTAAAAGGGAATTTTATTCTTCCTCCCAACACCTGAATTAATTCAGTATTCACGCACTGTATATAATAGTATAATAGTATAGTTAATATATATATTATACATAATATATCTATATATATAGATATAGTTAATAATACTATTAATATTAGAGTCTGGCTAAATCACGGTTTATACAGTCTTTTAGAGCTATCTATATGACCTAGTTGCCATTTAAATATATTTATTGGAAAAGATATTCTGAGGTTGGAAAGATACCTTGAGATTCAAATCTTGATGTATAATCATACTTTTGATATTATAGATTGTTCCTAAGTTGCTACGTGCATCATATCACATCACTTTGGAATATAAAATTTTAGGCCAGATACAGTAAGAACCTAGATGCTTAATTATTAGTTATTCTTTCTTTGAATTCATAAAGAAAATAAAAGTCTTAACATATCCACTCCTTGCCTGGGTGGGGAGAGAAAAACCTCTCTCCAGTACTTTTCCAGACTAATGCTTATTTTTGGAGAGTAAGCTGTTAGAGTCTACTGACATTTATAAGGAAGAAAGAGAAAAATCCTCATTTTTTCAGTTCTCAAGTTGTCACCTATCAGGAACATAGCCAAGAACAAAAAATAAGTTATAAAAATATCTCTGAGTGACCCAAGTATCAATATGCCCTGTTTTTTACTCATAGGAAAACTACTCAGATTAATCTCAACCCTTATTTACTCTTACTTTACATACACTTCCAGTAAGTTGCATTGTCTGGTTTCCAAGTCCAAAACAGTCTGGAAGCTGTGAACTAGAGATGGTATGGGAAGAGGCCCTTATGTAACCTCATGGAACATTGTAAGTGACATATTACTTTTAAGAGAATTTATCTTTATTTTCCTTAAAACATTTTTTTGAACCTTATCTCTCTTGAGTAAATACTCTTTCCCAACTTTAGGGCTGAGTACTTCAGACATTACTTAATTATCTCTCCCTCAATTTGATGAGGTAGGAATTACTATCAGCATGCATTCTCTTCCACTTCTCCTCCCTTTACTCTCATAGAACTAAGTGGTTAGGTAGGGATATTACATTTATTGAATTCATATTAAATTCATATGATAGGTTATGTAATATTTGAAGGATAGCATGAAAGGTATTGTTCTAGGAAAATTTGCTATCATGATTGCTGTTAAGAGACTATATATATATTCATATATCCTGACCACTCCACCTAACCTCTTGCCCCACCCCACCATTTCCATGGTAGATGATTTTTGCCTCTCATCAGAGGAGGGTCCAGGAAGGACATGGGCAGGTTTCCTGCTTATCCCGCACCAGCAGCCAATCACCTTATACAGTTTGCTCTACCCTTAAATTTAGGCAAGCCTGCAAGCATATGTATGTATACGTACAAAATGTTCTCAAATTCACTAGTAATCAAGGAAATGCAAATTAAAATCTGTTCATATTACTTATAATAAGAATACATTGATGCTAGGAGTAGAAATTTGTAAAACAATTTAGAGATTAACTTGGCGATACGTACCAATGTTATATCTATCCTAGTACCCAGAAATTCTACTCATAGGTCTATGTGCTAGGATTAACTCTCACACATGCACATACAGACAGAAATATAACACTACTATTGGAAGCAATTTTATGGTAGAAAAATCAGGAAGAATCCAAATGTCCATCAGCAAGACAGTGTTCCCATTATTGCTTTTCTACCCAATAGAATAATAAAGAGCAATGAAAAATCCACTGGCCCAGAGCTACATATATATCCACATGGATGAAAATCCAAGTTTAATACTGAATGAGGAAAGCAAGTTTCAGAAGGATACAAACAGTATACCATTTATATAAAATTTAAAACACTAAATATTATTCAAGCAAATATACATACAAAATCAAACTCCAAAGAAATCCTCTAAATCCTAGGCCATGATTACCTTTGGAAAGTGTAAATTTTTATCAAAGAGGCATCAACAAGGAGCATTAATTCTTTTGGTAATATATCATTTTTTTAAGTTGAGCGAGACATACATATGTATCTGTTTTATTATTTCAATACTTTTTTGTATGACTGAAATATTTCAATATAAATTAAAAATATGTAAAATTAAGGGTGCCTGGCTGGCTCATTTGGTAGAGCCTGTGACTCCTGATCTTGGGGTTGTGAGTTTGAGCCCCACATTGAGTGTAGAGATTATTTTATATATATATATATATGTATATACACACACATATATATATATAAAATACTGGTTACTACTAAGTCACAAAAACTGACACACCCAAGCCAAAACTCTCTTAAACGAATATCATCAAGATGACAATGGAGTTACATGTGAGACAGGAAACCATCAAAATCCTAGAGGAGAACATAGGCAGCAACCTCTTTGACCTCGGCTACAGCAGCTTCTTACTAGACATGTTACCGGAGGCAAGGGAAACAAAAGCAAAAACGAACTATTGGGACTTCATCAAGATAAAAAGTTTCTGCACAGTGAAGGAAACAATCAACAAAACTATGGAATGGGAGAAGATTTTTGCAAATGGCATATCTGATAAAGTGTTAGTATCCAAAATCTATAAAGAACTTATCAAACTCAACGCCCATAAAACAAATAATCCAGTTAAGAAATGGGAAGGCATAAATACACATTTTCCAAAAAAGGCATCCAGATGGCCAACAGACACATGAAAAGATGCTCAACATCACTCATCATCAGGAAAATGCAAATCAAAACCACAATGAGATACCACCTCACACCTGTCAGGATGGCTAAAATTAACAAGTCAGGAAACGACAGATGTTGGCGAGGATGTGGAGAAAGGGGAACCCTCCTACACTGTTGGTGGGAATGCAACCTGGTGCAGCCACTCTGGAGAACAGTATGGGGGTTCCTCAGAAAGTTGAAAATGGGACCCTATGACCAAGCAATTGCACTACTAGGTATTTACTCAAAGGATATAAAAATACAGATGTGAAGGGGCACATGCACCCCGATGTTTATAGCAGCATTATCAACAATAGCCAAACTATAGAGAGAGCCCAAATGTCCCTCGAATGATGAATGGATAAAGAAGATGTGGTATATATGCACAACGGAATATTATTCAGCCATAATAAAGAATGAAATCTTGCCATTTGCAAGGACATGGATGGAGCTAGAGTGCATCATGCTAAGTGAAATAAGTCAGTAAGAGAAAGACAAATACCATATGATTTCACTCATATGTGGAATCTAAGAAACAAAACAGATAAACATATGGGAAGGGGGAAAAAAGACAGAGAGAGGGAAACAAACCGTAAGAGACTTTTAACAATAAAGAACAAACTGAGGGGGCGCCTGGGTGGCTCAGTCGTTAAGCGTCTGCCTTCGGCTCAGGTCATGATCCCAGGGTCCTGGAATCGAGCCCCACATCGGGCTCCCTGCTCGGCGGGGAGCCTGCTTCTCCCTCTCCCACTCCCCCTGCTTGTGTTCCCTCTCTCGCTGTGTCTCTCTCTGTCAAATAAATAAATAAAATCTTAAAAAAAAAAAAAAAAAAGAACAAACTGAGGGTTGCTGGAGGGGAGGTGGGCAGAGGGTGGGCTGAATGGGTGACGGGCATTAAGGAGGGTACTTGTTATGATGAACCCTGGGTGCTGTACGTAAGTGATGAATCACTGAATTCTACCCCTGAAACCAATATGGCACTAATTAGAATTTAAATAAAAATTTGAAGAAAAAAAAAGCTGACAATAGAGTTGCATTTCCCCAAAATTCAATTACTTGCTAACCTCCACTAATAGAAAAAAAAAAGCTGAATTTCAGGAAGTGGAAAGATGCAAATATTCAGACACAAACGGGTACACACACACACACATATGCATAGACACACATACTCACCTGCACACTCATTAATAGCTATGGTAAAAAAATTCATGTATGAAAAGCATGTATATTATACTTTGAAAAATATGATAAGTAGGCATTTTAATGGCTATAATAAGTGACAACTAGCTTCAGGGAAGAGGACAAAATAATACATTATCCAGAAACAAACTGCAAAAGCTCAGGAGCATGGAGTGATTTAATGTAGGACCAAATGTTTATGATAATAACATATATTATTATTATTATAGTCTCTGCTTTTATTGTCTATAAATCTGTCAGTTTTTCTGTCCATCCTTTTATTTCCTTAACACTACACTTTAACCAATCAAGCAATGTTACATTCTCTACTTATTTACTTCTAGAAGCTCAACCATCAATAACATGCCCCTCTAACTCATGCAGATGCATTGATTATTCCTAAGTGGGCTAATAAAGAGGGGCACAGAGGGAATTCCACTCCTTGAACAGTGTATTTCATTCCAGGTCCCTGCTGCCTATGTGAGCGAGGAGAAATGGCTAAAAAGCAAAGCCCACTGCTTTGTACTGGCCTCACCATATCATGGATCTGTAGGAGCAGTTTCTATAGCCGGGAATTAAGGTCTTCATACTGGTTTTTATTTTCAGAGAGAAATAGTGTTCTGGAAACTAAAATAACCCATTCTTTTTGCTCGGGATCATTGAGATGCCCTATTGTAGAATTCCTTAGTTGTTTGCACCACTGATGTTACGTATCTTCTTGCTCAGATGTAAACTCCTGGATTCAGTCCACTAAGCTTATGTAAATAACTTGGTGAGATTCATTTAGAGTGAAATTTTAGTTTCTTTTTACTCCTGAAGGTGATGGTTCTAATTTTTAGCAGAAATGTGCCCTAGGCTAGCGGGTTCGGGCTTAAACTTGTTTCTTATTCATTGTCAATAGTTGCCTTTTAGGTTGATGTAATGAGTAAAGCTTAGCGGTGAAGTCCACCCAGACAGGATCTTTTTCAAGAAAGGCATGCTGCGTAGACCTTTGTCCCAAAGTAAGGGAGCAACTAGTCACAAGGCCAGCTGAAGCCTTCCACTGACACCTCTACTTTATGATGCTCAACAGGGAGTCTGCTTCTCCCTCAGGGAGTCTGCTTCTCCTTCTGACCCTTCCCCCCCATTCTCTCTTAAATACATACATACATACATACATACATAAAGGAAGGGGGGAAAATTGACGACTGCAGGGCTGAGAAAGTACTCTCAAAGTTTTTGTCCTTGACACCTCACCTTCCATTCTTTGCCCCTTTCATAGCTCTCTTCTCAAGACAATTCCCCCATTGTCTCCTTTACTTTTTCTATCGTGGATGAGTGTTATCTAATAAAATAATTGAAAACAAGTGCTTTGGTGAGTCACTTTGCGATGTTGGCCATAAATTTCAAGAGATAATTTGCTGGTTGACATTTTTAAGAGATTTATCACCATCCAAGGGAAGAAACACACCTACTACATTTATTGTATGTGTTGCTACAATATGGTGCTCGTGACTTGATGATAATCTACAGTTCATGCTGTAGTGGGATTTATCCAAAATGAAGAGATTTCTCTTCCTTCCACAAAACATGTAACACGCTATTGACCATATAAAGAGGCAAGTTAAATCTATGTTATTGAACGTTGAGTTTTTAGAATATCTATAGTGTTCACTTCAAAAAGTGCACATTCTTCTTTTATTAGTAAAATTTTTCCAGTTTGTATTTGTCATTAATCTGTTACATTTTACTGAGACTTTTACTTTATAATCAACTCCTCAGGCTTCAGGCCAACTTGATATCAAAAGGCTTCTCACAGGGTGGCTGGCGTAAGGGGAAGATGAGTGCAGGGTATGTGGAAACTCTCTACTATCTTTGCAACTCTTCGGTAAATCAAAAATTATTTCAAGACAAAATGTTTTCTTTTCTGTTGTTTTGTTTTTAAAGCCTTCTCAGGTGAATTTTTTCATTTGTCAGTGTGTTGACATTGGATTGAATTTTCTATCTGAACTTTATTAATTTTTTTCTTTCTTCTTTTCTGAGACAGCAGGTATGTGCCAAAGAGTATGGTCAAATATGTGCAACTTTTATGTCAAAAGTATGTCTTCTTGTGAGAGATTTTTTTTTTTTCCATTAAGAAGGGAAAAATGGCCATTTCTTTTAAACATCGAGAGCCTAAGACAGTGGGTACACTCTAGAAATCCAGCTGCTTCTTGAGGTCCATGTGCAAACAGTGTTTCTCCTCTTCACATTGAGCAACAAGCTCAAACTTCAGATTACATCATCGGCTATAAATTGTTTTATTAAAAGTTTCTCTAGGATGGCTTTCTTCAAATCCTTTTATTTTTATCAGGAAAAAAAATTTTAAGCAGAGAAAGTACTCAAATAATTTAGGCAGAAGTGAAAATTAATTTCAGCGTATGTTTTCCAATCGGGTTTCCATTTTATAAACAGAATTACAGAAAGCAAAATTTAGCATAAATGGGTGAATTTCGGGTCTTATTGAGCTGATATCTAAAAGCAGATCAATGGGGTGCTTGCTTCAGCAGCGCACATACTAAAATTGGAATGATACAGAGAGGAGTAGCATAGTCTCTGCACAAGGATGACACACAAATTTGTGAAGCATTCCATATTTTTATGTCCTTTAAAATTATGTTCAGTTCTTCGCTTTAATAAAGTCACCCTGGTATCAAAAAAATAAAATAAAAGCAGATAACGGGAATGCAGACACTCCTAGATCTTTGATACGCACAATATTAGTTACTACTTGGAAAAAAAAGACATACCAAAACACATCTGGAATTGACCTTTCTTTCCTTCTTTTTTGCCCCTGGCATAGTCATCTTGCTAGCCACATGCACCACGCATTCAGAGAAAGGGCCATTTTAGTATGGCTGCTGAATGTTATATAATGTGCTTCTAGGAAGCACCAATATATATGGAACCCTCTTTTACAAAGCTACACCTTGCACTGGGAATTGGAAGGCAATTTATTTTCAGAGTCTTTCTTTTTCTCTTTGGCTGGAAGGCTCAACCAGCCCTTCCTAGGTAGTCTCCCCTTGGGTAATCTTCCTAGCAACATCTCAGCAAGCAGACAATTCGTTTTTCCTTGGACAAGCTACAATTCATGTTATTGGGCAGACTGAAGATGTTCTTGTAAGGCTGTTCTTAATCGAGCTCTCTATTCTGGGTGCTCCTTCAGTCACTTCTACATGTGGGATTACCTTAAGGTTTCTCTTCAACCGGAAATGCTGCCACGTTCTAGGTTCATGGGTTTTTTCTACCAACTTCAGACATCTGGAGTGCACTGGCTATCCCCAGAGAGAGGTAGATGACCTCTTTGAGACCTCTAGTCTCTTCTTTCTTGTCTTGATGGGCCAAAATTATTAGTTGCTTATGGTAGGGTGGACATGTTGAATCTCAAATCTGCCAATGCCCCAGGCCAACTTATTGAGTCTTTTGTCATCTATAAAATAAAAGTCATAATTCTTACCTCTTAGAGACTTTGTGACAGTTTAACATGATTGATTTCGTATCTACATAGATACAGATATATAAAATCCTCCTGCATGTGCTCTATATCTTTGGTTTTCTTACGTTTTCATTTAAATTCCAGTCAGTGAACACACAGTGTAATATTAGTTTCAGGTGTACAATTTACTGACTCAACACTTCCATACAACACGTGGTGCTCATCACAAGTGCACTCCTTAATCCCCATCACCTATTTCGCCCATCCCCCCACCCACCTCCCCTCTGGTAACCATCAGTTTGTTCTCTAGAGTTAAGAGTCTGTTTCTTGGTTTGCCTTTCTCTTTTTTTCCTTTGTTCATTTGTTTTGTTTCTTAAATTCCACATATGAGTAAAATCATACGGTACATGTCTTTCTCTGACTTCTTTTGATTAGCATAACACTCTCTAGCTCCATCCACGTTGCTGCAAATGGCAAGATTTTATTCTTTTTTATGGCTGAGTAATAGTCCACTGTGTATATATACTACATGTCCTTTATCCATTCATCAGTCAATGGACATTTGGGTTCTTTCCATGATTTGGCTATTGTTGATAATGCTGCTATAAAGATCGGGGTGCATGTATCCCTTCAAATTAGTTTTTTTTTTTTTTTTGGTAAATACCGAGTAGTGTAATTGCTGAATTGTAGGGTAGTTCTATTTTTAACTTTTTGAAGAAACTCCATGCTGTTTTTCAGAGTGGCTTGCCTTTCTGAAAAGGCTCTTGCCTTTTTATGTGCTCCTAGAGTTGGTAGTGGTGGCTACTCTTAGTCCCTCTAGAGGGCAGCCCCAAGCAGTATCCCTGAGAAGCCATCAAGTTTGACCCACTCTGTGGCATATTTCTGCCCAGATGTCTCACTTTTTAGCAATAAGTGGAAAGTCTTTCAGGGGGCCTAGTGGAGCAAGACTGATACTAGGGGTGATACTAGGAAATGTTTATTCAAAGCTGACACTCTATCTGCTGCGTCTTGAAACCTAGTCCTTCAGTGACCCAAGAGAGCCCACCAAGCAGGCAATAATAGTTGTTGCTTCCTCTGTAGTGTTGAATGTTGCTACCAGAAGAACTAGGCAAAAAGTCCTGGGCTGAGAATCACAGAATTCAAACTGAATCACAGATATTCTCTATTCACTCAAGCCCACAGTCCAAACTAAGTGCAATAATGATGCCAGTTTGTTTATGCATAAGCACATTCTCTATTATGGATTGTTTAGTCTGCCATGCTGTTCTATCCAACCCATTATGCTCTTTCTTTCATTGCTCCTTACTTTAATTCTATTGACCTTTCAAACTTTAGCTTAAAATCCATCTGTTCCACCAAATCTCTCTAGATCACTCGTCTCAGCCTGAAGTTATGTATCTCTTCTTTGAGTTGCTGTTGGTATAGTCATGCATTAGCCTGTGATTATCATCATCCTCTCAAAGCGCCATTTAAAAATTTCATTGTTATCTAATGAGAAACATGTATCAGGTTTATTTTCTCAAAAAAGTTGGTGAACCCTTTGAGAGAATACATTATACCTTTTTGGTATCTGCCATAATGCCTACAATATCTTAGTGGATATGATATTTTCATTTGCATAATGGCTTCTTCAAATACCTGCAAACCATCAACTCTCAAAGATTTCAGCTACTGGAGAAGGTCAAGTGGATATGAATAATCCAACACTTGAATTATTCAAAAATCATTTATACTGAGTTTTGGAAGATATTAGTGGCAGCTACATTCTTTCCCTAATAAATGATTTATAAAAAAAATAATAGTAACATCAACACTCACTAGGCCTTTATGCTTTTCAGAGCTCAGCTCGAACTAATGATTCACCCATATTTCTCCAAGCACCTGTAACAGAAGGTGAAAAGATAAGGCCCAGTCAAGGACTGGTTATAAGAAAAGCCTAGAGATTACAGTTTCCTTGGTACTCCACATAGTACCCACAAGCATATTGGTCTACACCTATGCATTTGTCACATTTCACTTGTGTTTCTCACTGATAATAGTTGATAAGTGAGAGCAGCACACAGCCTACATTTACATTCTGGTTTTCCCATTTCCTAGCTCTGTAATCATGGATAACTTACCTAACCTCTCTGTATTTGAGGATACTCCTGAACAAAATCGGAATAGTAACAGTGCATATTTCATAGGTTTTTTGGTATGGGACTTAAAATGGTTTATGTAAGATGCTTAGCACAATGTCTCAAATGTTAAAGAGAGAATGAGCAAGTGCAAGAATGCAAGAGAAGAAGAGAGTCACTAGAAGTTTTATTTTCTTCCTTTATTCTCCTAGAATCCAAAGTGTAAAGAATACCTGAGAGGGAAGAGTAGCTACATGTAAAGATAACCCAAACCATGTTCTTCTCTTGGGAGAGAATGATAGGAAAGAAAAGCGGTACAAAACCAGTGCAAGAGCAACTCGTAAATGGGTACAGAATTTCTAAGTGTGAGCCATTGGAGGGATGCTATTAGCTACTGGAGGCTACATGTAAACAACACAGAGTGCTTCAACCAATAACATATGTTTGACTTCCAGAAGCTTCCAGAGGGTGGACTTTGTGCCTAACTCGATTTATAGGCCAACTGATGATATCATTGAATTCCTGCTATGATGTTGGGGCTGGTGACCCAAGGAACATTTAAGGGCTCAAGGTTTTGGAGGGGGAGGTGGGGCACAGGTGCAAACATAACTACAGCTTGGAGCAGGAGGAATGTGAATAAAAAAGGAAGCAAGAGTTCAAGCTATCACATAAAAAGTGCCAAATTAGGGCTACAGAAAGAAGATATTACCAGAGTCACTGAGAGAGAACTGTCTAGAAGGGGTGATTTCAGCCAGACGTTGAAGGTTGAATAGGAGGTTAATTTAAGCATGCCACAGCCATGTATTAGGATAAAAAGAACACTCACTCTTGCCTCCAATAGGCCTGAGGTTAGAAGCCAGGTTCCATTCTTCATGAGCTGCATTTACTAAATAATACATACTTTCAAGACTATTGTGGGAAATATTTGTTAAGTATCTAGTATGGTGTCTGGCATATAGTATAGCCTCAAATATAATAGCTACTATTGGTAACCATAGAGTCTTGGAGTATTCTTTTTTTTTTTTTGATGATGGTGTTGCCTTAAGCACTGGTAAGCACAGCTGTTTCACATTTCCTCTCTATGAGCCTGAGTAGCAGTGGTAAACATCTGCAGGGGTTTCTGTGCTCACCTCCCTGAAAATACCATAGGGAAAGGACAGCCGAGGTTCAGAGTATCCAGAAGCCCACGACAGAAGCAAAGGAACAAGCTCAAGCCAGTCATGACAGCAAACTCCAAGGACAGTCAAGGTCCTTGGAAAGGGCTGATCTATACTGAACAATAAATCTGGGACACTTTGCCTTTATCTTTCCTTCCTCCTTCTCCTTCACTCCTTCCTTCCTTTTCTTCAAGGTGCTTTGCTCTTCCCATCAATGGATAAAGTCAGCAGCCTAATCAAACTCCTAAACACTAAGAGTTAAGGGATTTATTAAGTCACTCTTCCCACAGACATTGGTGTTTCAAATATTTCAAGGGATGGTAAATGTTTAATTTAAATCATGCATGCCTGAGAGTAGGAGTTTGGGTATTAGCAGTCAGTCAACGATGCGGTTGAGAGGGGGGTGGTTATGACCAGAACTACTGAATTCATTTGAAAAATTTATATGGAGAAAAGCATGGTGGAAGGAAAAGGTGCTTGCATTTAGAATTAGGGGAGCTACCTTAAAATCCCAACTCTGGCACTTTTTAAGAATTGATCCTTGTCAAGTAATTTTACTCTCCTGTTCTCATTTTCTCCAGTGAGTAATAAGAATGAAAATCCTTAACTTATACAGGATGTTGTGAGGGTTAGACAAGCACTTCTCAAACTGAATGTGTACACAGACTACTTGGGCATCTTGTTAAAATACAGATTCTGATTCAGGAATTCTGGAATGGGGCCCAAGGTTCTGCATTTCAAATGAGCTCTCAGATGGTGCCAATGCTGCTGATCCAAGGACCCCATTTTGAGTAGCAAGAGGCTGTTAGATAATGTAATTAATGATAAAGTGGGCTTTCTTCCCAGATAATTGGGTGGGAAGAGATCATTTCTCACTCTGGCTTGCTACCAGTTACAAAAATAAAGTCAAGTCGAGGCTGGAGAAATGTAGAGAAGAAAAAATTGCTGTCAGAGTTTGGGGAGGGAGCTACTGCTTAATCAGAAAGGCTGAAAACTGTATTTTTTCACCTTGGAAGGAGCTGCTCAGCAATGGCCTGGCCAGGAGTGCTTGAGGGGAGGCCAACGGTACTGTGAATTTTCCTCATCCAAGCACCAAGCGATGGCTGCCAATGTTTCCTAATGAGGGCTGTCTAGTTCCAGTGTGGCCTTTACTCGCTGTCCATTTGCTCCTTTTTCACTTGGTTGTAAACAGGATTGATGTTTATCTTAGGGAGACTAATCTCTTAGTTTCAGTGTTCTCGCATTTCATTTTCTTTCTACAAATGTGAGTGAGCTGGAGTTCTAAAAGTTTGCTTCATAAATAATCTGCTCTCAGAATGATTCCTGCCCTACGCTTCATCCTTTCTCTCTCGCCTTCCTGGTCTTGCTCGCCCTGCTAATGACAGTAAACTACATTCTGGAGGAACTTAGTGCAGTATCAATGCAGCCACATCATTAACACTGTCTCATTTACAGGCTCAATTATCCTATAGTTGAAAAACACTGTGTTTCTATACATAGGATTAAAACCGTCCTCTTGACCTAGAGTTAGTTAATTTTAATCAGCTGGGAAAGTGTAACCATGCCAGCTAGGGCAATATGACCTCCTGAGTCTATGCACACATTGTTGATAAACACTTGTAAAGCCCCATGTCAGGTGCTAGTCATGCACAAGACATTATAGAGAAGATAATTAGAGCAATCAAAAAGGAAAGCCAAATTCTCCTCTAGCAGGATGGAGAAGACAATGTGAAGGAGCTAAAGGGGAGGGAGGTAGAAGTTGGATCAATGTTCATTTGCCTAGGCGGGCAGACAAACGGGTGTTTCATGTGCAAAGTGAAGGGAGGTTTAGTGAGTCTGTAAAATGAATTAAAAATTTGTGTTAAAAGAGCTTTTGGTAATTTAAAAAGTTAATCCTCGACAACACATTTAAAAAATTAAGGGGTATTTTAAAAACACACTTATTGAGGTAAAACTGACATATAATAAATATCATGTATTTAAGAAGTACAGTTTAAGTTTTGACATATGTATACACCAGTGAAACTACTACCACCATCAAAATAATGAACATACCTATCACATATGCTGCCTTGTGGCCCTTTGCAATCCCTCTTCCTGCCCTTCCCATCACATCCCCCATCCCCAGGAAATAACTGATTTGCTTTCTGTCACTATAGTTTGCATTTTATAGAATTTTATATCAGTAGAGTCCAATAGTACATACTTTTTTTGATTGACTTCTCTCACTCTGCATAATTATTTTGTGATTCATCCATGTCATTATGTGTTCATTCTTTTTATTGCTGAATAATATTCCATTATATGGGTATATCATTGTTTATACATTAACCTGTTGATAGACATTTGGGTGGTTTCCAATTTTTGGCTATTACAAATAAAGCTTTGATGGTAGTCTTTGTATAGGCATATACTATCTTTTTATCAGATAAATACCTAGGAGTAGAATGATCAAATCATATGGCAGGTGTTTAACTTTTTTTTTTTTAAGATTTTATTTATTTATTCATGAGAGACAGAGAGAGAGAGAGAGAGGCAGAGGGAGAAGCAAGCTCCCAAGGAGCAGGGAGCCCGATGCGGGACTCGATCCCAGGACCCTGGGATCATGACATGAGCTGAAGACAGATGCTTAACCATCTGAGCCACCCAGGCGCCCAGGTGTTTAACTTTTAAAGAAATTGCCACGAACTGTTCTCCAAAGTGGTTGTATATTCCCACCAGCGGGGTATGAAAAGTCCTTTCTCCATATTCTTGCAAACACTTGATATGTTCAGTCTTTGTTATTTTAGAACTTTGAATGAGTGTAGTAGTATCTCATTGTGGTTTTAATTTTCATTTCCCTACGACAAATGATATTGAGCATATTTATATTTATTTGTCATCTGCATGAAGTGCTTTCTTTGATGAAGTGTCTGTTCAATCTTTTCCCCATTTCATATTGGGATATTTGTTTACTTTTTATTAAGTTTGGGAGTTTTAAAATATATTTTGGGTACAAGTCTCTTATTAGAGAGATGGTTTGCAAATACAGAGCTAGCACTTCAGTGGATTCAGAGGTGAATAAGAGCTAGACCCTGTTTCTAGGAGCTCACAACTCAACAAAGGGATCAGGACAATAAAAAATAATTGCTGAACACCGTGTGAGCTATAATCAAGACCCTTGCTGTGGGAGTGTAGAAGAGAGTACAATAAATTTCACCCAGGAGAGCGTGGAGAGATTTCCCAGAGGAGGGGAACTTAAAGCTTCGTTTGGAAATGTGAAGAGTTGGGTAAGTTAAGAACATCTGTAAAAGAACATTCTAGGCAAAGAGAATCTGTGCAAAGGCAGGAAGGTAGGTTTGGGAATCATGAGTTCTGGATGACCAGAGGGAACAGGGAAGGGTGAAAAAGGGTAAGACAAGGAAGGCTGAGACTAGCTTGTCAGATTGTGGAAAGTTTTGTAGGTTAGGCTTAAGAATCCGAGCTTCATCTTCAAAGCAATAGGGAGTCTGGTAAAGGGTTTTAAGCTTCAGAGTAAAGTGGTCAGATTTGCATTTTAAGAAAATGTCCTGCAGTGATAGTGAAGGATTAGAGGATAATGAATTCAGAAAGATTGACAAGAACCTAAACAAAGCAGTAATAGCATGGATAAGGGAGGAGGGAATGGATTCTTAAGATATTTAAGAGGAGTGGTAGCTGTTGGTAAATGTTTAGATGTTATGCGTGAGGGAGATGGCGGTATATCGGCTGGCTCCCAGATTCTAGTTGAGATAACAGGATGATTTGGGGCATATTCCTTACATCCAGGAATATATGAATTGTAACAGGAGAGGTGGGGAGTATTAGGGGTTCATCTCGTATCATTGATTCATTAATTCATTAATTTAGTGCATTTTTACTGAGTTTCTACCATATGTTAGGAACTAGATATCTGATGGAGATCAAAGTAGATAGCCTTCACAAAGTAAAAAGTCTAGCATGGAAGAGAGAAAATGAAATAGTCCCACAAATGTGTAATTTAAAAGAATTGGCTCTGAATTGCCTAAAGTAAAACAAGAGGGTTTTTGGATAGTGCATTCAGGTAGATCTCAGTCTCAAGAAACACTACCTTGAAGAAGTAGTTTAAGGGGAAATCTGAAGGAGGTAGGCTGAAGAAGATCAAAGAATAATGTTTCAAGTAGAAGGAACAAGGCAGGTTAAATACTACAGGTCATCCAGGTGGAGGTTTCCAATAAGTAGATAGAAATGGGTACCCAGAAACAAGGCCTCAGATGGAGAAGTTATCAATCCATGGGGGCAAGTAAAACCATGGCAGAGAATGAGAACTTTGAGAAAGGGCTTGTAGGATGAGGAAAGAATAAGACTGATACTTGACTTGTGGCATATCAATATTTAAAGTGCAGGCAGAATAGGAGAACAAGTCAGCTAAAGAACAACGAAGAACAGTCAAGCATCCAAGAGAAGTGAGATGAAGCAAGGAGAGAGGAAATTCAATGCCCAATGGGTGGAAATGACTGTTCTGGTTTGTGTAATTCTCCTTCCCTCACCCTATATAGAGCCCTTTGCCTGGTATTAACTGATTCTTTTATTTAAATATATTTTTTTAAAGATTTTATTTATTTTAGAGAGAGAGAAAGAGAGTGAACGAGTGGGAAGGGACAGAGGAGGAGGGAGAAAGAATCTAAAGCAGACTCTGCACTGAGTGTGGAGCCCAACACGGGGCCCGATCCCACAACCTCGAGATCATGACCTGAGCTGAAACCAAGAGTTGGATGCTCAACCGACTGAGCCACCCAGGTGTCCATGGTATTAACTGATTTTTTGGATTGTCTTTTGCCAGGCTGAACCAGGTCCCTGCTTCCTTATTTTCAAGGAAGGCATGCACATAAAGAAAAATATTTTTTATATCGGTTCTAAACATTCTCAAGGGAACTTGTTTTGGCATTTTCCCCTTTGCCTGTCATTCTGAAGAGTAATTAAAAATTTTGGATTCATGAAATCACTTTCCAGCATCTTTTAAATGTAATTACATTCCAAATTGTGTGCTTTGTGAAATGAGTCAGAATATTGTGGCCATTTCTTCTCTTCCGGGAAGAAAAATCAAGACCCCCAAAAGAAGGTCTTCCCATTCTCTAATAATGGCATGCATCTGTACATGAAGAATGTTTGTTAGGCAGGCTTGCTGCAAGGCTCAAACTAACCACCAAAGAAAAACTATTACCCTTCTCTCTGCCTCCTTGCTTCTATGAGTTGGTCCTTCAAAGTCTAACTCATCGTCTTCTGCATAAAGTTAATTCCAATATTATAGTCCTCAACTCATTTCCCTTCTAACAATCATTTCCTAAGAACCTGATATGTACTGTGCACTATGCTAAGCATTATTGAACAATACATTGCCCTGCTTAACTTCAAGCAATTTTGTGAGGAAGGTTTATGACACCCATATTATAGAGGAGGAGGCTGGGTCTTAGAGATGCTAAATGATTTGTCAGATCTGTTGAACTCTAGTATCTTAAACAAATAAAGATCATTTTATCACTCAGGATATGCCCAGTTATGCTGCAGTAACAAACAAAGCCCCTGTCTTAATAACAAATGTTTGTTTCTCACTCACATGGTATGTGCATCCTAGGTCGGTTCTGCTAAATGTCCCCTTGCCACATGACCCAAGCTATCAAGGATGTCACAATCTTGAAAGTTGTTGATTGTCAAGGTAGAAGGAAAGAGCTCTGGATGGTTCTGTATCAGCAATTCAATGCTTTGGCATAGAAGTGACAGGCATTGCTTCAATTCACAGCTCACTGCCAGGGCTAGTCATTTGGCCCCACCTAACCACAAGCCATTCAGAAAAATGAAAACTGACTCAGGACTTGGAAGGCAGAAGAGTACGAGCTGCACCAATGACCACACAAAGTTAGAGAAGTTCCAAGTATTAGATTTCTGCATCCACTTCAGTGCTTGCATTCCAGATGGTAGGGGATAAAGATGTTAAAATTGTATTGCAAAATCAAAAACAAAATGAGATATCACTTTTAAACCCACTAGGATTGCTATAATCAAAAAGGCAGAAAGTAATAAGCGTTGATGAGGATACAGAGAAATTGGAATCCTCATACATTGCTGGTGAGAACATAAAATGGTACAGCCACTTTGGAGAACAGTCAGACAGTTCTTGCAAGTGCTACACATGGAGTTACCATATGACTTAGCAATTCTACTCTAGGTATATACACAAGAGAAATGAAAATATATGTCTACACAAAAACTTCTACACTAATGTTCATAGCGGCATTATTCATAATAGCCAAAAGTGGAAATAATCCAAGTGTCCATCATCACCTGAAGAATGGATAAACAAATGTGGTATATAGATACAGTGGAATATTACTTAAAAAATTTAAAAAATAAAACAATGCAGGACTGATACATGCTACTACTTGCACGAACCTTGCCAACATTACGCTAAATGAAAGAATCCAGCTACAGAAGATCACATATTTCATTAATCCATTTATATGAAATGTCAACAATAGGCAAGTCCATAGATATAGAAAGATTAGTGGTTGCCTAGGACTGAGGGCGTTGGGCGGAAATGAGGAGATGTAGCAGGTATCAGTACTCACTTTCTGGCTATTAAGGAGAACTGACACTGAAATCATGATACTGTTCCTAGAAGAGATCCATTAAGAATGGTAACATCTGGCAGGAGGGAAATACCTCCCAAGCAAGCATCCTGCAGACCAATGAAAGACTTTTTTCAGGCAAAATTGGGTTTAAATGTGAGGGAGGAGGAGGGAGCTGAGATATTTTTATTGTCACTGACCCAAGGAGGCAGATCTCAAAGGTGAAAAATAACATTGACGATCTTGCTATTACTTTAAGCTATGATGAATTTATCATGTGTAGAAACTAATCTGTATTTTGGATTGTTAAAACTCTTCTTCTGAAAAAGTGTAAGCTCCAAAAACTTGGAGCTATGTGATTTGAGCACCCTCAATTTTTTTTTATTTTTATTATTTATTTAGTTTTTTAAATTTTATTTTTTTATTTTTTTTATTATGTTATGTTAGTCACCATACAGTACATCATTAGTTTTTGATGTAGTGTTCCATGATTCATTGTTTGCGTATAACACCCAGTGCTCCATGCAATACGTGCCCTCCTTAATACCCATCACTGGGCTAACCCATCCCCCCACGCTCTTCCCCTCTAAAACCCTCAGTTTGTTTCTCGGAGTCCATAGTCTCTCATGGTTCTTCTCTCCCTCTGATTTCCCCCCCCTTCATTTTTCCCTTCCTTCTCCTAATGTCCTCCATGCTATTCCTTATGTTCCACAAATTAGTCAAACCATATGACAATTGACTTTTTCTGCTTGACTTATTTCACTTAGCATACTCTCCTCCAGTCCCATCCATGTTGATGTGAAAGTTGGATATTCATCCTTTCTGATGGCTGAGTAATATGCCATTGTATATATGAACCACATCTTCTTTATCCATTTGTCTGTTGAAGAGTATCTTGTCTCTTTCCACAGTTTGGCTATTGTGGACATTGCTGCTATGAACATTGGTGAGCACCCAAAATTTTTTTAATGGCATACAGAAGTTTAGGTCTCAGAAATAATTTTCTGAGACATATTCCAAACCAGACATATTCCAAAGTGGAAATCAAAGTATTTGAGACACTAAACTGCCAATGATAAAAATTAACAAAAGTAATTACTCTTTGAAACTTCTGTTCAAGAGATGTGCATGTAACCTGATGAAATACAGCACTAAGGAATGTCTGAGAAGCTGTGAACTATATTCATAATTCTGTCCAGGGTGAGACGTGCTCTCTAAGCATACTCACCGATTTGAAATGGTCTCAAGACAGTGCAGCCAAAGTGTTAAATAACTGTTATTTGCAGACAAAATTTTGTTTAAGAAAATATGACCTTCTTGGGACAGAACCAACTGAGATAAAGAAGGAGACCCTGGCACAAAGCCCAGATCTCAAATCTTGGGAAAAGATCAACTACTCTTCCCTGTCTAGAACATTTAGAATTTTGACTTGAAACTGTAAGAAGGTTCACCAGGGGTGGGGGCCTGTGGGTAAGGGCTTCCGTCTTCACCCCCACCTTTTCAGTGAAGGGTGATTCAAAATTGGGGGAAGTTCCCTAAGAGAACTTTGGCTAAATGAAATTTGATTTTAAAATACTTGGAAAGAAAAATTCTCTAGCTTCCTTCGACAAATTAAAAAGGATCCTGAGAGAGGGAAGGGCAAACAGGAAATACAACTCAAACAAGAAATTTTTGAGGACATTGGACCCCCTGAAGGGAAGAGGGATTAAGTCCTTCTGCAAGATAGACTGACGATAGAACCCCCACCCCAACCTTCAGCAGAGCAGCGGCCATTAACAGAAGTGATAACCTCAGGAGATCTGTAGGTGAAACCACATGGCTCTCAGGTATGGGCGTTGCCCCTACCTTAATCCAGATGCTAATTAAACAAGGAATATGAAAATCCCTTACCATATCCCAAGCAAGCAGGTGTCCAAGACAGTTAAATTATTGCAAATCCTAAATTCTGAAACACATAGACTACCAAACTATTAAAAATAAATTACTTGCTTCTGGCTCCTTCTAGATCCAAGTAGGAATCTCAACATGCAATGGGCCTGTTTAGATTTGGGCAAAGCTATATCTCACATTTGGAGATCTTATTATGCCCTATTCACCAAGTTCTTTAGAAGAGAGTAACTGATTATTCCTTGTCTGTAGTAATTATACACAGAATTAAACATTAGAGGGGCTAAAATCCCTGTAAAATGTTGCATAATTGCATCAAAATATTCTACAGCTACAGTTTGCTAAATTGTCATATTTGTTTTATATGTGGATTAAAACTTTTGGAATATGTCCAAAAATGTTGGGGGACTTGATTGTACAGGGATTTGGGGATATTCAAATGTAATATGATTACAGAATTACAAATGAAATGTGCTATAACCCAAATGCGCTAGTGTTTTCTGAGTCAGCTCTTGTAAAATGTAGACAATTCATAGAAATTATTCTACCTGAACTCTTGGGATTAAGTTTTATAAGTGTCTCAAATTTCCCAATATCAATTTGGTTGTATTTTCTAACACTTTTAGTTGGTTTTTGAAAAGGTAGACTGGTACAACACTGAGATAAATAATTTCAGTATATTTTGTATCAGTTACCTATTGCCATAATAATGCTACATGACAAACAAAAAAACCTCAGTAGCATAAAACATTAAGCGTTTATTGTTTAAGCATCTGGAGTGGTTGGTTACAGTGGCTCTCCCATTCTTGGCTAGGCTCACTCACATGTGTGGATCTTGCTCACTGTTGGTTGATCTTGGCTAGCTGTGGCTTGGGTAAATGGGACGACTCAGACATGCTACATGTATCTTTCATTCTCCTGGGTATGTTTTTATGGCAGACGCAGAGATAAGGGAGGGACTGGCATGCTATTACCTTCACCACATTCTACTGGCTGAAGCATGTCACAGGACCAACTCAGACACAAAAGATGGAAAAATACCTTCTGCCTCTTTAGTGAGAGAAATTGCAAAGTCATGTGGTAAAGGGTGTGGACACAAGAAGGGGAATGCAGGGACTCCTGACAGAATCAATCTGCTAATATATATAAACACAAAGGTCTCTACAACTAATGAATCGTTGAACACTACATCAAAAACTAATGATGTACTATATGTTGGCTAACTGAACATAATAAAAAAATTAAAAGTTGTAGTTCAATATTAAGGTCCTCATGATAAATAATAAATCATGGCACTCTGACCCATAACAATGAAAAGTCAAAGAGCTTTGGGAAAAATCTTAAAGGTTTATAATGATCTGTATTGACGCATTCCATGTGATTGCTGGCAAATTTATGGGAATCTAGTTGAATTACTGGGTAGCCTGTGTCTCTGTATTCTTTGGTGTTCTCTTTGAAGGATATTAGGATTTCTTTTTCTTTTTAGACAATTGGTGATGACAGTATAGACAAGGGAGATCATTCAGACTAAGGGATGGTGAACTCTTTCTTTAAAGGGCCAGATAGTAAACATTTCAGGTTTTGTGGGTCAGGTAGTCTCCATCACAACTATTCAACTTGGCCCTTTTAGTGCAAAAGCAGCCAGAGACCACATGTAAACAAATGGGCTTGCCTGCATTCCAATAAAGTTTTATTTTAAAAAATCAGGCCATGAGCCGGATTTGGCTGATAGGCTGTAGTTTGCTGACCCCTGATCTAGACTTTCATAATCTGGTGCCAATTCCACGATGCTTTAAGCAAAAGAGAAAGAAGAGAAAACAAAAGACTTCTAAATTTGGAGCAACAATATAAATCAAGAACACTGTTGTTGTAAACTATGGCAGGGTATACCAGAAGTTACTGGAAGGGATAAATAAAATGGATTAATACATTCTCATGCTAGAGAAAAGTAAAAAGGATACCTGAATACTTGGATTTTGGAGAAGAAGTGCTTTTTCTGCCTTATGTCAGTGGTTTGAAGCTCCTGTGTCATGTCGCTCTGCTTTGAGTTTCCTTGTGAAATAATACAATGTCTTCTCCCTGGTACCTAGATGTCCATCTCTTTTGGCCAAGAGAACTGAAAATGAACCTGGAATATCTTGTTGAGGATATACTTTTTAAATATCTGGAGATGATGACCCTTAAAAGGGTCCCTCTCAGGCATGCTGTGACAAATTGAACACCAACAAGGAAGCAATGATTACACTAAATTGGGATCAGCTGAGCCTGTGGATGGCATTAAGTCCAGATTGACACTCACAGAAGGCAAATGATAAATATGCACTCAAGAGAATATCCCTACTGCCTACCAATTTGAGTTAATTATTTGTATCCAATTGTCAAAACAGGAAGAGGGTGGAGGACAAGTAATTCAAGGGACAAAGTAATATGGACCACATCAGTTTGTTTAACGGATACAATACTTTCCTTTCTTTGGGTAGTTTGAAATTTTTTTATGCCTCTCATGTGAGCTACAAATTAGCATATTCCCATTAGTCATGTCATCTCTCCATGGAGGTCTCAAACATAAATCCCAAACTGAGTCATCAAATTCTCTCTCTCTCTCACACACACACATAAATATTTCTCTTCCAGAGTTTCATATCTCTGTAAATGAGACACCTTCCACCCAACTGAGCTAGCCACACTCCATGTTCAATTGATTTCTGAGTCCTGTGTACTTTTCCACTTATGCGTCTCTCAACTTTACCTTCTCCCCATATGTATCACCAACCTGGTTCAAGCCATGATTTTTTTGTGACCCAGACCACTGTCATGGCTTCCTAACTGGTCCCCTCCATGAAGTTTTGTTTCCCTCTGGCACATTCTCCATTCTCCAGCTACATAAACACAAATATGGTCATATCAGCATTGTTTAAAACTCTTTGATGCTTCCTAAATCCTTTATAACAAAGACCAGATGCCTAAACTTGGCTCATGAAGCCTTCCATGATCTAACTACAGCCTGCCTATTCTGCCTCGTCCTCCCCCTTTGCCCACTCTGCTCAACCTGAGCTGTCTTGAATACACCAATGCTTCTATGCTCTCACACTTACTGTTCTCTCCCCACACCCATGTTTCTACACTCATCTCTTTTCAACCTCCAACCCATTCCCCTGCTTCCCTTTTGTACTCTCCTTCCCTTTAGAGGGCATTTTCTGTCTTACCAATTTATATTGCAGGACTCAAGAAACTAGAGGCTGCTTCTCATTCACACAGTGTTGCGTTTCTAGTACCCAGCACCACTCTTGATACATAACAGATGTTCCATAAATAATTGTTGAATGGGTAAGTTAATACTTTAATTATGTTACTATGTGTGACTTTGGTAGGGGTTACCAAATTTCTTTCAGAGAGAAAAGATGCTCAACATCACTGATCCTCAGGGAAATACAAATCAAAACTACAATGAGATGTCACCTCACACCTGTCAGAACGGCTAAAATCAACAACACAAGAAACAACAGGTGTTGGTGAAGATGTGGAGAAAGGGGAACCCTCTTGCACTGTTGGGGGGAATGCAAACTGGTGCAACCCCTTTGGAGAACAGGATGGAGGTTCCTCAAAAAGTTAAAAACCTTATAATCTAGCAATTGCACCACTAGAATACAAAGAATACAAAAATATTAATTCAAAGGGATACATGCACCCTGAATTTTATAGCAGCATTATCTACAATGGCCAAATTATGGAAACAGCCCAAGTGTCCATCGATGGATAAAATAGATGTGATATATATACACAATGGAATATTACTCAGCCATTAAAAAGAACAAGATCTTGCCATTTGCACTGATATGGATGGAGCTAGAGAGTATTACGTTAAGCAGAATAAGTCAGAGAAAGACAAATACCATGTGATTTCACTCATATGTAGAATTTAAGAAACAAAACAAACAAACAAAGGGGAAAAAAAAGAGAGGGACAAACCAAGAAACAGGACTCTTAACTATAGAGAACAAACTGATGGTTATGGGGGGGATGGGTGAAACAGGTGATGGGGATGGAAGAGTGCGTTTGTCATGATGAGCACTGGGTGATGTATAGAAGTGCTGAATCACTACATTGTACACCTGAAACTAATAGTACTCTGTTAACTAACTGCAATTTAAATAAAAACTTAAAAGAAATTCTTTCAGAGAGACGTACAGAATGTATAATTTGGGGAAAACTACATCTTTGGCTAGACTTGTAATGTTATTAATGTCAGAGTCCATAATTTTCTTAATTAACTTTATATCTCCATAAAGCCTCACATGAGACCATATGATAAATGAATGGTTTATTATCACAAATTCCCAAGTTCCTTAGTTCCAAATAAGCAATGATTCCATATTTATTTCTCTTTCTCTTTTTCTGACTAACTTTCTAACTCTGGAAGGTTGTATATATTTCTTTTTTTAAAAGATTTATTTTTTATTTGGAGAGAGAGCACGCAGGGCTGAGGGAGAGGGAGAGAATCTCAGGTAGACTCCCCACTGAGCCAGGAGCCTGATGCAGGGCTTGATCCCATGACCCCAAGATCATGACCTGAGCCAAAATCAAGTCAGATGCTCAATCAACTGAACCACTCGGGCACCTCAGGAAGGTTGTATATATTTCTCCTAATTTGGGACTATAAACAAATAGTTATTTCCCCTAGTTTCAAAAACTATATATATTTTTTTCATTTACAGTCTGATAGGATTTATGAAGATATATATATTTTTTTCATTACAGTCTGATAGGATTTATGAAGATATAGAAGATATATGAGTCCTGCAATATAAATTGGTAAAATACATTATTTTGTAAAAAAAATACATTTTTTTATTATTATGTTATGTTAATCACCATACACTACATCATTAGTTTTTGATGTAGTGTTCCATGATTCATTGTTTGCGTATAACACCCAGTGCTCCATGCAGAACGTGCCCTCTTTAATACCCATCACCAGGCTAACCCATCCCCCCACCCTCCCCTCTAACATCCTCAGTTTGTTTCTCAGAGTCCATAGTCTCTCATCTTCTTAACTTCTTTGTGTCTTGTCAGAAATCACAGACATTCTTTCATCGTGTAAGCTGAAGTCAAATGAAAGATATGGTCTGCCAGCATGTGGAAAATCAACTCTAAATTAGCTGCACGCTGAAGTAGAATAATAAAAAAGAAAATGCACACAACTAGGTTTCAGAAAGGCCACACTCGAGTCCTGGCTCCGGTGTCTCTACAATATGTAACAACATGGCAAACGTACGGAACCAGAATCCCTCACATGTAAGCTTCACGAGAGCAAGGATTTTGTCTGTTTATCAACGTAGAACCGTGTACCTGGAATAGTGCATTGTACTGCAGATAGTTACTGCCCAATAACTGTTTGCTTAATGAATGAAAAACGAAGCTTTGGGTCACAGATCTTTTTAGTTTCAAGTTGTTACAAAATGAGGTGATATTAATAATTCTGGCAATTTTAGGAAATTATTGGGACAGGCCGAAACGTATGTTTGTAAAGATTTTAAATCTAGAGGTAAGTGCACAAGTTTAAGATGTTGTTATCAACGGCTGTGTGGCTTTCCTCTAATGCCTAATTTTACTGGATTATTTATTTCATCACATATGGGAGTTTATGCCCTATCATTGCAGTGAGTGATTAGTGTTCTTTCATTCTAAGTGCATTATAAGTTTGAAATAAGATGTGAGATTACAGAGATTGTCAGTAACACTCATAACTTGAAAACAGTTTGTGTTTAGGAAAAAAAAATAATTTCAATACAGTGGCAAGTTCCAGGGAGCCTGATTTCACATGGAATAATTTCAAAGACAACAAGGACACATTTGTATAATTAACATGTATATAAAACTTGGCAGTTTTTAAACATTCCATATCCATTATCTTATTTAATTTTTGCAGTAGTCCTCTTGTATGTAGATGGTATTATTTCTGTTTCACAGATGAGGACAATGAGGCACAGAGAGAGTAAATAAATTGTCCAAATTCACGCCCTGGTAAGTGACGGACCCTGCCCTTGAACCTGGATTCTTCTGCCTCCAAATGCTTTGCCAATTACATTATATCACTGTGAAGAGTTTAGACCAAAATATGAGACTGGAGGGCGCAGCCTCCAAGGCTGCTTTCATTTCTGTCACCAACTATAAGTTTCAAGGGGTTCCCCAAAGCACCCTCAGTTTCAATAATTCACTAGAACTCAGAACTCACTGAAAGCAACTATACTCAGGGTTATAGTTTATTATAGGGAAAGGATTTAGAATAAAACCAGTCAAGGGAAGAAGTGCATAGAGCAGAATCCAGGAAGGTTCCAAAACAAAACTTCCATCGTCCTCGTCCTGTGGAGTTAGGATATGTTACTTTCCAGATATCAATACATATGGAGTATCGCCAAACAGGGAAGCTAACTCGAGCCTCAGGGTTTGGAGTTTTTATTGAGAGTCCATTATGTAAGCATGATCAATCATTTGACTGCCCACATGATTGATCTTGGTCTCTAAGCCGACTGCCACCACATGACCCGAAGCCCACACCCTATGTCACAGTGTCAGTCTTTCTGGCATGGCCAGCCCCTCACCTTAAGACTACATGGGAATGGCCAGCCCCCCACCCTAAATCACTTGTTAGACTATTCAATAGGACTCAAGGTACCCAGGCAATGACACTCCAACAGGCACAACATTACAAGAGCCCAGAGATTACCTCCCAGAAACAGGGCAAAGGGCAGACCTTTTCTCTGGGCCAGGCCAAATTCTTCACCTCACAAACATGCTGGGAAAGGAGTATGCCCAGAATAGAAAGATGTAGAAAATGAAGACAGCTGGCAAATGCTTATGGATATACATGTATGTGTCAACATGGCTTGTTCGAATCAAACTTTGAATCTTCATTTGGTTTTGTGGTTATACTCTCCTCTGGCCAGATCGAATGAATTGGGAAATGTGGGAAGTCCTAGATGAAAACGATTATACCATTGCCATGGTTCAGAAAGAGCCGTCCGAGCTTAGAAGAAGAGGTACAACTGGGGAAAGTGATGAAAACATGAAGCCCCTTGTTTGAGGAGGAAAGTCTGCTTGGTTTATGGGTTTTTCTTTTTAGGAGCTCTTAGCTGTTTTCAGTTTAAAAAATTGATATCCATTATGAGACCAGCAACAGTCAATTCCTGGGGCTTTTTGCTAAAATTAGTTTTGATACCTTAAAGAATATTGATGACATTTTAGAGTAGAACAGCCTAACAGATCCAAAATAAAAGCTTTCTAAAAAAGACTTTATCCGTTAGCTTTATCAAAAGGCCAAAAAAGAAATAAAAATGAGTTCTGTTATTAGACGTAAAGGCTCCAGTCATTTCTATTTATACAACTGCTCAACTTTATCTAGCATAAAATAAAATAGAAGGTATTATGGGTATTAAAGAGGGCACGTATTGAATGGAGCACTGGGTGTTATACGCAAACAATGAATCATGGAACACTACATCAAAAACTAATGATGTAATGTATGGGGATTAACATAACATAATAAAATCATATTAAAAAATAATAATAGATAACATAGAAGGAAGCAGTACCATATTTCTGAGTGAGCCAGGTGGTGCATACTAATTCTTTTTGGCTTATAATTTATTTTCCTTTGGTATAATTTTTAACCATTGAAGTAGATGATGACGGTCTCTGGTGTCTGGAAACCCCAAGCTATTCCTTCCCATGCCCTCTTCCCAATCCTCTCCCCTCAGAAACCCCCTTTTTAGCTCTCTAAAAATCTAAGATCTCTTTCCTGGACTTCTCTGGGAAGGAGGCAAATCTATGATTACCAGAGTGAATTAGTTTCATGGGTTACTCCTCTTTCCAAGAGCATTTGCAATTAAGAGAATATCGTGGGGATGAAATTTTCCAATTTCTAATTTCTATACTGGGTTTGTTAGTTAGGATAAGCAAAGTTCTGCTGTAGAAACAAACCACCAAATTCCAGTGCAATGACACAGAAAAAGCGGATGCCTCATTTAGGGCACAGATTCATGTGGGTCGGGGGCTTCTCTTGCCTGCCCTTCTTCCAAATGCTGACTCAGGGACTAGTGACTTTTATTTTGCAACTCTGACATCTTGGAGTCCTTTGCTTCTAGCTGTATAGACCAAACAGTGAGAAAGGATGGAACAGGTGACCAGCTCTTAGTTTCCTGGGACTGGATATGATACAACACTTGTCTTCAAGCTGCATAGGTCAGGATTAGTCACAGAGAAGCATGACAGCTGGAAAATGTAGAAAACAAAATGAATATATTTGGGGGATAGAGGGAATTTTAGGAATCTGCAAATCATACTAGCAGAGAATTACCCACTCCACCAATAGATGAGCTCAAGTTTGTATCAAGAGCTTGGCAGGGATGCCTGGGTTGTGCAGTCGGTTAAGCATGGGACTCTTGGTTTCGGCTCAAGTCATGATCTCAGGGCCGTGAGATCGAGCCCCACATGAGGCTCTGCACTCAGCGCAGAGTCTGCTTAAGATTCTCTCTCCCTCTTCCTCTGAGACCCCCCCACCCCACTGCATGCTTGTTCCCTTTAAAATAAATAAATAAATAAGTCTTAAAAAAAAAAAGAGTTTGGAAAACCTTTACTGTGACTCTAATGTGAGCCGAGAATTGTGCTAAGTTGTGGGTGTGCATGCATACACACACACACACGCACAGACACAGTGTTGTTATTACCTTCAAGAACATCACAGTTGAGTGAGGGAGGTTGACAGGTAAACCCCTAACTACAGTGTAGTATGACATTGTCAATAACAGACATGTGTACGAGGAACATTGGTACAACGTGTAACTCTTCAAGATTGCAGTGTGAAGGTGAAAAGTAGGGAGAGCTTGCCAAAGGAAGGAACCTTTGGAAAGGTGTTGAAGGAATTTTGCAGGCAGAGAAAGAGGAAGGGTAGACCTGGGAGGGAGAGCTAACAATGTCAAAATGGCAAGAGCACCTGAGAATGAGGAGTGTTGAAGAAACTAGGGGGGAATGCAGCAGGTTCATTCCTGGGTAGGTTGGGGTAGGACAGGAGGCTGGAGAGCTGGGCAGGGCTCAGCCTTCGTGGGTTCTTCCTTTTAGCCACACTGAGGTGCTTATCGTCCCGTGGGCAAAGGGAACCACACGAGTGTTCTTGGCAGGGAGATGATCCATGTCTAAACTACTCCTGAAAGCTTAAAACATTCCTAACCTTTATTGAGCTTTCAGCATGAGCCATGCACAGAGTGGAGCATTTCGTGGACATGACCTCGTTTCATCCTCTCAGAAGCTTTATGAGGTATCATTATTATCCCCATTTCCAGACGAGGCAACTTGGGAAACAGAGCAGGCCAACTAGTTTGCCCAGGGACATACAGCTAGTACGTGATGAAACCAGGATTAAAACCCAGGCGAGGGGCACCTGGGTGGCTCAGTAGTTAAGCGTCTGCCTTCGGCTCAGGTCATGATCCCAGGGTCATGGGATCGAGCCCCGCATCGGGCTCCCGGCTCAGCGGGAAGCCTGCTTCTCCCTCTCCCACTCCCCCTGCTTGTGTTCCCTCTCTTGCTGTCTCTCTGTCAGATAAATAAATAAAATCTTTAAAAAAAAAAAATAAAACCCAGGCGATATGAGGCTGGAGTCAGATCCTTTTATCTAGACCATAGCTGTCCAACAGAAATGGAATCTGAATTATATTTACATTATGTTATATGTAAATATATGGATTATAGATTAAGAAAATTTAAATTTTCTAGTAGCCACATGAAAAAGTAAAAAAAGGTGAAATTAATTTTAATAATTTTTCATTTAACCCAATAGAGCCAAAATATTATTATTTCAAACTGTCATCAATATAAAACATCGTTCATTCGTTATCTCATGTCCTTTTTTTATACAAGGTCTTTGAAATCTGGACTTTGACACTTGCAGCACATCTCCATTCAGACTAACCACATTCCCCAATATCTGTCCCATGTGGCAAGTGGCTGCTGTATTGGACGGCATTGACCTTGAAGGATTATTTCCGTGGTTTTTTTTTTTTTTTAAGATTTTATTTATTTATTTGACAGAGAGAGAGCGAGAGAGGGAACACAAGCAGGAGGAGTGGGAGAGGGAGAAGCAGGCCTCCCGCGGAACAGGGAGCCCGATGTGGGACTCGATCCCAGGACCCTGGGATCATGACCTGAGCCGAAGGCAGACACTTAACGACTGAGCCACCCAGGCACCCCTATTTCCGTGGTTTTATTCTGTGAAGTATTTATTTACGTTTAAAGCACAACAATTTAGCTAAAGGGTACTAAGAAGTCATACAACTAAATGTCTGTCCCTGTTTTCAGGTGGTTTGATTGTAATCACACACATAGATTGCACAAACACACATGAAACAGCTCAATTTCAGATGATTTTCTCCTCTCACGACTTCTTCTAAAGTCCTCCTTTCCTCCTCATGGCAGGACTCAGTAATTCTACCTCAAATCCTACATTAGCACATCTGGCACCGAGAGGTGTCATGGTTCATTGTCAGGATTATAAATGACAGATGGACTATTCACATGCCACATACACTATCTGTCCAGTATCTAGGAAATTTTCTCTTCCAAGTTTGATTTCCTCCGAGTGATGGTAGGTGTTATATATGCCAAACGTATTTTGAATGCCAATGCGGAAATTCTAGCAATTCCAATTAGGGTCGGCTTGTTGCATTCATGGGAGGAACATCAAACATGGATAATTGAGTTCCCCAAAGAGGGGATGACCTCGCTGTTTGCCCTTCACAAATACACATGCTCTCTTATTCTATTTAACTAAACTCCTGCCTAAATATGTCTTGTGGGAAGGAAGAGTTTATATAAAGCCATTGAGTAGTCTCTCTCAAGCCCCCTGCCTGTGGCAGACTTCCTTGTGCCCATTATATACCTTTATTGAAACCTACCCGTCTGCCACTCTCATGCCAACCAAGATAATTCAGCCTGGATTTTGAAGTGCACAACACACAGGATAAATCTGTGGGAAAAAGGTTGTGGTGGCTTATATTATTGCCAATGGAGTAAATTTTATCTCTTTCAAAGTCTACAATTTAATAAACTTATTGGAGTTTCTATGACTAAAGGATTATCCTGGATATTGGGAGATGACGATCTACAGTAAGCCTCAGTTTCTACATCTATAAAACTGAGGTAATGATAGAACCTGCCTTGTAGAGTTGCCAGAATTAAAGTGTGAAATACAGAAAGCACTTAGCTTAGCAGCTGGCAAAAAATAAGTGGTTGAGAAATATTCTCTCTCATTGTCTTTCTTTTTCTTTCTATGGTTATCATCTTCTTGTGGGAAGGCAGACACATAAATACCTATAATGAAAACCATAGGCCAGCCAATGCTGGTTGTGGTGTAAATCAATACTGGGAGGGTAGAAGAACTATTCATTCTGGTTAGGGTTGGATGTTTTAGTGGAGGTGGTAGCATTTGCCCAGAGGTTTGAAGCATGAGAAGGGAGAGAGAGAAAAGAAGGAAATTCTTGGCAAAACTATAGTGGAAGGGTAGCCCATAGCTCAGGAATATGAACAGAAGGATTGGTGTACTGGGCTGTGGGATTTGGCTTGGAGAATAATTTGGTTCTCAGTAAGGGCCTTGAATATAGGACTGAGAAATTTGGGACTTTCTCAATAAATGCACAGCCATGACTCACTTGTGAGACAGGCAATGACAATACAATGTGTGTTTTTTAGAAAGATAACATTGAAGTCATTGTAGAAAACAAAATTAAGATGGAGACCATCTGGGCAGCTTCAAGACATGGCTGATATTTAAGATGGGTCATGAAAAGTTAAACTTTTTTTTTTTTTTTAAGATTTTATGTGTTTATTTGTGTGTGTGTGTGTGTGAGAGAGAGAGAGAGAGAGAGACAGAGAGAGAGAGAGAGAGAACAAGTGGAGGGGAGGGGCAGAGGGAGAGGGAGAAGCAGACTCCCCACTGAGCAGGGGAGCCCGATGCGGGACTCAATCCCAGGACCCTGGGATCATGACCCGAACCGAAGGCAGACGATTAATTGACTGAGCCACCCAGAGGCCCCGAAAAGCTAAACTTGTTGACTTGACTTTCAGGCCTCACTCACTATTAGTACAAAGACATTCTCAATAATCAGAAACTATGTCAGTGATTTTTTTTTTTTTACCCTGTGTATTCTCAAGACTTGAAGAGTTATAAAATAGATTTGGAAAATACTGCCAACCCTAGTTAAGACAATAAACAATTTGAAGATCTCTTGTTTTCAGTATCTGGTATAATCACAAACACGCTGCCAAGAAAAAAGCATGGGAGACTTTTAAAAAATTCCAGTACCTGTGTCCCACCCAAGGCCAATTACATCACAGTCTCTGGGTGTGAAAACCACTGATCTCTCTTAGGTGCTTGATACAAATGTGGATATTTAATAACCAATGACTTATGATTTACGATAATCTATACACAGTGTTGCACACAGATTATCATTATAATTGGTTCAAGTCTTCCCTTCCCTACATGCATTTGTAGACGAGCGACTTATCAAGAAAAAGTTCACAATTCCAATGCCTCTCCACATGGAATTCTTTCTCTTCCATGATAATGAGAGATCACCAGAAGCAAAGGAGTATCAGCCTAGTGTACTGCTTCTAAAATATTCTACCAAAGTACCCATTGTGGCAAAAAAAAAAAGTCTACTCTCAGGGAACTAGCAGGCTTATTTTTTTGAACTAAGCCTTTTGTGAATATTACATTTGCACAATATATTTATATCTACATAAACACACACATATTAAATGGTATCTGGGGGTCCTTTCATACTAAAAACATTCAACATGGACATTTTTTATGATCTTATAAAAGACTGGAAGTCAGACAGTTGTACAGTCATTAAAGAGTTGAAACAGGAAAATCCATGAAGGAGAGGGGTGTGTGTATTTTTGTGTGCAGGTTGTTTTGTTTATTAATTCTTTGGGAATCCATTACATAGAGATGTGAATTTACTCAGTCTGGATATCTTACTTCTCCTAGATCAACTTTAAAGCTTACATCTTTTTTTTTTTTTTTTTTTTAGTGTAGCTGACACCTGCCGCTACGTTAGTTTCAGGTGTACAACATAGTGATACAACATCTCTATATGTTATGCTGTGCTCACCACAAAAAAAACCTTACATTTTTATTTATTTGCTGATTGGTTGCTTTTTCAAATGGATGTAGTGAACAATTTCCCTACATTGTGTTTGGATCATGTGTTTCTGCATAAAGCTATCCCCAAATACAGTGGCTCAAAACAGCAATGATGTATTACTTCTCGCAAATCCGTGGGTTGACTGTGCAGTTGCACCCGCCCTAACGAGAGCTCACTGCTGGTGGCTCTGCTTGGATGGCTGGGCTGCGCTCTTCACTTGGTCTTTCATGTCAGCTTCTCCACGATGGTCTCAGGATTCGGGGAGGGCAAAACTCAATGCACACGCATGGCCTCCACTTAAATTGCATTTGTTGATGTTCTACTGGCCAAAGCAAGGCACACGGACAAGTCCAGAGTCCAAGTGGGAGAGGATTACCCAGGGCAAGATTTCTGGGAGGCGTGATCCATTATTTAACAATCTACCAGAACTCCTTGTCCATTTGACAAAAGTGGGAGACAACACTGATTTGAGGAATGCTATGAAGACATTCTCTCTAAAAAAAATCTCTTTGGATACATGCACCCCAATGTTTATAGAAGCATTATCAACAATAGCCAAATTATGGAAAGAACCCAAATGTCCACTGACTGATGAATGGATAAAGAAGATGTAGTATGCACGTGCACACACACACACACACACACAATAGAATATTACTCAGCCATAAAAAAGAATGAAATCTTGCCATTTGCAGCAACATGGACGGAGCTGGAGAGAATAATGCTAAGCAACGCAAATCAGAAAAAGACAAATACCATATTTCACTCACATGTGGAATTTAAGAAACAAAACAAACTAAATTCTACACCTGAAACTAATATTACACTGCATGCTAACTAACTGGAATTTAAGTAAAAACTTAAAAAAAATCTCCCTTTGTTGTGTTACCAGAGAAACCATCGTCAGAGTTTCATCGCATTTGGATTAAGGCAGGGGTTCTCTCCCGGAGCTCATTTCAGAACAATTGTGGTATTTTCTCAAAAGACAGGTACCCGGCTCCCCACCAAAGCAACCAGATCAAATCACTCCATAGTTGATTTTGATGTACGCACGTCCTGGTTAAGGCTGACTGAGTTAGAATTCCATTTTCAGTAACGACCAGTTAACTTGTGTGAGACCAAAGCAAAAGTGACAGGCCACTTCCTGAGGGGCAAGGCCAGCTCCTCAGGGTGAGAGCTGGGCGGGGAGGTAACTCACCGAGGTCTCGGAGGCCTCCTTTTCAGGTCCTGCAGAAGCAGTGGGGCTCCTCACCGTGTGACGCGGGAATGGTTGTCAGTGCTAGTTTTGTTCTCCAGTCTCTCAACCCAAACTGAGAGTTTCGTTTTAGCATTTTGTTACCAAAAATGTAAATGACTAATCCTTAGGAAGCTAGTAATCCCTTTACACTGTATTTTAGGTAAGTAGCACCAGGTGAACAAAAGCAGTTACTTGCTGATGTGCTTAGGGCTCACTCTTGTCAAAGACAGCCAATATCATAGATTAGCACGTAATTAATTTATCCATTTAAAGGCTACAAAATACTTGAAGGGATTAAAACCACACTAATGAGCTACTCATTGGTGACTAGGAAAAAGTAAGAGCTCATTTAACACCAGACTTAACTATGATCTTAATTTAACTCCAGTTTGTCTTTGAAAGTTGAATAAAGCAATTTGTGAAGAGTTTTCTCCTAGTATTTCTCTTGCCGACCCAGGCCTCTGAGGTTTTGGAGCAGCACGTTGGCCTTCTCATCTCCCTCTGCTAGCTGTGTATTCAGTACGTACACTCTGGCTGCTCAGGGGAGAGCACTTGCTTGCCCTTCTAACATCCTTACGTCCTCTCCTCCAGTTGGCAAAGGCGAGGGGAAAAATAGCAGGCCTCGTTGCGACTTTCCAGGTCTCAAGTTGAGAAAGTAATTGACTCAAACCACCTCTTCTTTTCTTCGAAGAAGCCTACATTGGCATGCATAATTGTTATAAATGCTGACTTCAATCACATGCTTAAGATTATCCATTAACCATTCAAACAGGCACCTGGCTCCTTTTGAAACCAGTCTATTTTTAAAGGGCTACACCCTCTTTTTATTTTTGGACACTGCCTTTGAAATTCATTTAAAAATAACTGTTTCCAAATGAGCAGGTAAAGGCATTGTTGAATGCACCGGATGATGCAATTGGAGATAGGAAAAGCTGAGGGCTTTTTACACTTGCACGACTCAGTCATCATGCAGATCACATAGGTGCCTGTTGAGCAGAGAAATAGCACTGATTTGATTCAGAAGACTGGACCTATAATTCTGGCTCTATCATCAATTATATTTGAAGTCTTGAACATGTCATTTCACCATGTGGGGATTTATCTTCGTGTGGTAAAAATAGGGTGGTGGCGCACTAGTTTATTCTGAAAGTGATTACCAGGGCTAATAGTTGACAATTATGAGCACGTTGTACTCTTGTTGATACTGATTTGATTCAGGGTCTTGTTTGAGGTCATAAATCTTTTGATAACCTTCTCATCAGCGTTTGGGAATCTAAATTTATTTTAAGAAAATGCTATACAAGTGCTTAGAAAATGAGATTGAGGACTGTTCTTATGTAGCAGGAATTTTACGCTTGATGCATTAATAATTTGCAGAGGTTTGTTCTTGAAATCCAATCTGTGAACCTCTGTGGGATTATATATTCTCCAGAGGCTCTCTTATAAATTACCATGAATTGGACAGTTAGGAACCTACACGTTGATTCATGACCAGACCTGGTAGGTTAGCAAATTATTTATAGCTGTATTCTCTGAGGCAACTGCAACCCTTTCACTATCCACTAAAGCATTCTACATGTAGAAGATTGGAACAATCGCTAAGAAGATGTCATTTGAAACTGTTCTGAGACTGGGCATCTCAAACCTTAACACGCACAAACCACCTGGGGATCTTGTGAAAATGCAAGTTCTGAGTCAGTGGGTCTGCAATGGGGCCCGAGATGGTGCATTTATAGCAAGTTCCTAGCTTAAGCCACAGCCGCTGGTCCACAGACAGCCCTCTGAGCAGCGAGGCACTAAGGGATTGGGTAAAATGTGTATGGATTTCGTATCAATGATAAGTCAGTTTGCCCATTATCAAGATAGACTGTACACCACTTCCAAAACACACTACCTGAGCTAACAGGAGAAGGATCTCTTTCCAAATGGCACATCAATAGAATGGCATGTTTCAACTTTAAATATTCATGACTTGTCTTCCTCTTGTTTCTTTCAAGCGTTTTGACATTTACTTAAGTAATTACTGTCACTTTCAAATGGCGGCCCATATTTTTGTCCTTTGTAAATCCTCCTCTGTTATTATTCATGCCTTTGTTCCAATTCCACTCTTGGAAGCTGCCTTTATCTGGTTTGCCAGGTGGATTCTGCACATATTCGGAATTAATCTCCATGGCCCATCAGAGTGTAGCCAACTTCATTTAATCAACGGAAGAACCAGGGAGGGAGACAGTGACTGGGAGGAGAGATTGGGAACCTGATGACCACGGCCGCTTATCCTGATCAGACAAAACAAAAAAGCCACTTTCCGCTCACGTCTTCTTAGAACTAGCAACGCCAGAATCTTAATGTGTTTTGCTAAAGCCCTTGCAAAGAGTTATCTTCTAGACACACAGATTGACATGTTAGCTTCATGTGGTCTTTGTTTCCCAAGATTATCTATATTACAAAATATTTCAGAACTGACAAATTGTCTTCCTCTTTGTGAGTCCATTTGGGAGCTGAGTGGTGGGAGACACTTAGAGGGAAAGGGAAGGGACATGTGCTCCTAATTGTGCTAAAATCTCTAAATTTATTATTAATCCTCTAAGCCTATTTAGTGTATTTAACACATAGCCAGATATGCATGAATCTCATATGAATGGCTGATTTTTTTATTAAAGGACAAAGTCATTTTCTGATTAAGAGGCGCTTCCTCTTTTAATGAAAAGTCTTTTGGTTCTGCTCTACAGAAATAAATCATCAAAGCTCTCTCGGTAATGGCTGTAAATATTTTGTACTTGTGCACTTTTAAAATAAAAGTTGAAGTCATTTTAAAGTCGATCAATTAGTCTTTGCCAAGGTTAAGTACATTTGGGTATTAGCATGCTATTGCATAATACAGTGAGCTGGCAGAACAGAAAGTAATCAGCCAAGTTTAAAAATGCTCATAGATTCTTTATTTTCTGGTGACCTTGAGGCAGGCAATTAACAAATGCTTTACATTTTAATTTTGCAGGTAAAGAAAGCCAGAAGGGGTTAACTAAGTCCAAGATCTGAGTGAGTCAGATGGACGGTGGAGAAGCTACTGTTTTATGGTCTCTGTCACTGTAGCAGTTGAATTTTGGGGAAAATCATATTGGAAAAAAATGACTTCCTGATCATTTTTCTTCACCACTGATAATATACATTGTTTTTTCTCCTGGCAGGCATTATGCCTCCTTCTTTTTCCCAAGAGACAAAAGAGCAATCCTCATAGGCAGCTTTTTGTTATGTAACTCACTACTGTGGAGTGTGAGTACCCACATGCAGTAGCTTGTAGAACACCTCCCACCCCATTGTAAGTGGCAGAATAACACACACACACACACACACACACACACCCTTTGCAATCAGAACTTTCAGATTCTGCCAGACTTCATTTGGAATCATCAAGGTTGTGTGTGTGACATCAATGAGTGTGCCTGTTAGGGAGAGAGGGTTCTCTGTGGGGTGTGCTGACGTCTTGCTCTGAAATGACTTCAGGGCTAATGCCCTGACTCCTCCCTCTGGGACCACAAATCCATCCTGGCACACATCTGCAGGGGAAAAAAATAGCTCACAGTTTCATTGACTCAGGTGCAGCCTCTTTTGGCAGCCTCTGGGCCACTTTAGGTGCGGTCTGCCACCTGCGTGCTTGTGCACATCACAGAGCAGAGAGAGAACACAGCGCTACCGCTCAAGATGCCCTTTGCTGGGCTCATTTCCATGCTGCTTTGGTAGTTAATCTTTTGAGTCCTCCTTTCCGTATAATCTCTCCGCTCTTGAAATGGCTGAAATCGACTCTGTTTACCTTATTTAATGTGATGGATGCTATTAAGAATTGCTTATATATGGTTAATCTTCTTTCCCCTTTACTCAGATCCTCATGTGAGATGTTTTATTTTCACTTCCGAGTGATCTAACACTTGCGATTTGGCACCGCCAGTTGGTCAAGTGATCAATAATCTGTAAAGCATCACAATTTACTAAGGAAGCTTGCTATTTACATGGGCCTTTAATGCACTACTGCAAGGGGCAGGAGGTGTGCAGCAAGGAGGTATTATATTATCTGTTTGCTCTGTGATGCCTCTCTGTGGTGAGCATACTAATACTGGAGAAAATTACATTGGAAAAAAATGATCTCTTTAGAATTACTCCCTAATATTGATTCAGATACCAATGAATGATATCTGATAATAGAAAGAAAATTCATGGGGCGCCTGGGTGGCTCAGTCAATTAAGCATCCAACTCTTGATCTCAGCTCAGGTCTTGATCTCAGGGTCCTGAGTTCAAGCCCTGTGTTGGGCTTCACACTGGGCATTGTATCTACTGAAAAAAAGGAAAAGAAAACTCATTCATTCTATGATTTTTTCCATCAGAGATTGGGGGGTTTTATAAAATGAGGCCTGACATGGGAATAATAAACTTAAGTGTCTACTCCATAAATGGAATAATGCCTTGTGGTCCACATCACACCCTTGAAGTGGTACTGGTGGTATCACTTCAAAACTAGATGATTAGAATTATAGTCCAAATTGTTATTTATTTTCTTTCTGATCCTACTTAAGAACTCTTTGGCTACTCATAAGTCATGAAAATAGTATCCTATGTTTTCTTCATTGCTCTACTTTTACATTTATATCTACATTCTATCTAAATTAATTTTGTGTATGGTGTGGGGTAGTGGACAAGATTCATTGTTTTTTCCATTTGGATATTTAAATAACCCAGGGCCATTTATTAAAAAGATCCTTTCCCCCGTTGCACCAAAGAATCAATTTTGTCATAAGTCATGTGACTCTATATCGGTGGGTCTGTTTCTAGACTCTCTATTTTGTCTCAATGGTTCACTTGTCTCTCCTTGTACCAGTACCACATAGACTTAATTGCTTTAGCTTTATATAAGCCTTGATATCTAGTAATGTCCTCCAGCTCTATGCTTGAAGATTGGTATGGATAAATAAACTGGACAACTTAGAAGAAATGAGTAAATTCCTAGAAACATACAATCTTCCAGAACTAGACCAAAAAGAAATGACAAATCTGAACAGATTGGCTGCAAGTAATGAAACTGAATCAGTAATTTAAAAAACTACCAGAAAACAAAAGTCTAAGACCAGATGGATTCTACCAGACATTTAAAGAAAAGTTAACACCCATTCTCCTTAAACTATTCCAAATAATAGAAGAAGAAAGAAAGCTTCTAAACACATTCTGTGAGGCCGGCATTACCCTGATACCAAAACCAGACAAAGACACTACAACAAACAAAAACTACAGGCCAATAGCCCTGATGAACACAGATGTAAAAATCCTCAACAAAATAGTAGGAAACTACATGCAACAATACATAAAAAGATTATTTACCACAATCATGTGGGATTTATTCTAGGGTTGCAAAGATGGTTCAATATTCACAAATCAATCAATGTCATATACCACATCAAGACAAAGGATAAAAATCATAGGATCATCTCAACAGATGCAGAAAAAGCATTTGACAAGATTCAACATCCATTCATGACAAAAACTTTCAACAAAGTGGGGTTAGAGGGAACATAGCTCAACATAATAAAGGCCATATATTAAAAACCCACAGCTAACATCATACTCAATGGTGAAAAACTGAGGGCTTTTCCTCTAAGGTCAGAAACAAGACAAGGATGTCTACTCTTACCACTTTTATTCAAGATAGCAATGGAAATCCTAGCCACAGAAATCAGATAAGAAAAAGAAATAAGGGGCGTCCATATTGGTAACAAAGAAGTTAAACTGTTGCCATTTGTAGACAACAGGATACTGTACATAGAAAAGCCTAAAGACTCCACCAAAAACCTATTAGAAGTAATAAATAAATTCAGTAAAGTGGCAGGATACAAAATTTATACCCACAAACCAGTAGTGTTTCTATACACTAATAATGAAGTACCAGAAAGAGAAATTAAATAAACAATACCATTTACAACTGCACCAAAAAGAATAAAATACCTAGGAATAAACTTAACCAAGCAGATGAAAGACTTGTACTCCAAAAACTATGAAACTCTGATGAAAGAAATGGAAGAGGACACAAACAAATGGAAAGATATTCCATGCTCAGGGAGTGCAAGAATTAATATTGTTAAAATGTCCATATTACCCAAAGCAATCTACAGATTCAATGCAATCAAAATGCCAACAGCATTTCTCACAAAACTAGAATAATACTAAAATTTGCGTAGAATCACAGAAGACCCCAAATTGCCAAAGCAATCCTGAGAAAGAAGAAGAAAGCTAAAGGTATCACAATACCTTTACTACAGAGGTGTAGTAATTAAAACAATATGGTACTGGCAAAAAAAAAAAAATAGACACATAGATCAATGGAACAGATTAGAGACCCCAGAAATAAACCCACCCTTATGTGGTCAATTAATTTATAACAAAGGAGGCAAAAATATACAACGGGAAGAATACAGCATTTTCTATAAATGATGCTGAGAAAACTGGATGGCTACATGTAAAAGAAGACACTGGACCACTTTCTAACACTGTACACAAAAATAAACTCAAAATGGATTAAAGACCTAAATGTGAGACCTGAAAGCATAAAAATCCTAGAAGAGAACATAGATAATAATTTCTCTGACAACAGCCAACATTTTTCTAGGTATGTCTCCTGAGGCAAGGGAAACAAAAGCAAAAATAAACTATTGGGACTACATCAAAATAAAAAGCTTTTCTTAAAAAAAGATTTTATTTATTTATTCATGAGAGACAGAGAGAGAGAGAAGAGACAGAGGCAGAGGGAGAAGCAGGCTCCCCGAGGAGCAGGGACCCTGATGTGGGGCTTGATTCCAGGACCCTGGGATCATGACCTGAGCCGAAGGCAGATGCTTAACAGACTGAGCCACCCAGGCACCCCAAAATAAAAAGCTTTTGCACAGCAAAGGAAACCATTAACAAAACAAAAAAGACAGCCTACTGAATGACAGCAGATATTTGCAAATGATATATCTGATAAGGAATTAATAGCCAAAATATATAAAGGGCTATACAACTCAACACTAAAAAAACAAACAACCCAATTAAAAAATGGGAGAGGACCCTAATAGATATTTTTCCAAAGAAGATATCCAGATGGCCAACAGACACATGAAAAGATGGTCAACATCACTCATCTCAGGGATCAAATCAAAACCACAATGAGATATCGCCCCACATCTGTTAGAATGGCTAAAATTAAGAAGACAATAAACAACAAGTGTTGGCAAGGATGTGGAGAAAAAGGAACCTTCATGCACTGCTGGTGGGAATGTAAGTTGGTACAGCCACTGTGGAAAACAGTATGGAGATTCCTCAGAAAACTAAAAATAGAAATACCATATGATCTAATAATTCCACTACTGGATATTTACCCAAAGAAAATGAAAATCTGAAAAGATATATGCACCCTCTATATTTATGGCAGCATTATTTACAATAGCCAAGATATGGAAGAAACCTAAGTGTCCACCCATAGATGAATGGATAAGGAAGATGAAGTATACACACACACACACACACACACACACACACACACACACACACACATAAATATTATGCAGCCATGAAAAAGGATGAGATCATGCCACTTGAGACAAGATGGATGGACCTAAAGAGTATTATGCTAAGTGAAATAAATCAGACTGAGAGAGACAAAGACTATATGATTCCAGTGGAATCTAAAAAAAATGAATAAACAGACAAAAAGTAGAATCAGACCTATAAATGCAGAGAACAAACTGATGGTCCCAGAAGGGGAAGGGGGTAGGAGTTGGGCACAATGGGGGGAGGTCAGTGAGAGGTAACAGGTTTCAGTTATGGAATGATTAAGTTGTGGGAATAAACAGCACAGCACAAGGAATACAGTCAATGATCTTGTAATAGCAGTGTAATGCAACAAATGGTAGCCACACTTGTAGTGAACATAGCATAATGCATAAACTATTCAAATCGCTAAGTTGTACACCTGAAACTAATGTAACATTGTGTGTCTACTATCCTCAAATAAGAGAAACAGAAAAACCTGGTGGTTGCCATAGGGGACGTGGGTGAAAGAGATAAAGGAGATTAAGAGTACAGTTATCCTGATGAGCACTGAGAAAAGTATAGAATTGCTGAATCACTATACTGTACACCTGAAACTAATATAACACTGTATATTAATTATACTGAGAATATTATGCTAAGCAAAGTAAGTCAGTCAGAGAAAGACAAATTCCATATGACTTCGCTCATATGTAGAACTTAAGAAACAAACAAGCATAGGTAAAAAAAGAGAGAGAGAGAGAGAGAGGCAGACCAAGAAACAGACTCTTAACTTAGAGAACAAACTGATGTTATCAGAGGGGAGGTGGGGGGATGGAGGAAAGAGGTGATGGAGATTAAAGAGGGCACTTGTTGTGATGAGCACTGGGTGTTGTATGTAAGTGTTGCATCACTATATTGTGCACCTGAAACTAATATTACACTGTGTTAACTGGAATTTAACTAAAAACTTAAAAAATATATACTTCAATTAAAAAGAAAAGGAAGAATTAAAAAGAAGACAATGATAAAATAGATGAACTTTCATCAAACATGGCTCTTACTAAAATTTTTCTAACAATCTATAAAATGCTCAAGACGTTAACATCATATCACTGGCGTAGGTTAAAGGGGCTCATTCTATTTTTGAACTTGATCTTAATTAATAAAAAACTACATATTGTAAAGAAACAAACAGAAGATTGGCATGGATATTCTTCACCTTTGCATTTCCATATACATTTTACAGTCAGTTTGTGCATTTTCACACTGATTGAGATTGTGTCAAATCTATACTTCAATTTGAAGAGAAATAGTATCTTTACAATATCGAATCTTCTAATCCACAAATAGAGTAAAACATAGTATATCTAGAGGAAAAGAATTGAAGATTTAAAAGATCTGGAATAAATTCTGCTTCCTCCTAAATCAAGCAATTAGGTGAGTGCCATGTAAGTCCCAAAAATATATGCGAAGAAGGTGAATATTAGTTTCAGTCCTGCTCTCCATTCTTTTTGTCTTCTCCAGGAAGACACTGAAAATCCAGGAACTTCATGAATTCTTTTGGGTGTCTGGGCATTCATCTCCATTAAAACTCCCTATTACTTCTCTCCAATCAAAATTCACAATTCTTTTGGGTGTCTGGGCATTCATCTCCATTAAAACTCCCCATTACTTCTCTCCAATCAAAATTCACATAGCACACAGTAACCTAATATAGAAGAGTGGTGAATCACTCACTTAAGAAATATTAGTTATGTTGGGGGGGGGAATTGTAGGCACTGTATCAGGAAATATTTTAATTTTGTGTATTACTAACTATGGTGACAAAACTGCGGGAAAACAACCAACCACAGACTCTTAGAGGCAGAGAGCCTCACACGTTTGAAGATCAGCGGGGGGATGGCTCCCCTGGGAGGGACTGGCCTGGGGAAGCTGGGTTCTCTGTGCCTCTCCTTTTCCTCCCAGGAACAGAGAGATAAAGCAAGCTCTTCTCACGGTGATAGCAGAGGTGCAAGTGAAAAAGCCCAATCTCCGAAGTGCTTTGCAAGCCTTGTGTCTCCTGACAACCCACTGTCTAATATAAGTCCATGGACATTAAGGAGGGCACGTGATGTGATGAGCACTGGGTGTTATACACAACTAATGAATCACTGAACACTACACCAAAAACTAATGATGTACTATAAGTTGGCTAATTGAATTTAAATTAAAAAAAATAAGTCAATGGACAAACCTAGAATCCAGGGATAGGCAAGTATACTGCATCCACCAAAAAGGAAGAGGGGTGAATGAATAATTTTTAATAATTATATACCATAGTTAGGGAATCTTAAAAGTTCTTAAACTATCTGAGCTTGTGAGCTGTGAATGTATGATCAAATTCTGTTTCAGTGAAATAACAGAAATTAACAGGTATGTTTTTATTACTCTAAAACTTCCTTTGTTTCGTAGGTATCCAGTCCACATTTCATCAGTGACATGATCTCTTATAATGTATGACTCGGAAATTCATTATTTCTGTCCTTTCTTAGGACACTACAACTTCAACCTGACCAAATCTTCACTCTTCCCAGTCTCTGAGAATGGTCCATTCAAATCTCTAAGCAGAAGTCTGGGACACATTCTTGATTATTTCCTTCTTCTTTTGGTCACTCCTTACATGCATCCAATCCCCCAGGGCTATGAATTATCTGTCGTAAACTTCTCTCAAATCAGACCACTTTTTTTCATAGTCTAAACCACCCTTATTTTTCCCCTCATCTACTGCACCAGCCTCCTAACTGGTCTCTACACTTCCTTACTTGATGCCCTCTAATCCAAATTCCAGAGCTTAATGTAAGTAATTTTTCAAAAATATAAATATGGTAATGCCATTCCTCTTGCTTTCCAGTCAGATCCCACAATCCAACCCACTTACCAATTGGGTAATTGTGTCTGAAACCACTAATGGGGGCGCCTGGGTGGCTCAGTCTGTTAAGCGTCTGCTTTCGGCTCAGGTCATGATCCCAGGGTCCTGGGATCAAGCCCCGCATCGGGCTCCCTGCTCCGCGGGAAGCCTGCTTCTCTCTCTCCCACTCCCCCTGCTTGTGTTCCCTCTCTCGTTGTCCCTCTCTCGCTGTCTCTCTGTCTCTCTCTGTGTGTCAAATAAATAAAAATTAAAAAAAAGATTTAAAAAAAAAAAAAAAAAAAACCACTAATGGTCCCCAGTATCCATTCTTCCCTTTGAACTTTAGTCAATCATGCCCTTGAGTTGTTGCTTTGCATATGACCGACCAGATAAAGACTGCATTCCCAGCCTCTCTTGCAGTCGTATTACTAGGTACTGGCCAAAATGATGTGAGCAGAAGTGATGAGTGAAATACCTGGCTTATTTGCTTTGAAGGAAAGGAGCATGCCTTCCACACTCCTGCTCCTGGAATATAGACATGATGGTGGGAGTTGGAGTGGCCACTCAGATCATGAGATGGAGGCCAGGGTTTGGAGATTACAGAGCAACACTGTGAAAGGGCCTGGGCACCCCACCCTGTAGATCTGTCTTATCACCCTGCATGATTTATGATTGGAGTGTTACAAGGAGAAAAATGAATGTCCATTTTGTTTAAGCCACTGGTATTTTGGTGTAATTGTTCAAGCAGCTGAGCCTATATCTTAATATCATTGACTTCTGCCAATCTTTACTACTATATTGTCTTCAACTTCCCACCCTAGTTGGTGATCCTTGCTTTGTCACATCTCTCTGCCCTTACATGTATGCCCCATTCATCTACTGGGATAAGTTACCATCTTTTCAAGATCCAACAAAAGTCTTTCCACTTCTGGAAGTCTTCCTCTGTTGGGTATTTTTAAAAGGTCCCTTGAGTTTATCTTTGCATATGGTGTAAGGGAATGGTCCAGTTTCATTCTTCTGTATACAGCTGTCCAATTTTCCCAGCACCATTTATTGAAGAGACTGTCTTTTTTCCATTGGACATTCTTTCCTGCTTTGTTGAAGGTTAGTTGACCATAGAGTTGAGGGTCCATTTCTGGGCTCTCTATTCTGTTCCATTGATCTATGTGTCTGTTTTGGTGCCAATACCATGCTGTCTGGGTGATCACAGCTTTGTAATATAGCTTGAAGTCAGGCAACGTGATGCCCCCAGCTTTGTTTTTCTTTTTCATCCTTCCCTTGGCAATTTGGGGTCTTTACTGGTTCCATAGAAATTTTAGGATTTTTTGTTTTAGCTCTTTGAAAAATGCCAATGGTATTTTAATAGGGATGGCACTGAAAGTGTAAATAGCTCTGGGGAGGATAGACATTTTAACAATGTTTATTCTTCCAATCCATGAGCATGGAATATTTTTCCATCTTTTTGTGTCTTCCTCAATTTCTTTCATAAGTGTTCTGTAGTTTCTAGAGTATAGATCTTTTACCTCTTTAGTTAGGTTTATTCCTAGGTATCTTATGGTTTTTGTTACTATTGTGAATGGAATTGATTCCTTATTTTCTCTTTCTACAGTTCCATTGTTAGTATATAGAAGAACAACTGATTTCTGTGCATTGATTTTGTATCCTGCCACATTGCTGAACTGCTATATGAGTTCTAGTAATTTGGGGGTGGAGTCTTTTGGGTTTTCCACATAAAGTATCATGTCATCTGCGAAGAGGGAGAGTTTGACTTATTCTTTGCCAATTTGGATGCCTTTTATTTCTTTTTGTTTTCTGATTGCTGAGGCTAGGACTTCTAGTACTATGTTGAACAATAGTGGTGAGAGTGGGCATCCCTGTCGTGTTCTTGATCTTAAGGGAAAAGCTCTCAGCTTTTTCCCATTGATACTGATATTCGCTGTGGGTTTTTCATAGACGGTTTTTATGATACTGAAAAAAAAGATAAACTCAAAATGGATGAAAGACCTCAATGTGAGACAGGAATCCATTAAAATCCTAGAGGAGAACATAGGCAGTTACCTCTTCAACATTGGCTACAGTAACTTCTTTCAAGACACGTCTCCAAAGGCAAGTGAAACAAAAGCAAACATGAACTTTTGGGACTTCATCAAGATAAAAAGCTTTTGCACAGCAAAGGAAACAGTCAACAAAACTAGGAGGCAGCCCACGGAATGGGAGAAGATATTTGTAAATGACATTACAGATAAAGGGCTGATATCCAAGGTCTATAAAGAACTTCTCAAACTCAACACTCAAGAAACTAATAATCCAGTCAAAAAATGGGCAGAAGAGATGAACAGACATTTCTCCAAAAAAGACATATAAATGGCTAACAAAGACATGAAAAAAATGCTCAACATCATTAGCCATCAGGGAAATATAAATCAAAACCACAATGAGATACCACCTTACACCAGTTAGAATGGCAAAAATTAACAAAACAGGAAACAATAAACGTTGGCAAGGATGTGGAGAAAAGGGAACCCTCTTACACTGTTGGTGGGAATGCAAGTTGGTACAGCCACTCTGGAAAACAGTATGGAGTTTCCTCAAGATGTTAAGAATAGAGCTACCCTACGACCCAGCAATTGCACAACTGGGTATTTACCCCAAAGATACAGATGTAGTGAAAAGAAGGGGCACATGCACCCCAATGTTCATAGCAGCAGTGTCCACAATAGCCAAACTGTGGAAGGAGCCCAGATGCCCTTCAACAGATGAATGGATAAAGAAGATGTGGTACATATACACAGTGGAATATTATTCAGCCATCGGAAACGATGAATACCCACCATTTACATCAACATGGATGGAACTGGAGGGGATTATGTTAAATGAAGTAAGTCAAACAAAGAAAGACAATTATCATATGGTTTCACTCATATGTGGAACATAAGCAATAGCACATAGGACCATAGGGGAAGGGAGGGAAATCCGAAGGAGGAGAAATCAGAGAGGGAGATGAACCATGAGAGACTATGGACCCCGAGAAACAATCTGGGGGTTTCAGAGGGGAGGAGGGTGGGGGAGGGGGTAACAGGGTGATGGGTATTGAGTAGGGCACGTGCTGTGATGAGCACTGGGTATTATACTTAACTAATGAATTGTTGAACACTGCATCAAGGACTAATTATGTATTATACAGTGGCTAAATGAACATAATAAAAAAATAAAATAAAAGGTCCCTTGGTCTCCCATAGCATTCACACTGTGCATTAATCTATTAAAGCACTTAATACATTGTGTTAAAAATGGTATTTGCTTGTCTGTCTTACTTTAACATGTCTTCTCTCTCAGCTGCCCCACCTGTTCTCTTGCTGTGGGTTCACATAGGGCAGGATCGGTCTTTATTCTTATATCCTGGGTGCTTAACAGTGGGTGATAAGTAAATTCACGTTAAATGAGTAAATGAATGAATGGTTTCTGTGTACATCTGGTGAGTGTATATATTCTTAGGATGTGTTTTGTGTCTTTTAGAAAGAATAAACAGGGGTGACTGGTTGGCTCAGTCAGTTAGGTGGCGGACCCTTTGCTCAGGTCATGATCTCAGGGTTCTGGGATCTAGTCCTGCGTCAGGCCCCGCGCTCAGTGGGGAGTCTGCTTGTCTCCCTCTCCTCCTGCCCCTTCCCCACCCCCCCCCGTTCGCTCATGCTCTCTCTAAAATAAATAAATAAATCTTTTTTAAAAAAACAAAGAAGCAACATAATTGAATCAGAGCATTTGTTAAATTACGTTTTTGGTCTATATAGATATTTTATGTATGCCTCAACTGAACTCTGTTGGAAAGCTCCCTTTTTTATTCAGATAAAAGAAATGGAAAAACTTTCAGAGGAGAAAATTACTTAAATGTGAAGTATTATTTTGTTTTAAAATAAAAATCAGTTGCCTAGTAAAATCTCAGGTTTTGCTTGATCTCGGGAAAAAACTAAGTGTTTGTATACCTATTATATTAACATCTTCTACAACTTTGGTTTCTTTGAGATTGCCTATTGAAACAAATTAAAAAAAGGAAAAACTCTGCCTCTGAACAGAGAATATGTTTATGTTTGAACTGCCTTTGAGGACCTACCTGTCTAAGTAGCACTCACACATATGTGCCTTCCCCAAGTGGCATTTGTTTGTCCTTATGTAAGGGCCCATCTTCTCTCCTTCCTCCTTGAAAGGCCATTTCCTTCCTCTCCCCTAGCCCAAAGACTTCTGATTCATTCACTGGCAAAAGGAAAGTCCCAGTGCCAGAAGACAGCAGGACCTAGGATTGTTACCAGACAGTGACATTTGAAGCCCTTTAACTTTCTATTGTCTTAAAGTGATGGCTTATTTGCTGGGCCAAAGGCAGAACTGGAGATGCTTAGTTACATATATTCCCTTTTTGTCTACCTAAAACTTCAAGATTTGGTTTAAGAATCCCTTTAATGTACATTTTCAGCTAACTGATCCCTTTTTAAAATAAGAATTTAATGTTTTCTCTACAGCATATGGTCATTATAGAAAACATAGGCAGTAGTTAAATAAAACTAATAAAATTTAAATTATCCCTAATTTCAACAATATATACTCATATGGAAAACATAGACCATATAGTTATATAAAAATAATGTTATTATTTCTAGACAGAACCACTATTAATATTTCTCTCTATATATACACACGTGTACGCACTGTACATACATTTTTAAACAAAAACATAAAAAATTGTACATGTTGTTTCTTAACTTACTTTTCACTTTATAATATATAATGAACATTAATATTTCCTTAATTCTTAATTGTTGTTCCACAATATTATTTTAATGACTAGATTATATTCCATTGTGTGATTATATAATAATTAATTTACTCAGTCCCCGCTTGGTGTGTACTGAGGCTGTTTCCAATTTCTTCCCTCCTGAACATAATTTTAGCAAATACCTATATAGCCATAGATTTTTCAAAGCCCTGTGATTTCCCCCCTTCAGGATAAATTCCTAGAAATAGATTTGCTAGATCAAAAGATATGCAAAATATAAATTAAGTCTTTTCGTATACATTACCAAACTGCCTTTTCTGGATTTACTTTAATACTTCTATATTGCTTTTCATTTATGAGCAGTGTGCCTCCTGAGCTTATTCTGTCCTTTGTTCACTTCCTATGATCTCTAGAAACCCTGAGGGACATGGGATGTAAAGAGCCGTGGTTGTGCTACCCGCTGACTAGGCAAGCAGAGCTGAATCCATGTCACACACACACTGGTGTCTGCCTTGTTGGGTTTCATCTTTACAGAGAGGCCCCTAAAACCACCCTTTAAGCCCTCATTGTGCCCTTTGGGAAATAGCCAGCTGAAGTTTCAAATGTCAAGTCAGGTGCCATGTCAGCCATAGCTTTCCAACCACATACCATTGTCAGTGTTTCATTTTTCAAGGCTGGTTGAAGTACATGCCAATGGGCAAACTTCTTGTCTATTTCTGAGAATCAGCTTTTTTTACTGAGTGTATTTCACACATGGTAATGTTCTCACAATATGTGTTACATAGACACTGCTAAAACAATCACTGCGGGGGTACATATAATGCTTACTATAAATCTGAAAGGGGATATGAACACATTCTGGTCATGGCCATCTTCTCATTATTGTTCTAGCACAATGCATTGCTCAGAGTAGGCAGTCAGTAAACATCTGTTAAAAATTGAGTGAATGAGTGAATGAATGTTGTCTTGTAAAAGAGTTTATGTATGGTTGTAGTACTTGAGACTCCAGCCATGGATGGGGTATAGCCATATTCTTCTTGAGTCTCACCTAAGTCTGCAAGAAGGTATGAGTAGAGCTAGAAATCTAGTCAGAAAGAATAAGACTAACTATTATTACAAATATCATAGTTTTTTCAATTAGTTGTGAATAAGGTGAGTGGGATAGCCCAAGTAGAACTGGGAAGTTTAAAAATAATGATAATAATCATAATCCTAATTAATCCCAAAACTTTTGGTGTTTACTTAGGGGATCAGATTGGCAACAACTCTTGTATGATGGGAACTAAGACTATGCCCATTAGGGGGAATCAAAAATCTCTTTGGAACCCTGCCTGATCTCAGTTTCTCTCCCCCCACCCATAGAAATACACACACACACACACACACACACATTCTTTGATGCTATGCAGAAGATGTTAATTATTTGTCATTTTTAGAAAAGAATCTGTATTCATTATCTATTGTTACATAACAAATTACCTCAAAATTTAGTGCCTTGAAACAGTATGTATTTATTATCTCACAGTTTCTGTGGGTCAGGAATTCACATATGGTTTAACTGGGTCCACTGTCCCAGGGTCTCTCAAAAGGCCACTGTCACCTCAAGGCTTAATTTAGAAGGATTTGCTTCCTAGCTCACTCATGAGGTTGTTGGATCCATGTTGGACTGGTGGCTTCAGTTCCTCGTTGTCTGTTGGTCAGAGGCCTCCCTCAATTTCTTGCCAATTGGCCTCTCCACAGGGCATCTCCAAATATTACATCTGACTTCATTATAGTGAGCACATGAAAAGGCAAGAGAAAGAGGGCAAGAGAGAAGGAAGTCGCAGTGATTTGGAAGTCTTGTTACTTCTAACTGGGGAAGTAATATCCCATCACTTTTGCTGTATTCAATTTTTAGAACAACTTGCTTAAGTGATCCAGGCCACACTCAAAGGGAGTGAGTTATACATGGGCATGAATACCAGGAAGTGGGGAATCCTTGGGGCCATTTTACAAGTTTGCCTGCCACAGAACCCATGAGGGGGAGTGGTTATATCTTTATATCTACCCATCTGTTCATCCATCTCTATCTATCTATCTATCTATCTATCTATCTATCTATCTATCTATCTATCTATCTATCTATCTATCTATCTACTTATCTATCTACCTATGCATCTCTATCAAGATTCCACTAGTTAAATAGCTCCTGGGCAATATCTGCAGCCCGGATTAGTTTTATAGATCTTTATCTCCTCAAAACTGACTATTCATCCCACTATTTCCTCATCCTCTGTCCTCCATAGGCAACACCTTGTTCAGTATCAGGTTAAGAATGATGTTATGGCATCATTAGCGGCAGCAACAAGACCAACAGACTTTTATTGGACAGCTACTCTATGTAAGGACCACCCAAGGACTGCAAGGATATTAAGTTCATCCAGTCATTTTTTAAATTTAATGAGAATTTATTGAGTGTCCTCCACCTACACTAGGCAAAGCACTTCAGAGATACAAAGATGAATGTCTCATTAAATGTTTGTCTAGTTAAAGTCATTAAAAGAGGTCCAGATCCCATGTTCACGGGGAGATTTTAGACTTGTCTCATGAAAGAGGAGGTGCTGCCCAGTTTGGTCCCCCTACACAAGCCCTTCCCCCAACAGCTCTCCACTGTAATGCAGCTGGACTGACCTCCACAGGCTGTGTTGGAACCTTGAGGTAAGCCCATGCTACCAACACAGCCGGCTAGAACAGTGATTCTCAAAGTGTGGTGCTGGACCACCAGCATCAGCAGCATCTGGGAACCTGTTAAAGATGCATATTCTCAGGCTCTACCCCTGATGCCAAATCAACATTTCTAAGGGTGGGGCCCAACAATATGTGTTTTAAGAAGCTTTACAGGTGATTCAGATTGACAGCTATTGACCCAGAAGATCCTCTGCTCCTACTTTATAGTAAATATGTTCCCCCCCACCCTCCGCCAGTCCCAGAGATAACTTGGATCCAAATTCTGAGGTGGGATTAGCCCTAGAGCCCCCTAAAAATTGTGACTTGGAAATCACCCTTTCTTCCATTGCCTCTCAGCTGCCAGCTGCATCTCCATCTTTTGCCCTTCTTCCTTCTATGCACCCTACTGTATTCCTGTACAGGCACTCTTGCTCTGGTCTTTAAGTCCCTGCTAAATAAAATTCAGGAAGTTAGCCATCTCGCTATGAAGACAGATGCACACAAAATCAAAGCATGGTCAGAATGATATGAGTCCTAGTAACGATCAAGGTGGAGATAAATGTGGGCAGAATCCAGAGGAAAGATTATTTTGTTCCAGCTGGGAGGATTGGAGAAGGTGTTACAGAAGAGATAGGGCTTGATCTGAGCTTTGGAGGATGAGAAGCATTTTGATAGACTGACAAATGGGGGAATTAGTGTTTTGACATATACCTGAAGTGATGTGCAGAGTTGTGTGCTTAGAGGTAAAACTGCAGATACAGCCATTGGAATTATAGCTTTTCCCAACTTGTAGCATTATCTGTTTTAGCCTGGATTTATTCTGATCTGCCTCAGCCTCCTTTTGTCCAGACTTTTCTCTCCTCATTTCGTAAATATTCTGAATTTTCTCCTTCATGGGATTAGCGCCTTATAAACAAGTTTGAGCAGGCACATTTGTAGCTAATGGAGACAATTTGAGAGTTAATAGCCTGGGCAAGCCTAAATAGTGAAGATCATATGGAAGCAATTTCACTTTGGTCTTAGTCCAGTAAGCCATCATCACGGGGTTATAAGTCTATGGGTCTGGGGGGATGAGTTGAGGAGTTCCGTTGGAAAGAGAGGAGAGTGGTGGTGAAGAAAAGCTCTTAATTTCCAAAATAAAGGGGGGAAAGAACCCAGAGGAGACACACAAGCATTACTGATCTTGTTTTACTCAGACTTAGAGTGCCATGATGGATTACAGTGATTCTCAAGAAGGGAAGATTTTGTCTCCAAGGAGACATTTAGCAATATCTAAAGACATTTTTGGTTGTCACAGTGGAGTGGGAGGTGCTACCGGCATCTGGTAGGTAGAGGTCAGGGATGTGGCTAAACATCCTACAATGCATAAGACAGCTCTCCCCCCCAACACAAAGAATTCTCCAATCCAAATTGTCAGTAGTGCTGAGGTCGAGGAGCCCTGATGAAAAGCACACTCAACACCTATCACACTGGCTAAAATAAAATACAGGGACACACCAAGGACTGGCAAGGCTGTGGAGAAACCAAACAGAATCACGTGTGCACTGCCGGTGGAAATCTGAAAGGGGGTAGCCGCTCAGGAAACCAGTTTAGTAGTTTCTCATAAAACCAAACCCGCAATCACCACACGACACAGCAATTGCACTCTTGGGCCTTTAATCAAGAGAAATGGAAATTTATGTTCCCCCCAAAACTAGTGCACAAATATTCAAAGCAGCTCGATTCATAATAACCCCAAACTGGAAACAACACAGATGTCCTTCAATGAGTGAATGGTAAACAAACCATGCTACATCCGTAGCACAGAATATTACTCAGCAGCAAAAGGAATAGACTACTGATACATGCCACAACTTGGATGAATCTCCTGAGAATAATGCTCAGTGGAAAAAGCAAACCCTAGAAGGTTACATACTCTATGATTCCATTTACATAACATTCTTGACAAGAAGAAATTATAGAAATGGAGAACAGATTAGTGGTCGACAGGGGTTAAGGACAGGGGAGTACGGGAGTGGGTAGGGGGTAGGTGTGGTTTTGAAAAGGCAATACAGGGGCACCTGGGTGGCTCAGCCAGTTAAGCGTCTGCCTTTGGCTCAGGTCATGATCTCAGGGCCCTGGGATCGAGCCCCGCCTTGGGCTCCGTTCAGCGGGAATTCTGCTTCTCCCTCTCCCTTTGCCACTCCCCCTGCTTGTGCTCTCTCTCTCTCTCTCTCTCCCTCTCTCAAATAAATAAAATCTTTAAAGGCAATACAGAGGGTTCTTAACATTGGAACTGTTCAGGATCTTGGCTGCAGTGGTGGAGAGACAAACCCGTCTACGTGATGAACTCTCTTCCTCTCACACACACACACACACACACAACACAGACAAGTAAAACTAGGGAAATTTAAACAAGCTGGGTGGACGGTATCAATATCAACATCCTGGTTGTGATATTGTACTACAGTTTTGCAAGACGTTATTATTGAGTGAAATCGAGTAAAATCTACCTAGAATATCTCTGTATTATTTCCTACACGTACGTTTGAATCTATAATTATCTCAAAATAAAAAGTTAAAAAAGAGCTAACTCAGATCCGCATACTTGGAGAACATTAATGGTTTGTTTTGCACAATAGTTCCATAGATTATAACTTTTCTTTTTTGTGCTCAAGTCTATTGTGATTTTTGTCTTCTACCCTCAAATTAAGTATGAGGCTTCAAGGTAAAACAATCTATTCACACTTACTGATAATTTCTCAGTGTCACTAGATACGAAAATTATAGTGACTCCCATGCACCTAACCATTTTCGTTTGCAAATGCCTCTGTCCCTCCTAACTACACATGCTTCCCTAGGCTAAGAAACATAGCCTGTTGCCATCAGTACAAATACAGCACTTGAAATAAGGGAATCCTTTAGCAAGATGCAACTCACCTCCAATATACCATGATTCACAGAACTAAGAGGAAGAATTTAAAACATAAGCTCATCAGAGATTATAAATGAGTGACATTTAAAGAAAACCAAAGTTTTCAAAATAGCTCTTTCATCCCAAGTTTTATTTATTCAACATTCTTAATTAATATGTTTCTAATTAGAACTCCATAGATATTACCCATGTAAATGTTGAGTCTAACGTGTTTGTTCTTCTGTTAACTTGTCACTGCTAAGAATATATCTTTATTCCTTCTGTAAAGGATGAACAGTGATTTGCCAAACCAGTTCCATGTTGTAGTGATTCTAGTAGCTTCGCTTCTAAATCAGAGCCACTATCGTACCTCTAGTACTAATGAGAATTCAGAGTGATGGATCAAAGACATAAAACCTGCTTTGTAAAATGAAGGATATGGCTATTTCTGAAACTATGGAAGGTAGAAAGCCATAGGAGAGGGTGAGGTTAGGTCTTTCAACTCTCTTCTGTTTGATTTATTTGACAAATAGAAGACAATCATAGTCGACATCTCAGGACAAGACAGAACCAGATTGTCAGCATGATTTTAGAGAAATATCTGGAAAATCACATAGGACAATGATATTGTATGCCTATAAAAGGTGAAAGAGAATTTGTTTAGTTAATGAGCAATATGGTAATTTAAGAAATTATCTGGCAAAATTTTTTGAGGATAAAATTGGAATACTTAACTCTCAATAATCCACTTGCTTGACTAAAAGTGATGTCTGTTTTCACCACTGGTTTTGATAACTGAATGAGTGTTTCTTATTGCCCAGGAAGATGTTGAAAAATCATTTGATGGTAGGAATCCTTGTCCTGATTCTGTTTTTAATGAAAATGTCTCTATTTTACTGTTTAGTCAGAAGTTTGCCCTTGGTCCTTGATAAATATGCTTGCTCAAGTTAAAGACACACTTCTTGTCACCACTTACTAATAATTTTATCATGAATTTCTGTTTATTTTTAGCACATAAACCTATTAAGATGTCATATGGCTTTTTCCTCTTTAATTATGTAAATTGTTTCCTGATGTTGAATTATCCTTTTATTTCTTACGTGTGGTATATTATTCTTTTAAAATCCACTTAATATTCAATTTGCTAATATTTGCAGTATATTCATAAATGAGAATGGCCAATAGTTTTCTTATCTGAATGGCATGTCAGAGTTAGCTTAGTCTCTCAGAAACGAGTTGGGATTTTTATCTTTTCCTTAGCTTTGGAATAGTTTAAATAAAATACATATTATCTTTTCCTTAAAGATACTGTAGTGCTACTCCATAGAACTATATGGTCATAATGGCTTTTGTGGGGGAAGGGAGAATTTTGACAATTTAAAAAAAATTCTTTTATGGTCTACTCAGTCTTTTTAACTCTATTTGGGTCAGATTTAATAATTTTTACTTTCTTTGAAAAATGTCCCAATCATGTATATTTTTAAAACAGTTGCCATATAACTGTAATTCTCTTGCATGATTTTGAATGCCTTAGGCAAAGCATAATTTTGAAAATACCTCACTATACCAGCTATTGTATCAAAAAAAAATCTGGATTTAGGGAGACTGATATCCTATCCGAGGTATGGGAAAAATTAGGTCTCAGTCTCTCAAGGATCCTCTACTTTCAATAAGGCTTGCTTTAAACATAGTCAGAATTATCAGTTGCCTGGATGACGTGTATCGAAGGGCACCAAAAGCCTCTATGTCCCAAATACTTTACTACTTCTTGATCACAATCACGAGGAATCCCACCAATCAATCACTTCTTTAGATTAAGACTTTGGAAGCCCCAGATAAAGTAAAAATATGCTCTATGGAAGGAGCGTCACATTCTCCCTTTTACCTTACCATAATTTTGTTCAGCCCTAATAAATCCCTGAACATCTTGGTTGGATGTGTACTGCTAGGTTTCAGATTCAAATATAAATGGGCCCAAGGGCTTGCCCTTGAAAAAATATATCAATGCTTATTGTTTTATTCCAGTCTTTATATTCTAGATTTTATTCCATGCCAGGCAACCTACACCTAATTTCTGCCTCAAATTTGCTTGCCTGTTTGGTGTTGGGTGTTTAATCCTGGATTGCGACCTTTGGTTAACTAAGGCATAATCCCTCAGAAGGAAAAACCAGAATCCCCGCACCAGATGCAGACTTGAGGGCATACGGATGTCCATTGACCACAGATGAGCAAATCAAAAGTTAATTAACAAATAATTAACAGCCAAATAACAGGGTCATCAACATGTATCGAACCAACAGCCTGGAAACTTAGGTATTCATTACCCTTGAAATTTGCATTGACTAAAATGCACCTTCGTGGCTTCTTGGCACCCATCTACTTACTTATTTTGAACTGAGAGGATGGTTAGGACTACCTAATAGTAAACCTAATGAAACTAAGAAGTTAGTTTTCCTTAATTCTAAAAATGGAGTCTGGGGATACCACTACATAGGGTATAGAGCTAAGAGTTAGTAGTCTGAAATTCAACTCACCATGTTTAGCTCTCTCCATGCATTGTCTCCATCTGCTCTCAGATTGAGCATAATAAATATTGATCCCTTTACCTCACAGGGTTTTTTTTTCACAGTGTAATGAGCTGCTTGTGGAAAGCTCCTTAGAGAAAGCTACTGCTAAGATACAGCACTTCAAAATGCATGAAAAAAGAAATCGATCACGGCCTTATCAAATAAGATTAGTATACAGTCACACACACCACCTCTTAGTATCTTGAGGAAAATCACACTTTTGTTTTGTTTTGTTTTGTTTAAATCAAGGAAGCGTTAAAGATTTGATTCCCGTTTCCCCACGAGTCCCAAGAAGATAGCTGCGGGGAAATGAGAGAGTGGAAGTGCCAGAATAGAAGAAAGCCAGGGACTGATTACATCTCTGCTGTGCATGCTAATGCCTCACCCAGAACGGTTCTACATGCGGAAACGAGACGGTTGCATTTATTCCATCCACCTCCACCCCCCCCCAGCCTCCCCCCGCCGAGCTCTGATGGATACAGAGCTGTGCTGCCCAGCTGCAGTTGTCAGTTCCTACAGCGAAAGAAGGCTGCCTGTTAGCTTACTTTATATCAAAGTCCAATTGACTAAAATAGTCACGTGGGCTATATTCTGATGTTCCCTTTCAAATAGCTCAGAAACTTTCCAGGTTTGTTTCTAGTTCACAACATTACAAGCTCACACACCAACTATATTGGCTTTGGTGTATGTGTCAGAACAAAAAAAGAATGCTCAAGCTCAGAAGGAGCAGGCAAATAAATAGAATTCTTCCCAGCTTCTGCCTCACCAATTAAATCCTTCCTTTGTAACATACCTCAGTCCAGTGTTTTCTTTTTAACTTTAAAGAGCGCACAACCCGGGGTGCCTGGATGGCTCAGTCGGTTCAATGCGCACAATCCCGGAGCCTCCCGCTCAGGTCAAGATCTCAGGGCGCTGGGATGGAGCCCTGCCTCGGGCTCCCTGCTCAGTGGGGATGCGGGGGGGGGGGTCTGCTTCTCCCTCTCTCCTCCCCCACCCCCGCTCTCGCACAGGCATGTGCATGTTCTCTGTCTCTCTCTCAAATAAATAAAACCTAAAAAAAATAACAATGAAGTGCGCACAATCCCATGAGGATAATGTTACAATGCAGAGTATGACTCAGGAGATCTGGGCGGGGCCTAAGATTCTACATTTTTAAAAAAATTTTATTTATTTATTTGACAGAGAGATAGAGAGCACAGATAGGCAGAGCAGCAGGCAGAGGGAGAGCGAGAAGCAGGCTCTCCGGGGAGCAGGAAGCCCCATGCGGGTCTTGATCCCAGGACCCCGGGACCATGACCTGAGCCGAAGGCAGATGCTTAACGACTGAGCCACCCAGGCGCCCCTGCATTTCTAAACAACTCCCAAAGTGATGGCCAAGCTGCTAGTCCACAGACCACAGTATGAGGAGTAGAGCCATATTGTCACACAGAGGTGCTATTTTTTAAATGTTTTAGAATATAAAACAAAAAAAAGAAGGAGAAATAAAGGACAAAGAGAAAGTAACCAGGCGATGAAGGAACTAAGAGAAGGCCTGGATTTTCAGACAGTAAGTGAACAACTACTAAGGTACCACTAGGCAAGAACCTTCGAATTAGACGTGTGGTGATGAGAGGGGCCTGCGTGTTGAGGCCTAATAAAAACAATAGGACTCGTGGAGATAAGCAGTCACTGCTCTGAACAGGTATTCCATTTCAGTTCCCAGATGGGTAGAGATTTTCACTCCCTCATGATACCTCAGGTAATGAGAAAAAACTCCTGAAGTGTGACATAAATGGCCATCAAGAGGCATTAGTGTTTAAAGACAAAAAAAAAAAAAAAAAAAAAAACCAAAACAAAACCCCTTTACTTCAGGGTTATTGTAGGGGAAAGGAGCATTTCAAATTAGCAGGTATGGGAATAGCAAACGGTGAGGCAGAATTTTCCTTCTTAAGTGGGTCAGCTGATGAACTATTCAAGTCTGTTTATAATCATCCAAATGTTCTAAGGCATGAGGGTGTAACACAGTGTTAGGTGGACTTTAATCTTGGAAGAAAATGTCAGAAGGAATCTTCCCTGCTCTGCTTCCTTGAGGTGAGGAGAGGACTGGTGGATGGACTCTGGGAGAAGAAATGAGAACCTCTTCATCCTTTAGTAAAGGTATGGAACACTTGGGTATAATAAGAATGAGCACTAGGCAGGGAGTCAGAGTATCTGAATTCCAGCGCCGATGCCACTATGAACTAGCTGTTGGACCTTGGGCAACAGCTCTCTGAATAAGTTCCCTTCTTGAGAGGATTAATCTAGAATAGCATTTTCCAAAGTGTGACAAAATGTTAATTGGAGTTATCTGGAAAACTGCTGTCCATGGTCGAATGAGGTAGGCAGACATTGGGTTATATACACCTAAATATCTTTCATTAGAGGCAAGCCTCTTGAGTTCTTTATACGGAGCCTCTGAATATGGAGAGCAGTATTTCCCAAACTTACTTCATTGTGGAACACTTTTTGCAAGGACCGTCTCAAAAGATTAATGCTCCATGGAACTTACTCTGGGAAATGTAGATGCTTTTTAAGCCTATTTACTTTTAGCGCAATATCATCCACATACCAAAGTTAAACCAGGAATATCCAGATATCTACCTATATAAAAAACTTAAATTAAAAAAAAATGAAGTTAATACTATTTTCAATTTGTTGCTGTTTTAACTTGATAAAATCTGTTTTTCAAAATAACCTCTTGATCTAATTTCAAAGTCGATGCACTTGTATTGTAGAATTTGATTTGAAAAATAAGAAAGAGCACAAAATTTACAATTATTAAGAGAGTCACAACTGTTAATATTTTCATGGAGATCCTTCTAGAACTCAAATTATTTCCTAAATTAACTATTATTTTTAAAAAAGATTTATTTATTTATTTATTTTAGAGAGAGAGAGCATGCATGCGTGGGGAGATGCAGAGGGAGAGGAAGAGAGAATCCAAAGCGGACTCTCCTCTGAACTCGGAGCCCTATGTGGGGCTCGATCCCAAGACCCTGAGATCATGACCTCAGCCAAAATCAAGAGCCAGATGTTTAACCAACTGAGCCACCCAGGTGCCCCAAATTAACTATTATTTTTATCATTAAGTCAAATTTTTAATTTCCCATTTAGCAGGTCTCCTGTTCTAGTTTGCATATGGCCCAATTTTTTATAAGGACCTTCAAATATAAAATTTTTCTGATGCCAGATGGAATATTGAAGCTTAAAAATATTCTAAAATGAAAGACAGTAATAAACTACAAAGAAGAAAATTAGCTTCATCTTTATAGTCAGATATATTATTCTTATTAAATTATTCTAAGGCTGAATTCTTCTTATATCTGAATATTCCCCAACAGTGGCATCTAATTTATTTGTATATTTATACCCTATCCTATTACAAACATAATTTATGATGACTGTCTAAGTGTCTTTAAATTGACTCCAAGAATTAAAATTCACTGGCTTGAAGATATTGAGAACCCATAGCACCTTAAATATCTCTGAGGGTAAGAGATGATCACCTTCATTTTATAGATTCATCGGAATAGCAGGATTAATCATAATACCCGAATAATTGTTTTCACATTGGGTGCTTTTATTGAAAAGGCTAGAACGAATTCTAGATTTTGTTTCTAACCCTGCCTAGAAAAAATGAGGGATACACAAAATGACCTCTGGGTGGCCTTCCAACTTGTTATGAATCCTTGCATTAGAAAAACAAGTTTTTCAAGAAAGAGATAATGGTGATTTTCTCCCCCTTTAAAATGTGTTTTTCGCCCTTAAAATTGTGCAGTCAGTATTTTCGGAGAAACCTCGCTTACAAAGTCACATTAATGATATTTAAGGGACAAATCACAGGTTTTTTGCCTGGAGAGGAGTTTTATTGACTTTCTATGGTTAAGGGATAACGAGAAGATTGTATAATGCCAGTCTTCCTCTGCCAGCAGCGGGTACTTTGATTGTAAATATCAAAATCTATTTTCCCTTAGTACTCTTAAAAAAATAACAGTGAATCTAAGAATTAGAGATAGTAATAGTTCAGATGGTTTGCCATGTGCTGAGAACCCCAGATGGCTTAAGGATGAATGATCAGGCTCTCCTTGTAAGAACTTTTATTTTTAATAATTGATGACGAGTATGTATTGCCGCCACTGTTTCCCACTTAATTACTTTTCTTTTTGATCAAGCACATTAATGAAAAGAGACCTAATAAATCATGTGCAAAAACAGTAAAGCACTTAATTAACATGTGTTTCCCTGATTGATGGTGATAGAAAACCACAGTAGTGCTGAGTAGGCTCACAAGGGCACCTTCAACTGACATGGTATCTTGAACAAACATATGGCTGAGAGCATAATACATGAACTCTATTCTCATTTAAGAACTAGCCATGACAACCACAGATCACAGTGTTATTACAATCTTCCTTCTTCTCTCTGACTGAGAGGCTCTATGCTCCTGGCTTGGGGGATGTAAACAAGACATGCTAAACATAAACCAACAAATGCCGGGGTAGATTATTTCTAATACCAAGAGCCAACATTTACCGAATACTTACTGTGTGCCAGGTTCTCTGCTATGTGTTTTAAAAGACTGACTTACTTAACTCTTCAACAATGCACTTAGCTAGTGATCATTACTGTCTTCATTTTATAAGGAGAAAACCTGATACATGTAGATGGTAAGCCATGGTCCAAGTTGCTCAGCTAATAAATAAGGTAATCTGGTCAGCCTTACTCCATAGCCCCGTTTGATTGGCTGGAAGATGTTTTTCCCATGTGTTTCTAGCGAATTTGAAATTCTGTGGGAGAATCACAAACTACTATAGATATCCCCGGAATGGGATCACCTGAGAACAAACAAGAGTTGAGATAACCGGGTTTTATACACACACAATGAAAAAGTAGATCATATTGCATGGTTAAAACACAGCTACATCTTAATTTTGATTGTGTGAGAAAGGTAGATCAGGGGTAGAAGCGAGGGTTCTTTTTTCTTCTTTATCCTGTATTCCATTTTTTTGTGTAATGTGGTTTTGCTGCATTTAAAATGAGACCCAGTGGAAGCCAATAAATAAATCCCTCTTCTCTCTACCTCCCTCAAGAATGGACAGGTCCTACGTCACCTTAATCCGATGTTTCTCCAGAATGGATGAACAAATCAGCTTCCCTGTTTAAAGAGGTCACCTATGTTCCCAAATCACCTTTCAGCTCTGCAATCAAGTTTGCTGATGGCTGAACAACACTTCCCACCCCCTACTGAGGATCCCTGGCTGGCCAGTCTGTTGCTGAAAGATATTTATGAAGACCTTCATCATCCCCTGCTTCCAGATCCTTTCCCAGAATACCAGGGATGGCAGGATAAAGAAACCATTGCTAATCCTGCATAGCATCTCTTTTATGGATGGCTGCTAGGTGCATTTGGTCAAATGAGACAAGCCGGCATTGTTCTGAACTCACAGAGATTCCCATGAAGGAAGGGACTGATTCATTCTCTGTGCCATCACACCTCAAATTTGAGGACCTTTAGGCCAGGTGCATTGTTTGTTTGTTAGGGGATATGAAGGGAAGGCTAATATACTGAGTATCTCAGTTCTGCTAAGTACTCACATACAAGAAGGCAGAGAGTAGAGCTCCAGCAGCTGAAATGAACCAGGGGATCACAAACGATGCTCAGGACCCAGAACAATTCCTTTGGACCGTGGAGAGAGGCAAAGAGCATCAGGTGTGTCCTAGAGTCAGAAAAAAAAAAAGTTCTAATAGATGAAAGGACCACAGAAAAAATTTCAAAAATGCTGTAGGGAAATTGGTACGGAGATTGGTGGAGAGAATTACTCCTCCCTGTCTGACCCTTTTCTTGCCAAGAGATTCCAAAGTAACAATTGGAAGATTTTTTTTCCTTCCCCATGGGAACACACACATTTAATTTCATTATAAAATCAAGGGAAAGGAAAGATCCACCTTACATATGGAGTGCAAAGTACTTCTGTGTAAAGGACAATCAGGGTCTGGTTTAAAAAGAAAAACAATTGAACAAGAGCTCCTCATGAGTTGCTGTTCAATACATATAAAGTTTCAGTTGTGCAAGATGAATAGGTGCTAGAGATCTCTTGTACAACATGGTGCCTAGAGTCAACATGGTATTGTGCACTTAAAAATTTCTGAAGACGGTAGATCTCATGTTAAGGGTTCTTACCACCCACACACAAAAGACAAGGAAACTTTCAGAGGTGATGGATATGTCCATTAGCTTGATTGTGGTGATAGTATCACAGCTATATGCATATGTCGGAACTTACCGAATCATATACAGTAAACATGTATATTTGTTTTGTATATCAATTATACCTCAATAAAGCTCTCAAGGAAAAAAAAAAAGGAAAAAGAAAACCAAGTCATCCTCTAATGAATTGAGATGTTTACAAATTAAGTTTCCATTACTGCAGCGGTTCTTAGTTTTTTTGGGGAGGTAGTGAGGGTAAAGATACCTTTAGGAATCTGATGAAGCTAGTGAACCCTCTCCACAGATAAAAGCACATACATTCATACACATGAACTGTTGCACGTAATCCCAGTGGTTCTGCATCCCAGCTCTGGCCTATCCATGGGGCTCATTAAAGAACACCAGCATTGTTAATTGCTCTCAGTGTTGTTCCAGGTTTCCCCCCTTCCCCAATAGGTACTGCCCTTGTATCGTGAGCATCTCTGTGTCTTGTCATCATCGATGCACCCAATTCATCTTTCATTCAACAGCTGTCCACTCCCTCTTCAGAATGAGAAACCAGCCTGCTTGGACTTCATTTCTGCACACAGGGGACTATGAAGGCATATGATTTTCCTTTTTCTGTGATCGATATAGGTATTGGTTGATATCATGAAAGGAAACTGTTTCAGAATCTAAAAGGAAAGGGAAAACTTTCCAAATTGAAGAAAATATGGAAGAGAGATTCCAATTTCTTCCCTTTACGTTTGATGGCATGATAAGAAGTAGACAGTGGGGGGAATTTGTTACTGGAGCTTGACTGGCTGTTTCCCGCTGCTCTGTTATGTAGGAACACATTTTAAGAATGGTTTTGCACAAGATCCAGATTGGTAACGAAATATAGAAATAATTATATCTTCTCAATATGTATGCCTTTCTTACATAACATAATCAAAAAAATATTTAAAAATGGCCCAAAGCAATCCTTCGGCCTAAGAGGCCGTGTGTGGACAATGACTACCATAATTACGACAGTCAATCGGGAATTGTTGTGAGCTGTACAATCCACTATGCGTTGACTGAGTATGATCTTATCATTAAACCATCCAATTTCCCAACTCACTAGGCTCTTCTCAAGTCATTGCAGTCTCTCATGTATGGCCAATCAAATCCAGCCACTCTACAAGGCTGAGATTTACTGGTGGTTGCCCTGCAGCCTCTATAGCTTAACCTGGCCTGAGTTACTTTGCACCTCAGGCTGCCGTAATGGTGCAGCTTGTGCCCTCCACAGATTTCTGGGCTTGGGGGGCTTGAGTAAGGACTGAACTCCAATCGGAGCTTACTAAGTGCCTCATTAGCCTTCATTACATACCCACAGACCTCAAACCTTAGTGGCTTAAAACAATAACCATTTTTTTTTTTTTTCTGCTTATGGTTATTATAGGTTGAGTCTCTGGATTGGGCTCAGTTGGATGGTTCTTCTAAGTTTGACTGAGCTTGGCTAGCTAGCTTTTTCATCTATAGTCAGCTGCTAGGTGGGCTGGAGCTGGCTGGTTTAGGATACCTCAGCTGGGATGGCTGGGATGACCGAGACCCCTCCCCAACAGACTCCCATCATCCATCTGGCTACCCTGGGCTTGTTTGCATGGTAAGAAAGGTTACTGAGAGCAGCAGGAGGACAAATCCCAAAGTATAAGCCTTTTTCGAGGCTCTGCTTGCATCATGTTTACTGATATCCCATTGGCCAAATTAAGTCTTAACGATAGTCCAGAAGTAGTGTGGGAGTGCGATACCAAAGACTATGGATAAGAGAGAATCATTTATGGCCCTCATTATAATCTACACCACAGAGCTATGGCACTGGCCTGAGCCTACATTAGTGTGGAGGAAGGGGCAACTTCTTCTAGATGTGTCTTTAGGTGTGTCTTTTCCTAATTCATTTGCCCAGAGTGGGTGCCTCTTTTTACAACTCACAAAGGTACCATATGGGGTAGCTGAGGCTCTAGATTGGCCCAATAGATGTTTTATCTTATTAACTAGATGTACATGGCAAATAATATCCCCAGGGATATTTTACCCTTTTTCTTTTTTGTAGACTCGCCAAACCAGGCAGGCCCAACAATAAAGACCATCTCTTAAAATTTTTTTTAGGTCTTTAAGGGAAGAATTCATGTCCAATTCAAATTTGTAAACTCCATAGTCTTTAGCTTAGCATTAATTTGGGCTCAAAAATATTTAATCCGAATTTTCACATTTTTATCATTCATATCAGTTACAATCTGGACCCTAGATACATGGTATTCAAAGTGGATCTGCAGACGACCTGAATCAGAATCACCTGGAGCCCTTGTTAAAATGCAGATTCCTGCAGAGGAGCAAGATGGCGGAGGAGTAGGAGACCTCAATTTCGTCTGGTCCCAGGAATTCAGCTGGATAGGGATCAAACCATTCTGAACACCTACGAACTCAATAGGAGATCGAAGAAAAGAATAGCAGCAACTCTCTAAACAGAAAAGCGACCACTTTCTGGAAGGTAGGATGTGCGGAGAAGTGAATCTGAGGCGATATTTGGGAAGATAGGCGGTGGGGGAGGGAACCTTCGCTGGGACAGTGTGGTCTCAGGACCCTCGGGGTCACAGAAAGACCGGGGGTACCTGAGTGCGGCCGAGCTCCCAGGGATCGGAGTGGGGAAGCCGGCTGCAGAGACGGAGCCGAGGCGCGGGCTCTCGGCTCGGGGATGCCATAAACCGTGATCCGCGGCACAGTCGGGCCACTGCTCCTCCAGCAGGGACCCAACAAGCGGCAGATCCGGGGAGACTCACCTTCCTCCCCAGGAGGAGCGGCGCGGGAGCGCACCGCGGGGATCTGCTGGGTTTGGAGACTCCACCCGGGGTCGGGTGCCAGAGATAGAAACGCGCGGTCACAGGCCGGGGGAGCGCAGAGTGCGGCCGGAGACCGGGGAGACGGGAGTGACTGACTGCTTTTCTCTGGGGGCGCACTGAGGAGCGGGACCCCGAGTTCTCAGGTCCTCCGGGGGCGGAGACTGGGAGGCCGCCGTTTTCACTCTCCGCCTCCAAAGCTGTACGGAAAGCTTGCAGGGAACAAAAGCTCCCGAGAGCAAACCCGAGCAGATTACTTAGCCCGGACCGGCAAGGGCGGGGCAATTCCGCCTCCGGCAAAGACATTTGGGAACCACGGCAACAGGCCCCTCCCCCAGGAGATCAGCGAGAACAGCCAGCCAAGACCAAGTTTACCCATCAATGAGAACGGCAGAACTCCAGCGCTAGGGCAATACTGCACATAGAATTCATGGCTTTTTTACCATGATTCTTTAGTCTTTCAAAGTTAATTTTTTTTAATTTTCCTTTTTTCTTTTTCTTTTTTTTTGAATTTTTCTTTTTCCCTTTTTCAACCAACATCTTATCAATTCCTTTTTTAAAAATCTTTTTTTATTTTTCATTTTTAGAGTCATATTCTATCCCTTCATAGTAGTTAACCTTATTTTTGGTGTATATATATAAGTTGTTCTCTCTTTAAAATTTTGGATACAGTTTCTTCTAACAGACCAAAATATACCCTAAATCTCTAGTGTATGGCTTTGTTCTACTCTCCTGCTTGATCACATTCTCTCCCTTTTTTTTTTAATTTCTCTTCTTTTTTCAACCAACTTCTTATCAATTCCTTTTATAAAGTCTTTTATAATTTTCATCTTTACAGTCATATTCCATCCCTTCATCATATTTACCCTTATTTTTGTACATATATAAGCTTTTCTTTCTTTAAAATTTTGGGAGGCAGTTTCTTCTAACAGACCAAAATATGTGCCAAATCTAGTGTGTGGCACTGATCTATTCACCAGCCTAATCATATTTGATCATATTCTTTTTTTTAAATCTTTTTCTTTTTCTTTTTTTTTTCTTTTTTCTTTCTTTCCCTTTCTTTTCCCCCAGTTTCAGGTCTCTTCTGATTTGTTTAGTGTATATTTTTCTGGGGTCATTGTTACCATGTTAGCATTTTGTTCTCTCATTCATCTATTCGCCTCTGGACAAAATGACAAGATGGAAAAAATCACTGAAAAAAAAAGAACAAGAGGCAGTACGGACTGCCAGGGACCTAAGCAATACAGACATTAGTAAGATGTTGGAACTAGAGTTCAGAATGACGATTTTAAAGATACTAGCTGGGCTTGAAAAAAGCATGGAAGTTATTAGAGAAACCCTTTCTGGAGAAATAAAAGAACTAAAATCTAACCAAGTCGAAATCAAAAAGGCTATTAATGAGGTGCAATAAAAAATGGAGGCTCTAACTGCTAGGATAAATGAGGCAGAAGAGAGAATCAGTGAGATAGAAGACCAAATGATGGAAAATAAAGAAGCTGAGAAAAAGAGAGATCAACAACTACTGGATCACGAGGGCAGAATTCAAGAGAGAAGTGATACCACAAGACGAAACAGTATTAGAATAATTGGGATCCCAGAAGAAGAAGAAAGAGAGAGAGGGGCAGAAGGTATATTGGAGCAAATTATAGCAGAGAACTTCCCTAATTTGGGGAAGGAAAGAGGCATCAAAATCCAGAAGGCACAAAGAACCCCCCTCAAAATCAATAAAAATAGGTCAACACCCAACATCTAATAGTAAAACTTATGAGTCTCAGGGACAAAGAGAAAATCCTGAAAGCAGCTTGGGAGAAGAGATCTGTAACCTACAATGGTAGAAACATTAGATTGGCAACAGACCTATCCACAGAGACCTGGCAGGCCAGAAAGGACTGGCATGATATATTCAGAGCACTAAATGAGAAAAATATGCAGCCAAGAATACTATATCCAGCTAGGCTGTCATTGAAAATTGAAGGAGAGATAAAAAGTTTCCAGGACAAACAAAAACTAAAGGAATTTGCAAACACGAAACCAGCCCTACAAGAAATCTTGAAAGGGGTCCTCTAAGCAAAGAGAGAGCCTAAAAGCAACATAGACCAGAAAGGAACACAGACAATATACAGTAACAGTCACCTTACAGGCAATACAATGGCACTAAATTCCTATCTTTCAATGGTTACCCTGAATGTAAATGGGCTAAATGCCCCAATCAAAAGACACAGGCTATCAGATTGGATAAAAAAACAAGACCCATCGATATGCTGTCTGCAAGAGACTCATTTTAGACCCAAAGACGCCTCCAGATTGAAAGCGAGGGGGTGGAAAACCATTGACCATGCTAATGGGCACCAAAAGAAAGCTGGGGTGGCAATCCTTATATCAGACAAATTAGATTTTAAACCAAAGACTATAATAAGAGATGAGGAAGGACACTATATCCTACTTAAAGGGTCTATCCAACAAGAAGATCTAACAATTGTAAATATCTATGCCCCTAACATGGGAGCAGCCAATTATATAAGCCAATTAATAACAAAAGCAAAGAAACACATCGACAACAATACAATAATAGTAGGGGACTTTAACACCACCCTCACTGAAATGGACAGATCATCTAAGCAAAAGATCAACAAGGAAATAAAGACTTTAAATGACACACTGGACCAAATGGACTTCACAGATATGTTCAGAACATTCCATCCCAAAGCAACAGAATACACATTCTTCTCTAGTGCCCATGGAACATTCTCCAGAATAGATCACATCCTAGGTCACAAATCAGGTCTCAACCGGTACCAAAAGATTGGCATCATTCCCTGCATATTTTCGGACCACAATGCTTTGAAACTAGAACTCAATCACAAGAGGAAAGTCGGAAAGAACTCAAATACATGGAGGCTAAAGAGCATCCTACTGAAGAATGAATGGGTCAACCAGGAAATTAAAGAAGAATTAAAAAAAAATTCATGGAAACAAATGAAAAAGAATATACAACTGTTCAAAATCTTTGGGATGCAACAAAGGCAGTCCTAAGAGGAAAGGATATAGCAATACAAGCCTTTCTCAAGAAACAAGAAAGGTCTCAAATACACAACCTAACCCCACACCTAAAGGAGCTGGAGAAAGAACAGCAAATAAAGCCTACACCCAGCAGGAGAAGAGAAATAATAAAGATCAGAGCAGAAATCAATGAAATAGAAACCAAAAGAACAGTAGAACAGATCAACGAAACTAGGAGCTGGTTCTATCAAGATTGATAAACCTCTGGCCAGACTTATCAAAAAGAAAAGAGAAATGACCCAAATAAATAAAATCATGAATGAAAGAGGAGAGATCCCAACCAACACCAAAGAAATACAAACAATTATAAGAACATATTATGAGCAACTATATGCCAGCAAACTAGATAATCTGGAAGAAATGGATGCATTCCTAGAGATGTAGAAACTACCAAAACTGAACCAGGAAGAAATAGAAAACCTGAACAGACCTATAACCACTAAGGCAATTGAAGCAGTCATCAAAAATCTCCCAACAAACAAGAGCCCAGGGCCAGATGGCTTCCCAGGGGAATTCTACCAAACATTTAAAGAAGCATTAATACCTATTCTTCTGAAACTGTTCCAAAAAATAGAAATGGAAGGAAAACTTCCAAACTCATTTTATGAGGCCACCATTACCTTGATCCCAAAACCAGACAAAGACCTCATCAAAAAGGAGAATTACAGACCAATATCCCTGATGAACATGGATGCAAAAATTCTCACCAAAATACTAGCCAATAGGATCCAACAGTACATTAAAAGGATTATTCACCACGACCCAGTGGGATTTATCCCTGGGCTGCAAGGTTGGTTCAACATCCGCAAATCAATCAATGTGATACAATACATTAATAAAAGAAAAAACAAGAACTATATGATCCTCTCAATAGACGCAGAAAAAGCATTTGACAAAGTACAGCATCCTTTCTTGATTAAAACTCTTCAGAGTATAGGGATAGAGGGTACTTACCTCAATATCATAAAAGCCATCTATGAAAAACCTACAGCGAATATCATTCTCAATGGGGAAAACCTGAGAGCTTTCCCCCTAAGGTCAGGAACACGGCAGGGATGTCCACTATCACCACTGCTATTCAACCTAGTATTAGAAGTCCTAGCCACAGCAATCAGACAACAAAAAGAAATAAAAGGCATCTGAATCAGCAAAGAAGAAGTCAAACTCTCACTCTTTGCAGATGATATGATACTTTATGTGGAAAACCCAAAAGACTCCACCCCAAAACTGCTAGAACTCGTACAGGAATTCAGTAAAGTGGCAGGATATAAAATCAGTGCACAGAAATCAGTGGCATTCCTGTACGCCAACAACAAGACAGAAGAAAGAGAAATTAAGGAGTTGATCCCATTTACAATTGCACCCCAAACCATAAGATACCTAGGAATAAATCTAACCAAAGAGGCAAAGGATCTGTACTCAGAAAACTATAAAATACTCATGAAAGAAATTGAGGAAGACACAAAGAAATGGGAAAACATTCCATGCTCATGGATTGGAAGAACAAATATTGTGAAGATGTCAATGCTACCTAGAGCAATCTACACATTTAATGCAATCCCTTTCAAAATACCATCAACTTTTTTCAAAGAAATGGAACAAATAATCCTAAAATTTGTATGGAACCAGAAAAGACCCCGAATAGCCAGAAGAATGTTGAAAAAGAAAAGCAAAGCTGGTGGCATCACAATTCCGGACTTCAAGCTCTACTACAAAGCTGTCATCATCAAGACAGTATGGTACTGGCACAAAAACAGACACATAGATCAATGGAACAGAATAGAGAGCCCAGAAATGGACCCTCACCTCTATGGTCAACTAATCTTCAACGAAGCAGGAAAGAATGTCCAATTGAAAAAAAGGCAGTCTCTTCAACAAATGGTGTTGGGAAAATTGGATGGCCACATGCAGAAGAATGAAACTGGACTATTTCCTTACACCACACACAAAAATAGACTCAAAATGGTTGAAAGACCTAAATGTGAGACAGGAGTCCATCAAAATCCTAAAGGAGAACACAGGCAGCAACCTCTTCGACCTCAGCCGCAGCAACTTCTTTCTAGAAACATTGCCAAAGGCAAGGGAAGCAAGGGCAAAAATGAACTATTGGGTCTTCATCAAGATAAGAAGCTTTTGCACAGCAAAGGAAACAGTCAACAAAACCAAAGACAACCAACAGAATGGGAGAAGATATTTGCAAATGACATATCAGATAAAGGGCTAGTATCCAAAATCTATAAAGAACTTATTAAACTCAACACCCAAATAACAAATGATCCAATCAAGAAATGGGCAGAAGACATGAACAGACATTTTTCCAAAGAAGACATCCAAATGGCCAACAGACACATGAAAAAGTGCTCAACATCGCTCGGCATCAGGGAAGTCCAAATCAAAACCTCAATGAGATACCACCTCACAACTAGTCAGAATGGCTAAAATTAACAAGTCAGGAAATGACAGATGTTGGCGGGATGCGGAGAAAGGGGAACCCTCCTACACTGTTGGTGGGAATGCAAGCTGGTGCAGCCACTCTGGAAAACAGTATGGAGGTTCCTCAAAAAGTTGAAAATAGAGCTACCATCCGACCCAGCAATTGCACTACTGGGTATTTACCCCAAAGATACAAATGTAGTGATCCGAAGGGGTACGTGCACCCTGATGTTTATAGCAGGAATGTCCACAATAGCCAAACTATGGAGAGAGCCAAGATGTCCATCGACAGATAAAGAAGATGTGGTATATATATACAATGGAATATTACGCAGCCATCAAAAGGAATGAAATCTTGCCATTTGCAATGACGTGGATGGAACTGGAGGGTATTATGTCAATCAGAGAAAGACATGTATCATATGATCTCACTGATATGAGGAATTCTTAATCTCAGGAAACAAACTGAGTGTTGCTGGAATGGTGGGGGGTGGGAGGGATGGGGTGGCTGGGTGATAGACATTGGGGAGGGTATGTGCTATGGTGAGTGCTGTGAATTGTATAAGACTGTTGAATCACAGACCTGTACCTCTGAAACAAATAATACATTATATGTTTAAAAAAAGAAGAAGATAGTAGGAAGGGTAAAATGAAGGGGGGGGAAATTGGAGGGGGAGATGAACCATGAGAGACTATGGACTCTGAGAAACAAACTGAGGGTTCTAGAGGGGAGGGGGGTTGGGGGATGGGTTAGCCTGGTGATGGGTATTAAAGAAGGCAAGTACTGAATGGAGCACTGGGTGTTATACGCAAACAATGAATCATGGAACACTACATCAAAAACCAATGATGTAATGTATGGTGATTAACATAACATAATAAAATTTAAAAAAAGAATAAAAAAGTGCATATTCCTGGGTTCGACCTCAGGTCTAATGTGCCCAAATCTGCTTGCGGCTGGGAAATTTATCTTTAACACAGCTGAGTACTGCTTATGTACTTTAAAATTTAAGAATAACCGTCTCAGAGAAGCAGATTTTGCAATGGTTCGAACTCTATTCAAGGTAATAAATAATGTTTACATTCTAATCACAGACACATTCACATCCATACATATACACAGACAGAGACGGATGACTGAAAAAAAAGATTTTGTGGTGAAAATACCCTAAGTACCATAGATCTTTTCTCATCTATTTAAGTTTCCGAAATGTTGATCAGTGACTCAGATATATTTCATGACCCAATAATGTGTGATGACCTGGCTTTTGAAAAACGCAGGTCTAGGGAAGATGCTCATAGGACCTTTATTTGAACATTTTTTTCTTCTCCCATATATACGTGGCAAATATATAATGCTTCTTTTTCTATGCTTATCAATTCCTTTAAATATCCATTCCCCTATGCCAGTGGTTCTCAAATTTTGGCATGCATCAGAATCACCTGGAATACTTGTTAAATCACAACTTTCTGAGTCCCACCCTCAAGAGTTTCTGATTCAGCAAGACTGGGGAGAGGCCAAAAATGTGTATTTCTGGGGCGCCTGGGTGGCTCAGTCCTTAAGCGTCTGCCTTCAGCTCAGGCCATGATCCCGGGGTCCTGGGATCGAGCCCTGCATCGGGCTCCCTGCTCGGCAGGAAGCCTGCTTCTCCCTCTCCCACTCCCCCTGCTTGTGTTCCCTCTCTCACTGTGTCTCTCCCTGTCAAAGAAATAAAAATCTTAAAAAAATGTGCATTTCTTTTTTAAAAAATTTTTTTAATTTTATTTTATTATGTTACGTTAGTCACCATAAAATACATCATTAGTTTTTGATGTGGTGATCCATGATCCAAAAAACGTGCATTTTTAACAAGTTTCCAGACTGATCCTTCTCCTCAAGGGACCAACTTTGAGAATCACTGCCCTATATATTCCAGTCTCTTTGATTTGCTCCACAAACCATTAGAAACCCCAAGTTTCCTGGCTGATTTTTATTACAATTTCTAACCACATTTGCACCACTTCTTGATTTTTTTCTTTTATTACTGCTTTCCAGCTACATTTGCTTTTGCTGGTTACCACTCACTCAGACTTAGCTTGCATTGTGTAATGAACATATTGGATTCAGCTGGCATTTCCCTAAAGCCTGCCAAAAGCACTCCAACCATTGTCTTACTGGCATGTTTCCGACTCTGATTCTAAAACTGTTCTTTTCGTTCCTCTGTTTCTTCAGAAAGCACTAAGGTGGCTCAAGTCCCAGTCTAGTGGTGCTGTTTGTTCTGTGAAGTCTCAGAGATGGCAGATCAGCCCCTCAAGGATGTCATTCTGATGCTATTAATCATTTCTTCCTCCATGGGCCTGCTAGATCTCAGCCTGAGTCTACTGGCCTGGGTTTACTATGGTGCCTCATGCTATTGGAAACTCACTACCACAAGCAGAGAGTGAAACATTTTTGGAAATTTCATATGTTTGGCGGGAATTGGACAAAATAACAAGCTATTAGAGCGCCTTCTCTTCTCCCAATGCAGAAAAGTGGTTTTTGTTCTAGCCATTGTATCCAGTTTTTTTGGTCGTGAAAAAAGAGGAAGGGGACACAGATAAGTCTAGATCTCCCCCCCCAATTCTGAATTACCCATGGTAAGAATGGACTGGCTTTGAATGTTTTAATACAGGGGATAGGGGACTCATTCCTATCTGAGAACCCAGCATTCTGGCCCCACCGTAGACCACTGTCCTCTCTTGGTCATGATAAGCTGATTAACACCTATGTCATGAATGCTTTGAGGGAAAGATATTTGGGAATCTGATGTCATCATGTGATTTCTCTCCCTCACTTGTCACCCAGATAGCCCTCAGGGCCAGAATGGTACTATGGTACTCATGGCAGTTAACCCAAACATCTCCCTGTAAACTTTCCTAGGTAAAAATTCTTTCTCCTATATTCTACGATCTGTTTATCTGGGGACAGGGATGGGATCTCTGAGTTCTCTTGCAGGGCTTCAAGCAGATTTTAGGTTCTTTTCTGAGAAATATTTGGACTCTGCCCAGGTCCATCTGAGGCCCATTTCCATTAAAGGTAGGATGACTTTTCATCTAAGCCAAAATATAAATCATGTTCTTTAATTTTCAAAAAAGATGTTTAAACTGGGGCGCCTGGGTGGCTGAGTTGAGCGGCCAGCTGTTGATTTCAGCTCAGGTCATGATGTCGGAGTTGTGAGATCAAGGCCCAAGTCAGACTCTGTGCTCAGCGTGGAGTCTGCTTGAGGATTCTCTCTCCCTCTCCCTTTGCCCCTCCCCCTACTCATGCTCTCTCACTCTTAAAAAATTAAAAAAATAAAAAAATAATAAAAAAGATGTTTCAACTTTTTACACAGTCATCTGAAAGCAAAAGCACTGGAAAAGTTTATTTTTGAACTGATAAGTAGCTTTGGCCAAAATCATGGTTGGGAAGGGTTACACTTGCAAGAGATGTTCTAGATTACCCACCAATAATAGGATCTCTTACTTCTAGCCTTGTGTTCAGTGCTAGATCCCCTAATAGCAATGCATTCAATAATACCTTGGCTGCAGTAGAATCTTCTTCAGGAACTCACTCTACTCCCACCCAAAAGGTAAGAGCAGTCCCTCTGGCAACCATTTTCTGTGATATGGCCTTGGCTTCCTACACACACTTGATTGGTCCAGACTTGGATGTGTGATCTAGACTGTATGAAATAGAGAACCTTCACTGAAAATTTGGAATTAGGATTGAAATTCCAGTTTCCATCAGGACTGCTTATTTAAAAGGAGGCAATATAAATCCATGAGTGGTGGTACAATCCTGTTTCTCACCATCTGGATTGGAGAGCAGAGAAGCCCAGGAGGAGGAGAGAGATACAGAAATTTCGAGAAGAAGAGAAAGAAATGAAGACGATACAGAGATGAGAAATGGAAAGAGTGCAGTTGGTGTTCCAAGCCCTTCATTCTAATGTATTCCCAAGGCCTTTGGGATCCATGTTATTATATCTTAATAATAAGTGGTAGCTTTTTCGCTTATACTAGTTTGGGTCCACTTGAGTTCATTTCTGTTATATGCAGTCAAAGGAGTTGTAAATAGGACTAATGCCTTCTCTGAACTACTATCTAATGTCATCTCTCGGCTTAAATCAGAATCCTTACAGAAAAGACGTCTGCATTCTGTGTAGAGACATGGTTGAAGTAGCCCCCTTTGTATTACTAGTTGGGTGAAAAATAGCTACACAGACTTACATCTTTGTATGAGTGTATTTCTGAGTGCATATTATGTCACATTTTCTCCATGAAAATGTTTAACTTCTTGTAAGTCATTTGACAAATGTTTATTGAGCACTACTGTGCTTCCAACATTATTTTAAGACCTGGTTTTTAAAAAAATGGCAACTTTTTTTCTATCAGGTGTTGACGGTTTTATAATTGATAATGTTTCCCTAATTATCTTGACTTCCAGGGAGCTCCCAGCTAAATTTACATGCCAGTTATGGTGACCATTTTGTTTCATTATTTTATTACTGTTATGCTTTATAGTCTCACTTTTTAAAATATGATTCTTTTTAAAAATTAAAAAAATTTTTTTTATTATGTTATGTTAGTCACCATGCAATACATCATTAGTTTTTGACGTAGTGATCCACGATTCATTGTTTTCATATAACACCCAGTGCTCCATGCAGTATGTGCCCTCCTTACTACCCATCACCGGGCTAACCCATCCCCCCACCCCCTTCCCCTCTAAAACCCTCAGTTTGTTTCTCGGAGTACATAGTCTCTCATGGTTCATCTCTCCCTCCGATTCCCCCCCCTTCATTTTTCCCTTCCTTCTCCTAAATATGATTCTTAACCACAATTTAAATTCCCTTTTACTGGGGTGCCTGGGTGGCTCAGTCAGTTGAGCATTGAACTCTCAGTTTCAGCTCAGGTCGTGATCTCATGGGTAGTAAGATTGAGCCCTGTGTCAGGCTCCATGCTCAGCGGGGAGTCTGCTTGAGATTCTCTCTCCCACCCCTCCCGCTTGCACACTCTCTCAAATAAATAAATAAATCTTTAAAAAATGCCTTTTTACTAGCCTGGATTCACATGTCTATGCATTTTTATTTTAAGTTGACTCCAAGACTTTTGTGAGAAGTTGGGGCACAGATTATTTGGAAATCAAACTAATGAAATTTGGCTCTGTTTGGGTTGGTCCTTGGAATGGAGAGGATATTAACTCCAGAGTAGAGTCATGAGATGGCCATGTTTCTTGCCACATAGATGAGGGAGGAGAGACAATCAGTCAAGACAGAGAAAGAGAGAGAGAGAACAAGAGTGAGAGAAGATAGAAGTAGGCATGCAGGAAAACAGAGAGGCAAAGTGGAGAATGTAGCACTAAAGTGGGCTTTCAACATTCAGTTATTCTTTCATTTCTCCTCCAGAGATGTATCGGGTGCTTAGAAGGAAGTCTGCTAAGTGCTGAATATCAGAGACAGTGTTCCCTCTTAGTGTTTACATTGTCACTGAGGGATCATCATTTAAAACCCTCTTTAACTGAATCAGGTTTAATAGTGCTGATCCAGGATGTCTTTTCTTTTCTTTTCCAGACTAGTTTTCAATGGGTCTTCAGGCTTTATTTCTGATCTATGTTGTGGGATTCCACTTTTCACCCACGGGCCTAATTAATGCCCTGGTGGCCTCTCCCAGTCTTCACTAAGCCCTAGGTATTTACCGCACACCCTAGAGCCAGGGATAAGTCAGTATCAGGCCTGCACTCGATGGTTTATCTCACTGAGGTCAATGACGAGTCATGAGACAGAGAGAAGCACTTGATATTGGCAGCTGGGCCTGCATGTGAACTAGCAATTTAGAGTGAAAAATCCAGCTGCCCGTCCCTTGAGCTCTTTCACATTTTAACAATGGCTGTTTACTGGCAGGGGAATGGAGGCCTGTGCAGAAAGAAAGAACAGAAGATAGAAAATCACACAACCCACATTACGAAAATTAGAGCTTTGTTACTTCTCTTCACTACATATTCTAATATGTTGATCCGGAGAGATTTTCCCTCACCATGTGACCGTAAATGAATTCCATGAGATCCACAAAATACACTTACCATTTCAGAGCCTGAAGAGTGATTACAATGTACGGCAAAACAACAACAACAACAACAACAACAACAACATACACACATATACACATACACATCCTCTTAGTGGGGGAAATTTTCTTCCAATTCAATGAAATTTGGTCGTATTTAGAAGTCATATTTTAGCCCACTCTCACATCTAAGGATGCAACATAAATATTGCTTTGGAAAGCTGAAAGGAAAGACAATCAACTAAATGTTTCTATTTTATAGAACTGAATACAATTAAAATGCTTATATATACACACAATAGCAAGCAGGACTAACCATTTGGTTTAATTACACATTCCAGATTTTTTAAAAATGTGCTTTAACTCCCAATTGGCATTCTAAAATCCGAAAGTAAACTTCCTGTGATAGTGAATGGAAGGAATTCCAGAATTCGAAGAAGCCTTTCTTGAGGTCCCATCAGTGATCACAAAGAATGCATATGCTCAGTGAACGCAATTATACATTAATTTAGATAAAGACTGTCCAAGGAATGATTTCCTGAAATTCAGTGTGCCTGGCTACAGTGGGCTCTGTGTTGAAAGTAGATGTATGTATGGTATGTATAATGAATTAGATGAGATATCCTATTTACAGGCAACATCATTGCACTTTCTTTCGTCTTTGGGAATGTTCTAATCCATTCACAAGAATGTTCAGAATCACATTCTGCAAATTCTAATGCTTGAGCAATGCGGGGTGGGGGTGTAGGGTGGGAGCAGAGAGTGAGACATAGAGGAACTTTCATCTAAGCAAAAATCTCATCAAATTTTGTTCATATCAACTCTGGTTATAGGGCAATTGGTAAAATTTTTCTTTCAAATGTTGTTATCATTTCTCAGAGAGATGGCAAAGATGAAGCATGTAAAAGCCAGTAAGGGATCATAGTAGAGCTCATTGATGAATGAATGTTTCTAAATATAAAGATGATATTCATAAGTCTAAAACATAGAACATCTCAGCCTAGCATCTTAAAATTTGAAGTTCTAAAATTGAGCATGCCAACAGCAGAGAGGGTTTTTATGATCATCTCTATTGCCACCACCACCACCACCATCATCACTATCATCATTCTCATGCAGTCTTTTTTTATGTGCCAGGCATCAAGTTCAGCATTTTTTAAAAGATTTTATTTATTTGACAGAGAGAGAGAGGGAGAGAGAGCACAAGCAGGGGGAGCGGCAGGCAGGGGGACAGGGAGAAGCAGGCTCCTGACAGAGCAGGGAGCCCGACATGGGGCTCAATCCCAGGACCCTGGGATCAAAACCCAAGCCGAAGGCAGTTGCTTAACCAACTGAACCACCCAGGCGCCCCTCAGCATTTTACTCTAACAGGTAATTTAATCCTCACACATACCCTCTAAGGGAGATATTACTATTATTCCCCTTTTATAGGGGAACAAACTAAGTCTTAGAGCAGCTAACTATATACCACTAAAGTCCAAATTCCGCCATCCTCCAGTTATTTGCCACTATAGAGACAGCAATCCTAAGTGTTCTTGATTTGGTATTCTTTCTAAGAGAACACATTTCAACTCTGAAGCATGCAATCCACATTTGCTAGATGGAAGGGCAACCCTCTTCCAACGTGGAGCATGAAAGAGGTATCTGAATGTGATTTAAAGATCCTTTTACTGTTCCCTGCTTGGTGAAGAAGCAGCTATTTTTATCTTATCATGACTCCTGCTTTCCAAATTTGTAAAGTGGTGCCCAGACACACCAGGGCACAAAATAAAAAGCTCTCTCTTTTCACCCGCCCTTTGTTAACTACAGTAAATAGTAGAGCTGATTTTCCCAGCTAGACATCAGAATGGTAGAACAACACAGAGGTTGTGACATGGATTCTGGAGCTGGACTGCCTGGATTCTTCCAGATCCTGGCTGTACCACTTGCTACGTGTGTGACTCAAAGCAGTCCCTTAATGTGACTATATCTCAATTTCATTGTCTGCAGGATGGTGATAAAAATATCCTTCTTCATAGGGTGGTGGCGAAGATTAAATGAGATGCTACGTGTAACATACTTAGAACTGTGTGATAAAAGTTGACTTGTATTATCTGGCTATGACATTCATCACTTACTCACTACTCAACTGTCCCCTGGAGGTCATTGCTGGGCTTTCGCTGGCTCTGAAATGATTGGCTTCTAACTCTGTCTCCCCATGATAATAAACTCCTTAATGGTGGGGGCCATTTATTATCTCTTGATACTTCCTGGTGTCTGGCACAACTGCCTTTTTATGGGTAAGAACTCTATACTGTATCACCACATTAAAAAAGTGTGGGTGACAGAAAAGACCTTTTATTTTGTACCTTGGTCTATCTTTATACTAGTTTTACAAATTTCAAAAGCTGGAGTCGTGACAATATAAAAATAGCTGCTGTACTCGACTAATGAAGCAGATGGAAAAGGATCTTCAAATCACATTAAAGCATCTCTTACGTACTTTGCATTACCTGAAAGGAAGAGTTTTGCTTTAACCCAGTTAATGTTTGCTGTTGGTTAGTGCCTTGTATTTTCTTTTTGGTCTTTTCTTTTCTTTTTTAGAGAAGGAAAGGGAAAGGGGGAGGGAGGAGCAGAGGGAGAGAGAGAATCTTAAGCAGGCTCCATGCCCATGCCCAGCACAGAGAGGATGCGGGGCTCAATCTCATGACCCCGAGATCATGACCTGAGTGGAAATCAAGAGTTGGATGCTTAACCCACTGAGCCACCCAGGCGCCCTGTATTTTCTTGTTTATCTTAGAAGAACACCAAGTCAAGAACACTTAATGTTACTGACCTCGCACTAGGAATGAATCCAACTGGATGGATAGCAGAATTAGGGCATAACTGTGTGAGTCCTCAGGGATATGACTGAAGTTAGTTAAGAAGGTAGAGTGGTACAGAGGGGTGACGTTCTTGGCCAAATCTTTTGATTAAACATCTGTTATAAACCCAAGAATGGACAAAGTATAACTTCTGTAGCAACAACACAGAATAATCTGGTGTTGAGAATGTTAATCTGAAAAACCTGGTACTAGCTCTGGAGACTGAGATGTGTGGGGAGACAATGTCATGTTGGTGATGGGGTCTGTCATTTCTGAAAGTCACATGATCAATAAGGTCATATCAAGCCCTCCATCTAGAGGGGTTGATGGAATTAAAACAACATTTGGAAAGTATTTCACTGGTCATCAGCAGCAGAAAATAACAGTCATCTCGGTAAATACCTAAGCTTTCTTCCAAGGGGCTCAAAGGTTCTATTTATACCCAGATAACGTAGAAATCTCAAAGCTCTCTACTGTAAATATTCACCCCTAGGCTCATGCTAAAATAGCACTTGGTCTTAAAAAAAAAATTGTGCTCCTAAAAGCCACATCGTTACAGCTACTCTTGTTTACTCTGATCATTTCCCAAGGGGGCATCACTGTTCGTGCCTATCAGTTACCTAAGAATCAAGCCTTATAGACATCACCCTTTCATCTCCACTGTATTATCAGGCAAGCATCACCCAGGGTCACCACTTGAGCGTGAGGGTATCTCTAACTTTAAGGAAATACAGGATATTAAAATCTGAACTTGATATGTATGTCCCATGAAGGAGAGAGAGGGACTATTTATTAAAGACATATACATACCAGGTTGCAAACTTGTACTACACACTAGGTATGTATGGGTACCTTACATATGTGTCATATAGGTTTATATACATTACATCTGTACTGTATACTACATCATCCATCCTTACAGTTCCTAGGTCAAAACCCTCAGTGTGTCACTCTGATATCTCTTCTCTTCTTTTGATGCCTCCCTTCTCTTGCACCTCACAACGGATTCACCAGCAAATACGATCAGCCTGATCTTCATAATATACCTGCGATCTGACCACATGTCACTACCTCTGTTGCCACCACTCCAGTCCCATCTGCCATCTTCTCTCACCCGGATTGTTGCACTGGCTTTATAACTGGTCTCCCTACTTCTGCTGTTGCCTCATAAAAGCCTATTCTCAATTAAGTTCCAGGGTGATCCTTTGATGGCATAAAGTGGGTCATGGCGCTCCTCAGCCGAAAACCTTCCAATGGTTTCCATCTCACTCCATGATCTGTTCCACCTAGTACCTCTTCGGCTTCATCTCCTGCTCTTCTGCATGCCTCATTCTATTTTGTGTTTTATGTAAATAGAAGCACAGATTAGTTATTCTTTGTGTGTCTGGCTCCTTTCTTTCAACATTACAGTACTTAAGAGATAGTGGTATTATCTCAGGGTTAGACAAACAGACTAATAGCACAAAAGGGAAGGGCTGGAATCGTGCCCACGTATACATGAAAGAGATGAAACGATACATGAAAAAATGAAAAGAGATGAAAGATACATGAAAAGAGAGAGCCTAGAATTGGCCTACATAAACAAGAGTTGGCATGGGAGATCAGTGAATAAATAACCCATCTCTTCAATAACTAACACTGGAATGAATAGTTATCCCTATGGAAAGAAATGAACTTGTATCTCCATTTTCTATCATAAACAAAATCAATTACAGGTGGATACAAGACTCAAAGGCAAACAGAAAACTAAAATTTAAAGAAGAAAATATAGGGGGAAAGCATTACAACTTCTGGGTGGGGAGGATTTCTTTAAAAAGATGACGAATACCCAAGCAAAGCTAAATTTAAGTACATTATAATTAAGAATGCCTATTCAATAAATAAACCATAAAAGGTAAAAGACAAGCCACAAATAGGGAGAAGATATTTGCAGTACATATGACTGGCAAAGGATTAATATCCAGAATATAAAGAAAGCCCCACAAATCAATGAAAAAAAAAGAAAAAAGAAAAAACACGCAGGCATTTCAAAAGAAAAGATATATGAATGAAAATATCCCTAATCCCATTAATAATCTGGGGATGCTAATTAAGGATACAATGAGCTGGCCTTTTATGCCTACCAGATGAACAAAAATTAAAATGTCTGACAAAGATGATTATTGCCAAAATGTGGAGAACCAAACACTTCTTGAGCAATTAGTAGGTATATAAATTGGTTCTACCACTTTGGAAAAGAGCGTGGCATCACCTTGTAAAGAAAAATATGTGTATTCTTATCACCCAACAGTTTGGCTCCCAGGCCTGTACCCTAGACTCTTTCTTTTAAAGATTTTTTTATTTATTTATTTGAGAGAGAGAGAATGAGAGAGAGCAAGCACATGAGAGGGGGGAGGGTCAGAGGGAGAAGCAGACTCCCTGCCGAGCAGGGAGCCCGATGCGGGACTCGATCCTGGGACTCCAGGATCATGACCTGAGCCGAAGGCAGTCGCTTAACCAACTGAGCCACCCAGGCGCCCCCCCTAGACTCTTTCTTATCTGACCCTAGAAACATGTGAAAAATATTCTAAGTAGAATGTTTGTAATAACAAGAGAATAGAAACACCACAACTACCATTGACTGGAGGATGGATGAAAAAACTATAATATATTAATAAACTAGAGCAGGACAGAAAAGAATGCCTAATCTGTGCTTCCATTTAAATAAAATGTGTTAGCATATTAAGAAGGCAGTGAAAATGAAATACGGTTATATGCATCAACAGTGGGTAACTGTTAAACATAATATTGAGTAAAAAAGCAAGTCACCAAAGAGTGCATGCAGTGTAATTCTGTTCATAAAATGTCCCAAAACATGTGAAGTAAAATAAAATTTTGTTTAGAAATGCATAAAAATTCTGGTAAAAACATCCAACAAAGTCAAGGAATGATGAACACAGAATTCAGGATAGTAGTTACCTCAGGGCGGGTAGAGTGGGATACAAAAGGGTTCAGGCAGAGGCAGCTTGGGAACTTCAGAGGCTTGGGTAATATTCTCTTTCTTAAGAAGGGTTAGAGGGTATATGGATTATTTGATTATTATTTAAACCGTATATACTATACACTCTTTTATGCCTACGATAATATTTAATAAAAATATAGCACCCATGAGTTCTTCTACTACTACACTTTCCAATATGGCAGTCCCTAGACATGCATGGTATTTGAAATCAAATTATTTAAAATTAAATAAGATTAAACATTCAATTCCTCAGTCCATACTGCCATGTTTCAAATGCTCAGTAGCCATATGTGGCTGCTGGCTACCATATAGGACACTGCAGATCACTGGGCAGCACTGTTCTAGAACATTTTTACCTCCTTAGCATTAGATACTGTTTTTATCCACTTTTTATAAAATCAGGCAATTCAATGACTTTCTGCAAAAAAAAAAAATTCTGTCAATAACAGCAGTAGGAGATGAAGCAAAGATTTACTTCCTATGGATTTTGTTGATCCTCTTGGTTAAAGAAAATTCCATTAACAAATTTGTCAGACTTCATATTCCAGTTCACTTAACTCATCAAATGCCAGCATGAGCCTGATTACTATTCTGCTTCAGGAAGTCAAAGACAGCTTCCATGCAGCTTCTTGTACCAACAAGGTCGTGAGCAGAATTTCATCTGCCAAAAAATTTCATTGTGTGAAGATTTCCAAAGCTATATATTCTCCAAAGTAGAATTCGTAAGTGGAAAATGGTCTTCTAGAATGAGAAGGTACCATAGACAAAAGAGAAAATCTCTGCCTTCTTCCCACCTATTTTCCAGGGACTTCCCCAAAGCAGGTGTTGCTATCTGAGAGTTTCAGATTCTAGTATTCCAAGTGTGTATTTTACCCTGTGTGGTTAGAGGGTCAAATACATGGGTGTATTTCTCTGTTTCCCTGCTCCCATGGAGCAGAATCTGGCCTTGGGCTCTGGCATCCTTTCTTTCTTTTCTATCTCACACACACTTGGATGTTCTAAACCCTGACCCCATATTCCTAATACAGTTTCCGTAAGGGTGGTAAAAATTTGAAAGTGGGGTTTGGAATTAGGGGAGGGATAAACTCTCCCTGTGCACTTGGGTCTAAGCCATGGATTCTTATCCAGTTGCCTAGAAAGCTCTGCATTGGAGTTTTAGGCACAAACTCACTGAAAGGAAAAAAAAAAAAGATGGGCACAGTGACTTTGGGGAGGGACTACAAGGAGAAGAGAGGGGCTGAACCAAAATCAGATTCAGATGATGCTTTCTTCTTTCCTCAAAATTCCATTTAATGGCACTTAAAGCCCCAACATCACCCCCCGAGATTCTAGCTGAGGATTCGTGATTCAGAGTTGAACGGGGAGTTAGAAAAGTAGCAGTCAGGAGCCTGCTGTTAGCTGCAGTCCAGCTCTGCGGGGAGTCGACATCCCTCTTTAAACGGGTGTTTCCCTCACCTTATGGGTGGTTGTCACCCCATCAACACCAGAGGTGTTGGGTAGGGTAAGGTAGGAGGCAGCAAGTTACCTTCTGTCCTCGCTCAGGGCACTCAGGACATGCCTGTCCATCCTGGCAATGTTACATCTCAAAGCCATGAACGTTTGCCTGGTCTGCAGTCCTGAATCCCTGAAGAGAAAAGCCATCTTTAAAAACACCATTTTAATAAAGAAGATGTGGTATATATATACAATGGAATATTATGCAGCCATCAAAAGGAATGAGATCTTGCCATTTGCAACGACGTGGATGGAACTGGAGGGTATTATGCTGAGCGAAATAAGTCAAACAGAGAAAGACATGTATCATATGACCTCACTGATATGAGGAATTCTTAATCTCAGGAAACAAACTGAGGGTTGCTGGAGTGGGGGGTGGGGTGGGAGGGATAGGGTCACTGGGTGTTGGACACTGGGGAGGGTATGTGTTCTGGTAAGCGCTGTGAATTGTGCAAGACTGTTGAATCTCAGATCTGTACCTCTGAAACAAATAATGCAATATATGTTAAGAAAGAAAAAAAGAAGAAGAATGTAGCAGGAGGGGAAGAATGAAGGGGGGGAAATCAGAGGGGGAGAAGAACCATGAGAGACGATGGACTCTGAAAAACAAACTCAGGGTTCTAGAGGGGAGGGGGGTGGGAGGATGGGTTAGCCTGGTGATGGGTATTGAGGAGGGCACGTTCTGCATGGAGCACTGGGTGATATGCACAAACAATGAATCATGGAACACTATATCTAAAACTAATGATGTAATGTATGGGGATTAACATAACAATAAAAAATTAAAAAAAAAAAAAACACCATTTTAATAGTTAAAGCCTACTTCTAAAGAAGACTGATTTCATCTGATTGCTCTGCTAACACAGATGGTTGACCCCAAAGTAATGAGTGCCCCTAAATTCATCACAGATATTCATAGCAGTAACAAGAATAATCATAAAATAATTTCCCATTTACCCATCAAAGTAATCATAATTCCAGACTCAGCAAAGATGTCTACTTTCTTCTCTTTTACTAATAAGTGTAGGTTTTGTTTTTTTCCACCCAATTATTCATTTTGTATGTATTCATTCATTTGTTTATTTAATAGCATTCATTGTCTAAGTCACTGGTTTCAAATCTGTGCATTGTGGGCACTCAGGAATTCTAGGTCCTTTGCAAAAGGACCCTTTAATCCCTCTACTCACCGAGTATAGGCTGTCTAATGAATAAAAATAGGTCTTCCTATATATGGGCCTTGGGCTTCCTATATGTGGACTGCTATTTTTAAATGTCTGCAGGTGTTGTGATTTATAAAATACAAAATCATTTAAAATTGTTTTTGAAACTATAGTCATTTTGCCCTTGTATAAAATATTTTCTTAACCAACTAACACTAGAAACGTAGGTAAAATTATACGATGATTTGGAGATTTTTCTGATGGTATAAGGAGGTCTTCAAACTCATAGTGTTAGGAAACTCTGGTCTAAGTCACACAGAGTTGGGTCCTCTCTCACTGTGAATTAATATCTGCCAACAGATTTTCCAAATCCTTGAGCAACAGGACCCATTGCTGATCAGTGACTACGTTGAATACTGCTGGAGCAGAAGCTGGGACAGATACCTGGGTTGTTAACAAAGGAAAATGAACAAAACCCTCTCACAAACAAAGAAAAAACCCGTTTGCTTATCCAAAGTGATTTTTCCCTTCCTCTTTTTGAAAAATCCTATAATGCCACAATTTCTTTCCAAACATAAGGTAATAATAGCACCTAGAGGGAACACAGAGGAAAAGTCAGGGGATTCCCAGGCATCTAGCCATCCAGGGTCACCCAAGCATTCCCTTGTCCTGCTTTTGTCTTCCAATGTGTTCCTGGATGGAGGCAGTGCCCAGCACACTCACCTTTAAACAATCATCTGCTTCTTCTCAGGCTACTCATCTGCCTGGGATTCAAGCTGGAGGAGGATGGGTGGCCAGCTAGGAGTTCTGCTAGGTCTGCACGTGCAACGTGCCAAGTCTCTCTGCAGTTCGCTTAAATAGCCAACATTATCTCTTCTTCAGTCAGCTGCAGCCCAAGTCTGGGGGGCAGTGTGGGGATGAAAACTGGGGATGCACCTGGGCTCTAGTCCCAAGGTCAACAGATAAGATGTGATGACTAATTCACTCCCAGTGAATTTTTTTTTTTTTTTTTACAAATTCACTGGAAAAACAGTTAAAAGTATTATATGATATGTATCTTTTGCTTAAAGTTTGAACAGCAGGGACACACAATTCTCCAAAAATAAATCCTTTTGTATAACAAGCTCCTTTAGCTCAGTTCCACGTCCACACTCTGTACCTTAGATTTTGGTTCATTAGCTTGCAAAATGCATGTTCTTGGTAACAACTGGGAGCAGCGAGGGTGAATCAGAGGATCTTCATGGCTGGATGAAACAAAGAAACAACGAAAATCCTGTGCCCCTGATGTGAAATCAGTAATATCAGCTTCCTGTGGAAAAAAACACACCTTGATATAAGGGGATGGGGAGACTGTGGAGAAGTGGAAGGAGAGTACAGGGGGACAGAATCAAACTTCATCACCTCCTATTACCTACAGTGGTTTTGGTGGACATTTTAGAAGGCTAGTTTATTATACTGCCAAATTGGCATAATGATGGCCAGCTTCAGCACAAAGCACACACTCTGCACATAATAAGTACCCAATAAATATTTATTAACGCCATCTGACCAATTGCAGACAAATTCAGAAGACTGCTTCTGTTTTCTTTGCCAGTTTGCCTCTACTTGATTTCAGCTCTCAGAATTCCTTTAACTAGGCTCAAGACCAAGAATATAGTTGGAATTACTATAAAACTTGCTCGTTTTGCCCTAGTATTATGCTCAGAAAATACTATCTTTCCTGGGGGAAATATACCACAAGTAGCTTTGCCTATTTTTTCCTCATGTTTCTGAATATTATTTTTTAAAACATTAATTGTAAGGAATATAAAAAACTGTCTTCATTTAAAAATTACTTTATTGAGTGCATTTCCTCTGAAGTAGTTCAAAAATAGGGCTGTATTTTTCACCTACACTTCTTTTTTAAAAAAGATTTTATTTATTTATCTGAGAGAGTGCGAGAGAGGGAGAGCATAAAAGTGGAGAGGAAAGGGAGAAGCAGGTTCCCCACTGAGCTGAGCAGGGAGCCCGACGTGGGGCTCGATCCCAGAACCCTGGGATCATGACCTGAGCCAAAGGCAGATGCTTAACCGACTGAGCCACCCAGGCACCACTTACCTACACTTAATAATGATATTTTACCACCTATGGTCATAAAAAAAGGGCCACACACGCTCCTGGAAGCTGGCAGTCTTATTCACTGCTATTACTGGAGCCATTTAAGTTCTTCCTTGTTTAGGTTTAGGGAAGTCTGGTCTTAAAAGACTAATAAATCAACACTCAGTACAAATCTGAAAATATTAGGAGAGGCTTCTCATTTCCTCTTCCCAAGTTTTAAATTCAGCTTTGTGACAAGTGTAAACTGCTAGTTGGTGGTTCTTAAACTTTTGAATGCATCCGAATCCTCTGGAAAGCTTGTTAAGATACAGATTCCTATGCCCACCCCCAGAGGTCTGATTTAGAAGGGGTGGCCTGAGCATTGGGATTTCTAACAAGCTCCCCGGTGATGCTGAGGCTGGCGTTCTGCAGGCCACACTTTGAGGAGCACTATTCTAATGACCTGGTTGAGTTAATGAAGCCATTTAAAACGCCTGACATCCTCCTAGAGGATTATGTATGCGTGCAAGTAATCCTGCCTAATAAGTGAAGATGGATGGCCATACTTGGGCATCTTAAGACTTCAGCTCTGGCTATACCAGAAATAGTATGTTTTGAGACCAGCTCCAGTATGACAAATGTGTTGTCTTATAGCTGATCACCATGACTCATGCCTACCGATTCTGGGGAAAGCCTGTCTCTCTACTTTGGGAAATACCAGGTCAAATGAAATTTGAGGTCATTCCAGTAAAACTGTGGAAAAGGGAGAAAGCACCCAAGTAGATTCAGTTACCTTCTATGATAGTAGTTTAAAATACCATGGCCCAGGGGGCATGGGTGAATTTGTCTCCTTGGGAAGCAAAGGGGTTGACAGAAAACAGGTGTGGATGTATTTTCAATTAATTCACACCAGTTCTTCTGCACACTTGAATTCTGTAGGAGCTTATCATACAGAACAGCAGGCTCTCAACAAATCGGGAGGCATGATTCAAAGGAGAAGAGGTGTCCTTGAGTGTCGTCGAGATGCATTCATATCCTCTGGAGTCCTCATGCTCTTAATGCTCCATTTATTTGCTGTGCTACCTATGAGACCAACAGAAAGCATATTCTCTGAGGAAAATACTAAAATTCAATTCAAGGTATGGAGTCTTCCTCTGTTGGGCTTATCTCACTTAGCATAATACCCCAGGTCCATCCATGTTATCACAAATGGCAAGATTTTATTCTTTTTATGACCGAGTAATAGTCCATTGTACATGTAGACCACATCTTCTTTACCCATTCGTCCATCGATGGACGGTCAGGTTGCTTCCATATCTTGGCTATTGTAAATAATGCTGCCACAAACATAGGGGTGCATATGCCTTTCCAAATTACTGTTTCTGTTTCCATTGGGTAACTGCCCAGCAGTGGAATGGCTGGATCGTATGGTATTACTAGTTTTAGTTTTTTGCGGAACCTCCATACTGTTTTCCACAGTGGCCGCACCAACTTACATTCCCAGAAACAGTGCACAAAGGTTCCCTTTTCTCCACATCCTTGCCAACAAACTTGTTATCTCTTACCTTTTTGTTACTAGCCATTCTGACAGGTGTGAGGTGATATCTCATCGTGATTTTGATTTGCATTTCCCTGATGATGAGTGATGTTGAGCATCTTTTCATACCATATGATTTCACTTACATGTGGAATTCAAAAAACAAAACAAATGAACAAACAAACCACACAACAACAAAAAAGAGAGGAACAGGCTCATAAATACAGAGAATAAACTGGTAGTTGCCAAAGGGGAGGGGGGTGGGAAGTTGGGCGAAATGGGGGAAGGAGATTAAGAGGTACAAACTCCCAGTTATAAAATAAATAAGTCATGGGGCTGAAAAGTACAGCATAGGGAATATAGTCAATAATAATTTTAATACAGTAATTGTAGTGAGTGTTTTGTAATGTACGTAATGTGGAATCACTATGTTGTATACCTCAAACTGATTTAATATTATACGTCAACTATACTTCAATTAAAAATTGGGGAAAAAAAGGTATTGAGGACTTCTGGATCTGGCTAAGTTGGAGTAAACACACTTCACCCTATCCTCCCACTAATTACATCTAAAAACCCTGGACGGAATATATAAAGTAGCTATCTGACGATGGCAAATAAACACGTGGAAGTATGTTCAACATCATTAGTCACTAGGGAAATGTAAATGAAAACTGCAATAAGATATGACTACACAGCTATCAGAATTGCTTATCCAATAACCTGATAATAGCAGGTGCTGGTGAGAATGTAGAGCAACTTGAGCTCTCATACATTCCTGAGGGCAACTCAAAATGGGACAGCATTCCAGAAAACAGCTTAACAGGTTAAGGTAAACAAAACACCAAATAAACTAACATTCCTACATGATTAGCCAAAAGAAACGAAAGCTTATATTCACACACAAAGCTGTACATGTATTTTTATAGAAACCTTAAAGCGAAAAAAATGCTGTTCAACAGATGAATGAATTAACACATTGTGATCCAGGGGCGCCTGGGTGGCTCAGTGGGTTAAGCATCTGCCTTTGGCTCAGGTCATGATCTCAGGGTCCTGGGATCGAGCCCCACGTCGGGCACCCTGCTCAGCAGGGAGCCTGCTTCTGCCTCTCCCTCTGCCTCTCTCCTCACTCATGTTCTCTCTCTCGCTCGCTCACTGTCTCTTGCTCTCAAATAAATAAATACCTAAAATCTTAAAAAAAACCAAATTGTGATCATACAATGGCATGCTACTCAATAATAGAAAGGAATAAACTAAGTATATATGAACAACATAGACAAATCCCAAATACATTGTGCCAAATGAGAGAAACCAGTCTAAGAAGTTACATACTGCATAATGCCATTTATAAGACATTCTGAAAAAGCAAAACTATAGCGTGAGTAGTGGCTTGTCAGGGAAAAGGGTGGGTAAGGGGTTGACCATAAAACAACAGCCTGAGGGAATTTGGGGGAATTTTTGTGCTTTAATCCAGAGTGTGGTAGTGGTTAGATGACACCATGTATTTGTCAAAAGTCATAGAACTTGACACCAAAACAAAAGTGAATTTTACTGTATCTGCTACAACTGAACATACACATATTGTAGGACCCAGCCATTGTAGTTTTTGATTTACATCCCAAAGAAATGCACGCATTGGTCCACTAAAACACACACATGAAAATGTAGTAATACTATTCTCAACAGTCCAAATCTAAAAACTACCAAAATGTCCATCATAACAGAATGAATAAATACACGGTGGTATGTCAGTACAATGGAATCTACATGAGAATTAATGAACTGCAACTAGACAGAATAATATGGTCTACTCTCACAAACATAATGTTGAATTTTAAGAAGCCAAATTTAAAAGTGTACATACTAGATGATTTCATTTATATGAAATTCAAAAGCAGGCAGAAGGTAATTAAGGTGTCAGAAGTCAGGGTAGCGTTTGCTCTTGGTGGCCTAATGACTGAAAGGGGAAGAGAGGTCCTATTGGGGTGCTGGTAGTGTTCTATTTTTGATCTAGGTGCTGTTGATATGGGTACGTTCAGTTTGGGAAAATTTATCAAACCGTAACCCTATGTATCTTTAGCGCGCTTTATGTATGTTATACTTCAATATAAATGTGAATATGTATAGATTTTTCTAAGGAGAGTTGCTACAGGTTTCAGCAGTTTTGCAAAGGAGTTCCTCCTGCCTCAAAACTAATTGCAAGCATTGAATTAGAGAACAGAGAGCAGATCTCAAATGGCATGAGGATTGTGGCTTGACCAGTAAATTTTTTCTGGATTTTTCTACATTGAACAAATTAGTCTTGTTCTACTTAAAGAAGTTGGTGGTCATGTGACATTCCCCACCCCTGGCTGCCTTTAAGAATACTATTCTGTTTTCCCAGGACTGTAGGGTTTCCCAGGACTAGGCACGCTCACTGCTAAAGCTGGCAAAGTCCTGGGCAGCAGGACAGAAGTGGAAGAGACCGTGTTCTGCTTCTTTTTAGAAAAGAACAAGTCTTCAAAGTCATGTGTCATTGGAGTTGTTGGCCTTTGGAAATCATCTACTCCCACAGAAGCACCCAGATGTGTTTCATGGGGAAACGGAATGGAATTTCCAACAGTTCCCATATTTGAAGAAAACTAAAGTGGGTCAGGGCAGCATTTAGAAATTCCCGGTGTTCTGAGGGCGAGGGCCGTCATAGCTGCTGACCTTTAATCAGCCCTCCGTATGATGCTTCCTTTCTTCTTCCATGCTAGGTGCAGACCTCGTTTCCTGTGGCACCTCAGCCGGCTGCAGTTTCAGCAGCGTTTTCAGGACAAGTGATTAAATGAATGCTTTTCAGAGTCCTTGCAGGTGGATCAGATTTAGCCAGGGCAATCATGTGTCTCCGTACAATGAGTTCCCTAATGCCCAGGGAGAAGGCACAAATGGCCTAGTAGCCCTTGAGAGTTTTCAGTGTAAGATGGTTTCTCTCTCTAGGGTTGTGGTTATTGATGTTGTCCTTTTATACTTGGTGAACACCACTTAAAATGTTCAGTATAAGGTAATCAAAACTTGTCCACCCCCTTTTTACAGAAAGTATCTTTGCCTTATGTAACGGTCATGCTTTTTCCACTTGTGATTAACAAATAACTTCAACATGGAGTGGAGGAACAGATGAAGTGGCTGGATTCGCCAAACATTGCAGAAACTCATAATGCAGGCTAGTGGACAAGATGTTTTACTTTCGAAACTGGTTTTAAATCCCCTCCAAAGGAGCACATCTACACATCCATTTTTGTTAGGTAATACAGAGTCCTACTCTAGCTTCTAGAAAAGCCACTGTGATTGGTATGGGAGCTAGAAAAGGGGAAGGGTGAGAGACAGGGAGGGAGAGAGAAGAGAGAGCAAGAGGGAGAGAAAGAAAGGAAATGCTCTTGATAACAAGTTTATTGAACGCTGAGTACTTATGAAATTTCTGACCATATATATATATATGGTATTTAAGTTGTGTGTATCTATATGTATATATATATATATATATAGAGAGAGAGAGAGAGAGAGATGTAGATATATGACCATATATGTCTATGTGTATATTTATATCTATATTATTACACATGTATACATGGTATTTATGTATATGTGTATATTATATCCTTATTTAATCATCTCAGCAACCTTTGAGTGTATTATCTGTTTATAGAAAGAATCTGAGATTGAGAGAGATGAGTAATTTGCCTTAAGCATGCACAGAAAACAGAAGAGAAAGGAAGGATTTGAACCCTGTTCTTCTTGATGCCGAGTGGATTCCTCAGGGGCTTTATGACCACTGTGGGCCTGGGAAATAAAACAGTCCCTTTTTACAAAGGAGAACTTGAGCTGGCGGTTCTCAGGATAATTTTGTTTCAGATCATCCAAGAGAACTATGAAAAAAAAACATTTTAAAGGCAGAAGTTTGTGAGCCTTTAGGTTCACAGCAGTGAAGAATGCCATGTATCTGAGGGAAGAAGAAATAAACCATCATGAGGGAAATGGAAGGTCTGCACAGGGTAATTGTGAGGGGGAAAATGGATGCTCAGATTGCTGGGGGTGAGAGAAGTTCTTGAACCCTAGATGAGGCATGTTGGCTCAGGTGACCCCAAATTCTACCTCAGCATCAAGGGAGGTGACTGAAACCCAAATGAAGCCATTTTTATCATCTGTTCATGGCACGATACACCTTGTGTCCCGAGTTTTAAGTCCTGGAAATGACAGACTTCTCTAAGATTAGCCAAATGAGTGCTGAGTAAATCCCACATATGTGGATTGACCTCAGACAAAATAGCTCAGATTGTTTTGGAACACTCTGATGCATTTCTCCTCCATTTTCAATGCATTTGTCATTACTTTCTGTCCTTGAGGTGATTGTATAAACACAGTTATCTCAGCTCGAAGGCAAGCAGAGGGACTGATTTTACTGCATTTGCCTTATAACCTTAGAAATCGGTGATTTAGCTGGTCCTGCTTTCCAACGTTGTCGTCGTGCTAGCACCAAATTATGATCAATCCAGTGTATTTCCCAGGTGCATTGATTCTGAAGAATTCAAACTGTTTTTCTGGATTCTTGATTAACCCTTCAGATATGTGCCCAAGGGACCCACTGTCACACGTCAGGCCCATTTTACAGATAGAGGATTTGAGCAGCTTAATAAAAGACATGCCGGCCACATCCTCAAAGGAATGAGAGTCCAGCCCAACCGTGACCCTGGTCCTGCTGGTTCCCAGCTATTGCTCTCCTTATTACCGAACGTGGCTTCTCTAGTTTCTACTCAGGCGCTGGTCTTCGGCTGGTTACTAGGCAACTTGAGCTATCAGCTTGGGTGCAAAACACGAGAGCATCAAAGTCCTAGAAAAATGAGGCAAATCTTCTCATTGTATGCATGTGAAATTGAGGCTAGCATCATGCCGTGCCAGGCAGCACTGGCCGGGAAAAAAACAAAAAGCTTTCAAGGGCAACCAAACACTGCATCTGATGGATCGGGTTAATTTGAGGCTGCTAATTATTACAGGTGTCTTAGAGCACAGAAGAGGAAAACTAAAGCATAGCCGCTTGCCCTACAGAGCTTGAGCTTCCGCAAATAAATACTTGTACCACAGGAAAAGATGATGTAAGGGGGATGTTGAGGGGTCAAGATAGAAGAGAGAAATCATCCAATAACCAGGACGACTTGATCTTAGCTTCTCTGAGCTGGCATGGTGATTTCAAAACAGGAAAGCAAAAAGGGAAAGGTGGAGAGAGCAAATTACCCCAGCTACTTATTTGCAAAGCATAAAAAAGAATTCCTCCGAAGAGTGAGAAGAGGAAAACAAGCTCCGTGTCGCTGTCTATCATCCTCCAGGAGTGGGTCCACGTGGGCCTGGGGATGTGAAGTGCGTTTTGTTCCAGACGACAGAGAAGGGTGTGAGATGTGCTCCTGAGCTTTGGAACAATAGCAAAGCCACACGCCTCCCACACAGTCCAGAAACGTCCGAGGGGAGCGGCAGACTGAGCCTCCAGCTGCCCGTCAGGCCCAAGATCCGTCGCTGGGAGCATGTTCATCCCACGCTGGGTAACGGGGGGCATTTTGACCGCACCTGAAAAGCAAGAAGTTCACATTTTCTTCATTTTTAAAAAGGTCGCTGCTGTTACTAAAAATGGTGTGCGTTGCTCGATCCTCGAGAGGTACCTCACACTCTGCCCTGCATGCTGCCTTCCTCCACCTGCCATCAACCTCCCGCATAGGCCGAGCTCTGTCAGATCCTGTCCCTTCAAAACCCTTCGACCCAACAGTATCATCCCTATCCCGATGGGACAGACAGCAGGAGGGATCACACCTGAAGTATAGCTCTAAGGTAAAACACTAGCCAACAGCTCATGCTCTCTCAGGGAGGAGATGTCGCTGTTTTCATTTCTTCAGAGTTCTACCTAGTGCAATAGGCTTTAAAAAGAAAAGAATTTATGTAAATATTGGAAGAAAGTCATATTATCCTGATGTGAACATGATAGGACGTTTTTTTAGAAAACCTAATAGGTGTAATTAAAAAGTAAATTATTGGATTACAAGTAAAATAATTGATAAACGTACCAGTTACCAGGAAAAATAGTTTAAAAATCAATTCATTTACTAGTAGAAACCAGATGGAAATGGAAATGGCGGGGCGGGGGGGGGGGGGGAATCACACACGCATCCTATTAACAATGGAGACAAAAACTATAGAATAGATAGGAAAAAAATTTAACAAAGAAAGTGTAAGATCTGTTTGAGAGCAATAACTTATTGAGGGACATAAAACCAGATCCAAATAAATGTACAGATATATCATGCTCCTAGATAGAAAGTCTTAATATAATAAATATTTAATACTTTTTCAAATAAATATATAAATTTCATGTAATTTCCATCAGAAACACAATGAACTTTCTTTTTAAATTGAAAATAATTACTTAAGAAAATATAAGAAAACAGAGTATACAAAATTGCCAAGAATGTTTTTGAAAAGGTAGAAAATAAGGAGGGATTTATCCTCTCTGCTATTAAAGTTAAAAACTACAAAGATTCTGGAACACAGTAGCCCAACATGACACAGTTATGATCAATCTGTCACTCAACCATATATTAATGGGGATGTCAGAATTCAATTGCAAAAAGTGAGGTTTTTATCCAGATAAAGGAGCATACAAAGGAAGTGGGTTTAAGGTTTCTAAAGCTGCACGTTATGGCCAGTTGGGTCTCAGGTGGGCTATGGATCCAGAAAGCAGTCTTCATGATCCCTTTCCCATTTTCTTATGCCTTTAGGCTTTGCTTTTTAAACATTCGCCTTTGTGACCTGGTCCTCTTTCTTGGCTGGATCATTTGGCTTGTTTCTCATCCGGCACAATTCCTTCCTGTTTTACTTATAATTCTGTTACTTGGCACTCCTCCCAGTGCTTTGTTCTGGCTTGGCCACCTTTATGCTCCACTTGGCTTTGGCCCAAGATCCAGCCCTTTTTCTCCCTTGCTCCATCCTTGCAGGCAGTTCCAGAATTCCAGATTTAGTCATAGCTTCATTTGCACTTATACTACTCCCTCCCCGGAGAACACTGCCTCCAGTGGATTATGACAAGTGGCTAGACTCTCAATGATCTGGAGTCTGGGGCCATGTCTTATTTATCAGCCAGGCCGTGAGACTGTAGTTGTATTAGTTTGCTAGGGCTGCCGTAACAAAGTATCACAGTCTAAGTGGCTTAAACGACAGAAATTTTATTTCCCCACAGTTCTGAAAGCCAGAAGTCCAAGATCAAGGTGTCAGCAGGGTTGGTTTCTTCTGAGGGCCTCTGTTCTTGGCTTGTAAATGGTCATCTTCTCCCTGTGTCTCCACATTGCCTTTCCTTTGTGCATTTCAGTGACCTCATCTCCTCTTTTTATGACACCAGTCATTTTGGACTATGGCCAACCCTAATGATCTCATTCAACCTTAATTCCTTAATTACCTCTTTAAAAACCCTGTCTCCAATACAGTCACATTCTGAGGTACTAGAGGGTAGGACTTTACCATATGAATTTCATGGGGCCACAATTCAGCTCCTAACAATGGTCAAGCTATCTGGGTTCAAATATGTATTCACCTCTGCCTAGCTGAGGGATTTTGAGCAAGTTCTTTCATTTCTTTGGGCCTTACTTACCTTCTCCATAAAATGGAGAAAAGAAGAGTCTGCCTTGTAGGATTGTGTGAGGATTAAATAAAATAATATATGTAAAGTGTCTGATTTACAGTAAACACTCAGTAAAGGTTAGCTCTTTTTGGTATCTTTGAGGCCCCAGCACCAACACTGAATTCAATATGAATACACATAATATTTTGTATACATAAAAATATGCAAATGTGAGGTTTTTATTCAGTTGCTCATTTACCCAACAAGTATTTATTGAGCACGTGTCATATATAGTAGATTCTCATTATTTGCGGCAGTGATGTTCTATGGAGTCACCATGAACACTGACTTAGCAAATATTGAAACATCGCTCCTAGGGAAAATACAGGGTTAGGTTTCTGAAAGTCTCTGATCATAACATTTTTGTTAACTGACCAATGCATAACTTTGTCTTATGTATATTCCTGTTTCAATATAGATTGTTGGTTCGTTCATATTGAACTCATGGCCAACATCATTATAACTCATGCCTGAGCAAAGCTTATCGAACACACATATTTTCTCCATAAAGCACATCACAGCCTTCTTGTGTTTGGCAACACTAGACAACACCTCACCCAGCATTATACTTGGAAACCATTTTAAATAGTGAAATCAACAAATACCACAACAATTTTAAGAACGTGGCACTAAGTTGGTTGAGAAACTTATGCTTGTTTACCGTGTGAGAGCTAAAAACCAAGTAGGTGAAGCTTTGTCTTACTTAACCTCAGCTGGAAGCATGCATGCGCTTTGGAAGACTAAATATTTTTTGTTGCCTTTCACATGCCCACAAATGACCATGAAAGCTCTGCAGGTATTGATTTTGGGGTTACAAATAAATTTTAATGGATTTGCAAATATGGAACCTGCAGATAATGAGGATGAACTGTAGGTCTGGTACTGTATTAGGTTCTAGGGAACTACTGTGCAGCAGGGGACAGAATGTTAGGGGGCAAAAGAGGGGTTAATGAATGACCTGCTGACTTAAGGAATTTGCAGGAATGTTCGGATTCCCTGAATCCTCTGGTAAGGAAAAGGATTCCAAGCATCTGCCTCCTGAAGAAGTTCTACCATCACTCCATTTGCTGAACGATGAGGATCTTTCTCCAGAGGGTACTGCTATCAGGGTAAGACCGTATGGCAGTCCAAGCTGAGTTATGTAGTGTGTCAGACTCTCCTTGCGTGTCCTGTGTCTCCTGGGAAATGCTTATACTTGACTAACATAGGGCCTGCATCCTCCCTCTATTCAAACAGTTCCTGGCTGCAACGCTTTCCCTCTCCAGTGTGGCTGTGGCTCACCTCCTCTCAGTGCTCTCTGCCAACAGCTCACTTTCTGCAAGGAGGCAGCGGGGGCGGGGGGGGGGGGGGGGGGGGGCAGTGGACACATCTCTGATCTGGGATTTACATGGCTTTGTTCTACTCCCCACTCTGTCTGCCACTGAGCTTTAAAACAGGGATGCTAAACTTTGGCAATGTATGAGAACCAAGTGGGGGGGGCTTTAAAAAAAATCAATGCCAGGCTCCATCCCTGACCAATCAGATGGGCTCTGGAGGTGGGGCACAGGCAGCCCTATTTTCTAAAGCTCCCAGATAGATTTAGTGTGCAGCCCGAGTGGAGAACTGCTACTTTGATCTCCCAGAGTCTCGCTTTCCTCATATGTAGCAAAAGATGTTGGTATCCAATGAGTCCCAAGATAATATGTTCTGAGCTACAATCCTAAATTCTATTTCAAAACTACCAGGGTACTTCCCCAACCAGTCTTTTCTTCCACTGATGTAGCTACTATAGGAAATATGTTGATTAACATAGAACATGTTTATAGCATCATTGATGTTTATCTCGCTGTCTATAAGTTTGGAAGGATGTAAAGGGATTTTCCTCCTCCACACAAACAAAAAATGAAAGAGACGAAAATATAACTCAGTGTTTACTAAATGGAAAGAAAAGCACCATGATCTTTCACATGTTAGCTGAACTTGAATGCTCTATGGCATGAATTTCAGTGCCATTTCATGTCTCTAATCACATCCCTTGAGCACTTAGGTCCGAGTGCCATTGCTTCAGCTGGAATGAGCAGGACAGACACGGAGTTCAACCAAACCATTTTTTTTTCTGTTTGTTTTTGAAAAAGAACATGTCTGGAACTCTGAAAAATAGTTCAGATCAGAATCTACGAAGTAAGCCTAGAATAGATTTGAGTGGGCAGATGAGCAGAGCAGAGGCCACAAGGCTCTCGCCACAGGCCAAATGCTGAGTGGAGTAACAGGAACACTTTGGCAGAGTTCTCCTCAAATGAGACACTAAAATTCCATGCTTGAGTTACTTAACGAAACCCTCATTGGATGATATGTAAGTCTTCTGGAGGTAAAACTGAGTGCTAAGAATAATTTAGATATACTGATGAGCAGTGGTCTAAAGAGACTCTAGCTGTTTGATACACGGAGTTTTAAAAAGTTATCCCCTGCTAATACGATAGGTCTGGTCACTCAGTTCATAAACCGCATGGAGGATAAGATAGGTACTTGACCTCCACCAGCCAAAATATGATGTTTTTCAAAACTGTCAACAGTGAAGAGAAAAGATGAGAGAAGGAAACTCTGACCAAAGTCTGAATTTTGGGTCTAGGAACTTCCAGAATGTACCAAACATTTGACAGGACTGATGTGGAAAGTAGCCAGCAGTTACTATAATTCACATGGAGGGCAAGTGACACTCGGTGACATCAACAACTACACGTGATCAGATCTCAGAGGGGGGAAAAATGAAGGCTAGATAGAGGGTGCTGTCCATGGTGGAAAGAAGCAAACAGACAGAATGCTTCTGCACAGGGTATGAATCAGAAATCATGGCGTCAGGAAGCAGAAATGAGGAAGCCGGGCTCAAAGATTAAGTTTCAAAGGTTGAAGGACTCTGAGAATCTCAAGTGAGACAGGAAGTTACTCAGGATTCCAGCAACAAAAACAGAGTGGTTAGTATGGAAAGATCTGGGGATTAGGGCTTCCTGATAGAGTGACCAACCGTCCTGGTTGGTCTGGGACTCTTGGTTTTAGCGCTCAAAATCCTGTACCCAGGGCAACCTCTTCGACCTGGGAAAACAGAGACGGCAGGTTACCCTATGGCTGTATAATCCTAAGCCAAGACCAGATATTTTTCTGAGTAAGAGGAGGCCTATTCTAAAGAAGATTACAAAAGGATACAGCTTATTTGAGAGAGAATGTCAGAGAAGGGCTAGGGTATCAAGAATGCTCCTTGTAACCACCACACCTAGCTATGGGATCTTCTAAAGGTCCTTTCATCTTTGGAGACTTCAGTTTCTTTCTGTGCAAAATGATTTGGCATTAGAGCAATGACTTTCAATCATTTTTATTTTCCTCTTGTAAAAGCAGCAGACTCTTTTCTTCAAATGAAATCTTACCCAGAAAGGAATATATACACGACAGAAAGCAGAGCTGCTGGGTTGAAGGCAGGTGGGGAGACCTATCACCCTGACCACTTTGTTGTGCGCTCAACCCTCCCCCACTCTGTGCCCAGCTAGCCTCTGAGGCATCGGCACCAAACCTACACAGTTCTGAAGAACAGACTTTTAAAACCACCAACTGGATGATCTTCAAGTTCTCTCTGGGTCAGAAATCCCATGATGCCTTGGCCATCTGCAACATTATCACTATTTTTCAGAACTGGACTGGCTGCCCCTATTTTCAGAGTCCTGGCCTCAATATCTCTCCCTCTCTCCAACACACACACTACTCAGAACACAGTCAGGGAACCAGTGTGGTTGGGATTTGCTTACTCTCAAAGTCAAAGAATGCATAGGAAACATACTGAAATGATCAGCTCTGGGTTGCGGGAATGTGGGTGACTGATTTCTTGTAGTGTGTGTGTGTGTGTGTGTGTGTTTCTGTATTTTCTACAATTTGGATATAATACTTATTTGATCTTGGGCCAAACCCTGGGGCTTGGACATGCTTTGGCCTCGTCTACTCCTATTGACCTACTACTTCCCCCTGCTCAGAGACTCTTTTTTCTTGGCTCCTCCCTTTTGCCTTGCATCCCTGCTTTGACGGTGCACTTTTTCCGCCCAGTTTCTCCTATATCATTTTCCACCTTGCATTTCTTCCTCCTACTTTAGCTTCCAATGTGAATTTCTTTTATTAGCTTTAATGTCCCCTGCTCCCAGGGGGCTGATCCAGCCCTAAGATGCCATGCTGTTTCCTGTGAATCTCCCTAGGAGCTGATTCCCTGGTGAAGTCTTCTCTCCCTGCAAGTAGCTTAGTAATCATCCTGTGCCTACCTCCCAGCCTTAGGGGGTGATCTACCCCCAGGTCTGTTAACCTTACAGGATGTGCTTCCCTTTGAAGAGGATGTTCTGATAAAGAGGAGACAAGTCCTTGAATTTGATGATCCTGGATGATCCCATAGTCATTTGGTCTCTCTCAAGATAAAGACCCTCCAATTGAGCCTGAAACTATGTCAAAGGATGTGTTCCTCCCTTTGCCATGTATAGGAAAGCTTTATGGATAGATATTGATGACCCTGCCACCTTAAAAGGATCAGGACCAGTAAGTTATAGTGGGACCCAGACAGTACATTGGAAGGTGGTGGAAGAATCAGGCGGCAGCTGTTAATAAAAATATCTTTGATTGCTTTAGAAAGAAAAGGATGCTTAACCAAAGCAAAATCTCTTATTCCACTTTTTTATTGGGGTAGTTGCTTACAAGGAACAGTCCATAGTCCAACAACCAACCCAATTTCAACCATTCCTATCTTCAATTACCTAGTACCTGACTCATGCCTGACCTGGTTCTCCTGGTCTTTTGCTTCCAGGATTAATTTATGACCTTGGACTATCAGATCTGTTTCTTCCTGATGTCATTCTCCTGTCAATAACCCTGCACATTACAAACTATTCAACCTTGCTACTTGCTGATCCTTAAGAAAAGATGGTGGTGGATAAATCTGAGTCAGAAAGAAACATTCCACCACTGACTGATTTTGTGACTTTCAGCTTATTACCTGAACTCTCTAAACCTCATTTTTTCATCTGTAAAACAGACAATAAGAATTGCCTCACAGGATTGTTGTGAAGACTAAATTATAACGTTTATAAAATAGTTGGCATAATATCTGCCCCTTAAAAATTGGTAACTATTATTTATATGGAACAGAGCTATTCAAAGTATGCCTCATGGACCAGTACTAATTGTTCATTACTGGTCTGTGATGGAAAAAAAAAGGTACAGAAATTGAGAGTTAGCATTTAGAAAATTTCAGACTGGTAATTTTTTTAAAAAAGAAAAACTAGACCTTTCCCAAAGATACTTAGAGAAGCACTGCTATAAATGGAACGGACTCTGGTTGGGAAATGACTGATGGACAGCTTAGCATCTATCATCTGGAAAGACATTCTTAAGAAATATTACATGATCTCTCCCTTTTCTGCTGGCCAATTACCTTCATGGTTTTGCTAATCCTTGAAAGTCCTCCCATCACATCATCACATTCATGAAGGACTTCTTTCCCTTTTCTGCTCATCTGTTGGTGTCTGTTAAGGAAACACAAATTAACGTTAACATTTGTTCAAAACATAACTCAGAAAATCTGTTTCAAAAGCACGCAGGACGCATTCCAAAGCCAACTAGCATTTCTGATTTGTTACCCATGCCATTTCCCAAAGCTGTCAGGGGATAATTAAAAGTCAGAGGGGAAATTTAATCTTTTCATGTTAAGGTATAGTGGCTATAGGAGAAAGAAAGCATTAACATTTTCAGGGGAGGAGGGGAGAAGTGCTTGATTAAATCCAAAGAAAACAATCAATTCTAGGCGTATGCTGTGGTCACTTTATCCATTAGCTTCAGGACAAGAGCGGCATTTGGAGCAGTGTTTTCAAGGCATTGGCACCAGGCCATTCCTGAAGCACACAGTCATTATGGAGACATTTAATTAGTGCATTTTGCATGATTGCCTATGGACACAGGGGGGGCAATGTGCCATCTAGCCCGTTTAGGGTCAATTGATGGCTGGAGAGGAGGCCAGCCTGCAAAGTCATGATAAATTCTATGAGGTTAGGAACTTCATATTACTTCCATTTTTAATATTTCCCATGCCCAGAATGGGGCTGCAACATAGTAGACACTCAGAAGAATGCTTATTGAATGAATAAATGATTTCAAAGTCACCAAAACTAGCATCCCTCTAGAAAACTTGTTCCATCGCTTTTTTGGTCCAGCATGCCTGGTCCTAGTAAATGATAGAACCAGGATTCAAACACAGAGCTGTCCAACTCCAGAGTTCAATGCTTATCTATTACAGCATGCTGCAGAGATGACACCAGAAAGAAATGCCAGGCCCTCCATAACGGGTGGCTCCAGAATGCCCGATCTGAGCCACCCCCTCTCCAGACTCCATGGGGCTGTTACCCCTCACTTCTCTCACTCCTCTCTAAAGAGGGATACACATCTGGTGCCTCTTAGGCTTATTACCACAAAAATAAAATTGGACCCTTCTACTATGGGCGAAGAAGTCCTCCCTCTCTCTATCATCATCTGTGGGATGTGTTCTGGCCATGTCTTAAAGAACCCAAGCTGGCCCTTCGGGGTACAAAAGGAGACACTGCTGTAATAGATTGAAGCATAAAGTCAAAGTGGAATCTGGCTCTAAAAATCCATTCCAGTCTCATCTTTATTTATCCTCCCTGGACCAATAGCCTTGGGTACTATATGAGCATCCTTCTGAGCTTCCTTCACTTGATTTTTTTAATACAATAAAAAAACTAATAGTGTTTAGTTTAAGTAAAAGTGATAGCACTTTCCAAGTAAACTGACCTCCTTTCCTTGATCAGCCAAAATAATTTTAAGATGAGCTTTGTATTGTGCCCTGAAGGGTACAAAATCAGACTGTTATATTGAGAGAGCAAAGGACTTTCAGACTCATAAACTCCGAGTCCTTTGATTTGTCATTAATAATCTAATTTAGTGGCTTTATAAAGGGGGTTTGGGACTTAAAGGGTTATAAGAATTGGATCCAGGAGGAAAACAGGAATGAAAGCATGGGTTAGGATTGAAAGTAAATAAGAAAGTCTCGAAAGGAGAAGAGGCAAATCAAGAAATAATAAATTAAAATTTCAAATCCGGCTCCTCACTAGTGCCTCTTCCTGGACTAGAAGCTATGAGAAGTATGAAAAATGGATTTCTGTGTCATCTTTAGGTGTAATATGTCTTACACCTAACTAAATAATTATATATGAATCTAAAACAAAGTGCAAAGTCATGATAGAGCATAGAGAACATGTCCTACAGGTGATATGGAATAAGAGAAAGTAATGTTGAATCCCAGCTTGCAAAACAGGAAGGTGAAAGAGAACAGAAGAGAGAGTTAAAGGTCAGAAAGGCAGTTTGGATATGATCTCATGGGCAATGGTGGCTTGTATGGGAGGAGGTCCTGGCTTTGTATGGGAAGAGAGGGTATATTCAAATGGGTTAAATGAAGAGGTCTGCTAAAAGGACTATTTACAAATGTCTGTGGTCAGGATTAAAGGAAGCCAACTAGGAATGGTAAAACACCCAGGAGCCAACAACAGCTGGGAGCTGTTCAAGAGTAGAGCCATTACAGAAGGTTCTAGAGTAGAGCCATCCTAGGCCTGAAGGTTCAAGAGTAGAGCCATTACTGGAAACTGGAAAGAGCTGTAGTTGTAAGAGAGCACCACCTTCTAGGAACTGTGGCCTTTCTTTCTGACTATTTGCCTTAATTGATATAAATGATATATTTTTCTGGGTTTGTACTTCTGTGTTATAATTTCAGTTTTTAGTGTTTCTTTCCCTTTTTCTTTATCCATATTTTCTTTGTTTTGTGCTACAAAAGTTTAATTTGAAATGTCTATCCATTTTTTAAATTGAGGTATAATTGACATATAACATTATATTAGTTTCAGATGTTCAACATGATTCAGTATTTATACATTGAGGAATGATCACCACAATAAGTCTAGTTAACATCCGTCACCATACACAGTTATAAAGAATTTCTTTCTTGTGATACGAACTTTTAAGATCTACTCTCCTAGCAACTTTCAAATATGCAATAGAGTATTATTAATTATAGTCATCATGTTGTATGTTACATCCCCATGACTTATTTATTTTATAAGTGGAAGTTTGTATCTTTAGACTCTCTTCAACCCATTTTGCTCACTCCCCACCCTTTGCCTCTAGCAACCACCAATCTGTTCTTTGTATCTATGAGCCTTTTTTTTTTTAAGATTTTATTTATTTATTTGAGAGAGAGGAGTGAGCGAGAGAGCACAAGTTGCAGGGGAGTGGCAGAGGGGCTCTATCCCAGGACCCTGGGATCATGATCTGAGCTGAAGGCAGATGCCCAACCGACTGAGTCACCCAGGCGCCCCTATCTACGAGCCTTTTGAAAAATTCCACCTATAAGTGAGATCATATAGTATTTGTCCTTCTCTGACTTATTTCATGTAGTATAATGCCCCCAAGGTTCATTCATGTTGTCACAAATGGTAACATTTCATTCTTTTTTATGGCTGAATAATAGTCTACTGTATACTTTCTTTTCTTTTTTTTGGAGAGAGAGAGAGAGAGAGAGAGCAAGTAGGGGGTGGGGGAGGGGCAGAGGGAGAGAGAGAACCTCAAGCAGGCTCCATGCCCAGTGTGGAGTCTGACATGGGGCTCGGTCTCATGACCCCGAGATCATGACCCAAGCCAAAATCAAGAGTTGGAAGATTAACTAACTGAGCCACCCAGGTGCCCCCCTTTTTTAGAAAGAGAGAGAGCATGGAGGAGGGAAGGGCAGAGAAAGAGGAAAAGAGAAAATCTTAAGCAGGCTCAACATCCAAACACGGAGCCTGACTCAAGGCTCAATGTCACAACCCTGAGATCATGACCTGAGCCAAACTCAAGAGTCAGACACTTAACCGACTGAGCCAGCCAGGCACCCCTGTATATTTTATATCCATTTAAAAATTGAGATATAGGGCGCCTGGGTGGCTCAGTTGTTGAGCAACTGCCTTCGGCTCAGGTCATGGTCCCAGGGTCCTGGGATCGAGTCCCATATCGGGCTCTCTGCTCCGCGGGAGGCCTGCTTCTCCCTCTCCCACTCCCCCTTGCTTGTGTTCCCTCTCTCACTGTGTCTCTCTCTGTCAAATAAATAAATAAAATATTTAAAAATAAATAAATAAAAAATAAAAATTGAGATATAATTCTCACATCATAAAACTCACCCTTTTAATATGCACAATTAAATGGTCTTAGTATATTTGCAAAGTTTTGCAACCACCACCATCTAACTCAAGAATGTTTTTACCACCCACCAAAACCCTATATCCATTAGCAATCAGTCCCCATTTTCCTCTCCCTTGAGTTGCTAAAAACCACCAATCTATTTTCTGTCTCTTTTTTTTTTTTTTTTTTAAGATTTTTATTTATTTATTTATTTGACAGAGAGAGAGAGACAGCGAGAGAGGGAACACAAGCAGGGGGAGTGGGAGAGGGAGAAGCAGGCTTCCTGCTGAGCAGAGAGCCCAATGTGGGGCTTGATCCCAGGACCCTGATCATGACCTGAGCCGAAGGCAGACGCTTAATGACTGAGCCACCCAGGCACCCCTATTTTCTGTCTCTTTGATTTTGGCTTTCAACAGAAGAACAAAACCACTACCAAATTTCTGCTCAGCTGGGAGGGAGCTGATGAAATAAATATTCCAACTTCTCTTTCCCTCCCAACTCTGATCTCCTGATGGTCCCTCCTATTGGCTGAAATAAACTGGAAGCCAGATGTCAATAAAGCCTCATTTGTGCAGTCCATTGATGTCAGCCTCCAGAGGTACAGAGCAGGATGAAGGATGGAGAGGGATGGAGGGACATAGAGGGAAAACAGAGTACCCAAAGGCCCTATAAATTCTTGATGAGAAGATGCTGGGAAGAGAATGTACTGACAGACTGAACTGGAAAGTAAGGAGTGTGCAATCCTGGTACAAGGAACTGGGACTCCATGGTGAAAAAAAGAAACCCCTGGGGATAATGGGTCTATTTAACATAACAGAATCAAGGGGTCTGAAGTTCACAGTAAGATTGTTTTCAATGTCCTTATGTAACAAAAGATTAATCATGGTATCCTTTCATTTTAATTTTTAAGTGGCTTCTGGAGACCCAAGAAAATGATTCATCATCCATTATTCATATTTCATTTTCATTCTTATCTGTATCAGTGTGACTTTGTATACATGTCATTGAGAATTGCATTCATCCTTTCTTTATGGTACCCTATAAATAAATATAAAAGCTTATTTTCTAATTATATGATGGGAGCCTGTACAACTAGATTTGTCTTGTATTTACTTAAAAACTGATTTAGTTTTGCAGTATAATTTGGCCTTATCTTCAAGGCATTACAATCCATAACAAAAATAGTTTTCCTTAAAAGGAGAAAGATGAATGGTTACTCAATTATTTCAGTCTCTTGAGTTGATTACATTTCTTGGTGTGCTGGTCAAGAAGCAAGCACAATTCAATATTTTCCAGAGTCAGCCTTATGGTTACATTAAATTGTCTTTAGGTCCCTTTAAAAATTTTTTCTGACAAGACCTTTCCTTTGTGTCAATTGAATTCTCCCCCCATTCATATTTAGCAATTTATCTAAGTCATTTGGCATGACTATTAAACATGTTTTATTATTAAAGTTAGTAACTTAAAATTTGAATTAGGTTTTCTTTCCAGAAGCTCATATAATAAATGCCCATCTGAAACATAATGGGATCTTATTTTCTTCATCAACGTATATTTTGTATATACTATTCATCTTCATTGAAAAATACATTTCTCTTTTTTCTATTTTCCTTAATCAATGTGAAATGTTGACTACAAATTATAATCCTCTCCTTAGAATTAAGGAAATGATTAAGGAGGCTATTACATAAATAGTTTCATGTGATCGTGATAATGAAATCATTTATTCAAGAGTAACAACTTACATTTATTGGAGTCCTTGAAGTTTATATAGCCCTGTAACCCATGTCATTGGATCCCTGCTACAACCAGGGGTGGTAGAGAGGGAAGGTGAAATTGTCTCCCATTTTGCTGAAGGGGAAACTGGAGCTGAGAGAATTAATAATTTGTCTAAGATTGTGGAGCTAGTAAGTAGGGGTGCTAGAACTTGGATATACATCTTTTAAATTTCAAATAATATCATGCGCCATAGATGCATAAGCTTGGAGGGAAGCAAGTGGGTTTATGACAGACCCACATGTTTTTTAAAAAAATCTCTGTTGATGGAGATTCCACCCATTTCTTCTTTGCCTGGTCCAACAGCCTACCATTTGGCAAAAATTCCCATCTTTGATAAATCCTAGACCCAGGGCCCCATATGGTTGTCCTGAAAGGAAATTGAGATATGCTGGTTTGGCATATTTTAGAAAATGGACTTTATATTCTTGAAGGCAACAGTTAAATTGTCCTTTAATGTTCTTATATGAAGTGAACTAATCCCAGCATCTTGGTCTCTGAGAACCTTGAACTGGGGGCGGGGAGAGGGAGATGGAGAGGGAACACCTTTGATTCTCCAGTTGAAAATGTTCATTCTGTTCAACTTTTTTTTTTTTTTTTAAGCATTCAAAAACTTGTCAGGATGACCCTCTGGCCTTCTACTCCCTCTATTAATCTTTCTGCTCATCTTCATCTTCCTTGATTTTTCTTTCTGTTCTATCCTAATGTGGTATCATACTATAGCTTTAATCAGATTGATTTGGGTACTATTCCTGGCTCCCCCTAGTAAGATTTTTTTTTGCCTTACAAACTACTTTTGCCTGAAATTAATATATATTGTTATTATTTGTTCATATTTACCTATCTGTATAGCAATTTCTATGTTCACTACTTTTTCTTGCATCTGATACCTTCGTTCTGGAGTCATTTTCCTTTTTTCTGAAATAGTCCTTCACTCTAAGTTTTATTTTTCTTTTATTCCTTTCTGGATGTTTCATTGTTATTAAACATTCTCAGTTTTGTTTGTCTGGAAATATATTTATTTCACTATTTTTTTTTAAGAATTTGCAGATAAGTAATTCCAGGTTGACAGTTATATTCCCTCAGTATAGTGAATAATTCATTTCATTGTCTTCTTTTCCTTTTATTATTGCTAAGAATTCAGCTGTCTGTCTAATTGTTGTCACTTAATAATTATTTATTTATTTATTTATTAAATTTTATTATATTATGTTAGTTACCATACAGTACATCATTAGTTTTTGATGTAGTGATCCACGACTCATTGTTTTTGTATAACACCCAGTGCTCCATGCAGTACGTGCCCTCCTTAATTCCCATCACCGGGCTAACCCATCCCCTCACCCCCCACCCCTCTAAAACCCTCAGTTTGTTTCTCAGAGTCCATAGTTTCTCATGGTTCATCTCTCCCTCCGATTTCCCCTCCTTCATTTTTCCCTTCCTTCTCCTAATGCCCTTCATGATATTCCTTATGTTCCACAAATAAGTGAAACCATATAACTGATTTTCTCTGCTTGACTTATTTCACTTAGCATAATCTCCTCCAGTCCCATCCATGTTGATGTAAAAGTTGGGTATTCATCCTTTCTGATGGCTGAGTAATATTCCATTGTATATATGGACCACATCTTCTTTATCCATTCATCTGTTGAAGGGCATATCAGCTCTTTCCACAGTTTGGCTATTGCGGACATTGCTGCTATGAACATTGTGGTGCCTATGGCCCTTCTTTTCACTGCATCTGTGTCTTTGGGGTAAATACCCAGTAGTGCAATTGCTCGGTCATAGGGTAGCTCTATTTTTAATTTTCTGAGGCACCTCCACACTGTTTTCCAAAGTGGCTGAACCAACTTGCATTCCCACCAACAGTGTAAGAGGGTTCCCCTTTCTCCACAACCTCATCGTCATTTGTTGTTTCTTGCCTTGTCAATTTTTGCCATTCTAACTGGTGTAAGGTGGTATCTCAGCGTGGTTTTGATTTGAATTTCCCTGAAGGCTAATAATGATGAGCATTTTTTCATGTGTTTGTTAGCCATTTGTATGTCTTCTTTGGAGAAGTGTCTTTTCATGTCTTCTGCCCAATTTTTGACTTGATTATTTGTTTTTTAGGTGTTGAGTTTGAGAAGTTCTATATAAATCATGGATACCAGCCCTTTATCTGTAGTGTCATTTGCAAATATTTTCTCCCATTCTGTGGGATGCCTCTTTGTTTTGTTGACTGTTTCCTTTGCTGTGCAGAAGCTTTTTATCTTGATGAAGTCCCAAAAGTTCATTTTTGCTTTTGTTTCACTAGCCTTTGGAGATGTATCTTGAAGGATGTTGCTGTGGCCGATGTCAAAGAGGTTACTGCCTATGTTCTCCTCTAGGATTTGGATGGATTCCTGTCTCACATTGAGGTCTTTCATCCATTTTGAGTTTATCTTTGTGTAGGGTGTTAGAGAATGGTCGAGTTTCATTCTTCTGCATGTGGCTGTCCAATTTTCCCAGCACCATTTATTGAAGAGACTGTCTTTTTTCCATTGCATGTTTTTTTCCTGCTTTGCCAATGATTATTTGACCATAGAGTTGATGGTCCATATCTGGGCTCTCTATTCTGTTCCATTGATCTATATGTCTGTTTTTGTGCCAGTACTAGGCTGTCTTGGTGATCACTGCTTTGTAATATAGCTTGAAATTGGGCAACGTGATGCCCCCAGTTTGGTTTTCTTTTTCAACATTTCCTTGGTGATTCGGGGTCTTTTCTGATTCCATACAAATTCTAGGATTGTTTGTTCTAGCACTTTGAAAAATGTCATTGGAATTTTTTTTTTTTTTTTTTTAAAGATTTTATTTATTTATTTGACAGAGAGAGAGATAGTGAGAGCAGGAACACAAGCAGGGGGAGTGGGAGAGGGAGAAGCAGGCTTCCTGCCGAACAGGGAGCCCGATGTGGGACTCGGTCCCAGGACCCTGGGATCATGACCTGAGCCGAAGGCAGACGCTTAACGACTGAGCCACCCAGGCGCCCTGTCATTGGAATTTTGATCGGGATGGCATTGAAGGTATAGATTGCTCTCGGTAGCATAGACATTTTAACAATGTTTATTCTTCCAATCCATGAGCATGGAATGTTTTTCCATCTTTTTGTGTCTTCTTCAATTTCTTTCATGAGTCTTCTGTAGTTCCTAGAGTATAGATCCTTTACCTCTTTGGTTAGGTTTATTCCAAGGTATCTTATGGTTTTTGATGCTATTGTAAATGGAATTGTTTCTCTAATTTCTCTTTCTACAGTTGCATTGTTAGTGTATAAGAAAGCAACTGATTTCTGTGCATTGATTTTGTATCCTGCCACATTACTGAATTGCTGGATGAGTTCTAGTAATTTGGGGGTGGAGTCTTTTGGGTTTTCCACATAAAGTATCATGTCATCTGCGAAAGATAGAGTTTGACTTCTTCTTTGCCAATTTGAATACCTTTTATTTTTGTTGTCTGATTGCTGTTGCTAGGACTTCTAGTACTATGTTGAACAATAGTGGCGAGAGTGGGCATCCTTGACGTGTTCCTGATCTTAAGGGAAAGGCTCTCAGCTTTTCCCCACTGAGGATGATATTCGCTGTGGGTTTTTCATAGATGGATTTTATGAACTTGAGGAATGTTCCCTCTATCCCTATACTCTGAAGAGTTTTAATCAGGAAAGGATGTTGTATTTTGTCAAATGCTTTTTCTGCATCAATGGAGAGAACCATATGGTTCTTCTCTCTCCTCTTATTAATGTGTTCTATCACATTGATTGATTTGCGAATGTTGAACCACCCTTGCATCCCAGGGATAAATCCCACTTGGTGACGGTGGATGATCTTTTTAATGTATTGTTGGATCCTATTAGCTAGGATTTTGTTGAGGATTTTGGAATCCATATTCATCAGGGATATCAGTCTGAAATTCTCCCTTTTGATGGGGTCTTTGCCTGGTTTGGAGATTAAGGTAATGCTGGCCTCATAGAATGAGTCTGGAAGCTTTCCTTCTGTTTCTATTTTTTTGAAACAGCTTCAGTAGAATAGGTATTATTTCTTCTTTGAATGTTTGGTAGAACTCCCCAGGGAATCCATCAGGCCCTGGTCTCTTGTTTTTTGGGAGGCTTTTGATTACTGCTTCAATCTCTTTATTGGTTATTGGCCTATTCAGGTTGTCAATTTCTTCCTGTATCAGTCTTGGGAACTTATAGGTTTCCAGGAAGGCATCCATTTCATCCAGGTTGCTCAGCTTATTGGCATATAGTTGTTGATAATAATTTCTAATAATTGTTTCTATTTCCTTGGTGTTAGTCATGATCTCTCCCCTTTCATTCATAATTTTATTAATTTGGGTCCTTTTTCTTTTCTTTTCTTTTGGATAAGTCTGGCCAGTGGTTTATCGATCTTATTAATTCTTTCAAAGAACCAGCTTCTAGTTCGTTGATCTGATCTACTGTGTTTCTGGTTTCTAATTCATTGATCTCTGCTCTATTCTTAAGTATTTCTCTTCTAATGTGTGGCCTAGGCATCGTTTGTTGTTTTTTCTTTAGCTCTTTAAGGTGTAGAGTTAAATGGTGAATTCAGGATTTTTGTATTTTTTTGAGTGAGACTTGGATGGCTTTGTATTTCCCCCTTAGGACTGCCTTTGCAGTATCCCATAGGTTTTGGACCATTGTGTTTTTGTTCCCATTGGATTCCATGAATTTTTTAAGTTCTTCTTTGATTTCCTGGTTGACCCAAACATTCTTGAGCAGAGTGGTCTTTAGCTTCCAAGTGTTTGAATTTCTTCCAATTTTTTTCTTGTGATTGAGTTCCAGTTTTAAAGCATTGTGGTCTGAGAATATGCAGGGAATAATCTCAATCTTTTGGTATCGGTTGAGACCTGATTTGTGACCCAGCATGTGGTCTATTCTGGAGAAAGTTCCATGTGTGCTTGAGAAGAATGAGTATTCTGTTGTTTTAGGGTGGAATGTTCTGTATATATCTATAAGGTCCATCTGGTCCAGTGTGCCATTCAAAGCTCGTGTTTCTTTGTTGATCTTCTGCTTAGATGATCTGTCTATTGCTGAGAGTGGAGTATTGAGGTCTCCTACAATTAACGTATTGTTATCAATATGACTCTTTATTTTGGTTAACAGTTGGCTTATGTAGATGGCTGCTCCCATGTTGGGGGTGTAGATATTTACAGTTGTTAGATCTTCTTGTTGGACAGACCCTTTAAGAATGATATAGTGTCCTTCTGTGTCTCTAACTACAGTCTTTAGTTTAAAATCTAATTTGTCTGATATAAGAATTGCTACCCCAGCTTTCTTTTGAGGTCCGTTGGCATGGAAAATGGATTTCCATCCATCCCTTCACTTTCAGTCTGGATGTATCTTTAGGTTCAAAATGAGTCTCTTGTAGACAGCATAATGGATGGGGCTTGTCTTTTTATCCAATCTGCAACCCTGTGCCATTTTATGGGAGCATTTAGGCCTTCCACATTGAGAGTGATTGTTGAAAGATATGAATTAATTGTTATCATGTTACCTGTGAAGACCTTGTTTTTATAGATTGTCCCTGTAAATTTCTGTTGTAGATCACTCTTGGGGTCTTTCTCCTTTTATAGAACCCCCTTAATATTTCTTGCAGGGCCGGCTTAGTGGTTACATATTCTTTCAGTTTCTGCCAGTCTTGGAAGCTCTGCATCTCTCCATCTATTCTAAATGACAGCCTTGCCGGATAAAATTTTCTTGGCTGCATGTTCTTCTCATTTAGTACTCTGAATATGTCTTGCCAGCCCTTTCTGGCTTGCCAGGTCTCTGTGGATAGGTCTGACGTTATTCTGATGTTCCTCCCTCTTGTACATAAGGAATCTCTTCCTCCTAACTGCCCTTAAGATGGCTTCCTTGGTTCTAAGATTTGCGAGTTTTACTATTACATGCTGGGGTGTTGGCCTGTTTTCCTTGATCTTGGGAGGGGACCTCTCTGCCTCTAGGACAGGAATGCTTGTTTCATTCCCCAGATTAGGGACATTCTCAGCTACAATTTGCTCAAATATATCATCTAGTCCTCTCTCTCTCTCCACCCCCTCAGGGATTCCAATAATTCTGACATTGGAATGTTTCATGGCGTCATTTATTTCTCTAATTCTGTTTTCATGTATTTTAAGCTGTTTGTTTCATTCCCCAGATTAGGGAAGTCCTCAGCTATGATTTGCTCAAATATATCATCTAGTCCTCTCTCTCTCTCCACCCCCTCAGGGATTTCAATAATTCTGACATTGGAACGTTTCATGGTGTCACTTATTTCTCTGATTCTATTTTCATGGATTCTGAGCTGTTTTTCCCTGGTCTCCTCTTTTCCCTTTTTATCTATTAATTGGTCTTCAAGGTCACTAATTCATTCTTCTGCATCACTTACCCTAGCTGTTAGATTATCTAGATTAGATTGGATCTCATTGATAGCATTTTTAAGTTCTGCCAATTCAGGTTTCATTTCTGCCCTTGAGACTCTATTTTGCCATTAATTGATTTCTCCATTCTAGCTATTGTCTTCACAATTGCTAGCCTGAATTCCATCTCTGACATCTTGGTTATATCTGAATCCATTTGTAAATCTGTGGCATAAGTCATAGTCTCTGAGTCTTTCGTATTTTGGGGGTTCCTCCTCCTAGTCATTCTGTTGAGGGGTGGTTGAGTCCAAATTATTGACCACAACCCAAGCAAGATGCACCTGTTTTCTAGGGACCTTAGGGTTGCCTCTTGTTTTCCCAGCCTGTCTTCTGGGGGAGGGGCCTGCCACACTGTTACTCAGGCAACCCTGTTTGGGCGGAGTTGCCCTGCCCCCATGGGGGGGGTGGGCTCAGTGAAAACCAGTTTTTGGGGGCTTTTGTTCTCTGGCGGCTTTCCCTGGTGGCTTTCCATGTCTCTTCCAAGAGTCAGAGCAGAAGAGACCATTTCCAACCCTCTGCCTCAGAGCAGAGAGATCACAGTCTGTTCTTCAGTGAGTTCTCCAGGCCACACTATCTCCGTTTCTGTCTGTGCTGTTATAAACTGCAGCGTCCTGGGTTGTGCGCCCCTCAGCAGGGCTCTCAGTCCTTGCTTCCAGGTCAGGGCATGTCTCTGCCCTTTGTGCTTCTAAAACCGCCAACCGCCCCCAGTTCACACGTGCTGCCCTGCTGCTCCGGGTTTCCCTCGGGGGGGGGGGGGGCGCTGCCCTAAATTCCTTTTCCCGCCACTACCGGTCTGCGAGTCTGTGCCCAGTCCCCAGCGCGGGATGATACTGCTTACCAATGGTGTAGGATCCCCATGGCCAGGCTCCCTCCTGCTGCAGTTTATCCTTGGATATCTGCTCGCGGAATCATGGCTCCCCACTTCCTACCTCAGAACCAACCACCTGCGATCTTCTGTTTGTAGAGATCCAGATCTTCTTACATCTCAGGCTGATTTTGTGGGTGTTCAGAGTGGTCTGGTAGATATCCAGCTCAGTTCCGGGGACCAGTTGGAATAGGGTCCCCTACTCCTCTGCCATCTTTTCCCCCTCCTATATTAGAAATTTTAAAGCCTTCTCACTTAATAATTTTTTTAAATTGATTTCTGACTGATTTCAAGGTCCTTTCCTTATTCTTCAGTGTCTTTAGTTTCACTTTAAATACAATTTATTTAGGTGTGGTAATTTTTCCATTTATTCTTGGATTTCACCAGAATTTCTGATTCTGATGATTCAAGGTTTTCCATCAATTGTGAAAAATTTTAGCCACTGCCTTTTCAAAAATCACTACTCCTGAAATCTATTATTTCTTTGAAACTCCTACTTGACATGTGTTAGATCTTCTTTCTATATCCTCCATGTTTCTTCTCTTTCATGGTTTCAAATTCTTTGTTTCTATATGCTGTTTTCTAGATAACACTTTTGGTCTATCTTCCAGTTCATTAGTTATCTCATAAGTTATATCTAATATGATATTTAAAGAGCTCATTGACTATTAAGTGTGAATTATTATAATTTTCATTTCCTGATATTTTATTTGGTTCTTTTTGAGTTACTTATTTCTTACTGACTTTTTGTTTCTATAATTGTTAAACACAATTAATACATCTATTCTAAGTCTGATAATTCTGATATCTGAAGTGTTTGAGTGTCTTATTCTATTACTCATTGCTTCTCCTGGCTCTTACTTATGCATACCTTGTTTTGTCACATGTTCTGTGATTTGTGTTTGCAAATCATTAAATCCATTATAACTTTAGCTGAAGGAAAACTTTGAGGTATGTGTTGAACTTCATTTCCCCCAATCAGATTAGCACTTCTTCCACCAGAGATACTTGAAGTCACCAGCTTAGAACAACTTTAAATAAATTCCTGGCTTGAGGTGTTTGGATTATAGTTAGGATCACAAGCCTATATGATGTTTTCCTGTGGTTACAAATTCTCAGATAATGTTTTAGCTCCATTAAAATTCAAGTTTTGGATAGGCAGTGCTTCTGTGCTATCTCTCCTTTTGTATGGCTTATATAGAGGGTCTCCACATAGACCATCTACCTTGCTTGGACTCTAGGCTTTCTATCTTATTCTCCCTATCCCCACCCCCAGCCCATGCTGCCATTAAAACTGAAGCTATTAGTCTTGGGGATCAAAAGATACTCAGAGTAGCTCCTGTCTTTAGCATTTGAATTTTACTCTGGATTCATGTGCTCTTGTTTTGGGTCTCGAGAATTTCTCTCAGTTCACAGCCACTTCAACTTTGCCTTTAAAAACACATTTTATCTACAAATCCTAGGTGTTTTATATTGAGGTTTTTTAGTCTATCTAATCTTATTTATTGCTTGAATTAGAAGATGACACAGAACTCTGCAAATATTAATACTGGTAATCCTTTTACATGGCTCTTGTAGTTAATCTTCAAAGACAACTGCCCAATGAACCATACTTTCTAGTATTCACACTCTAGAGAAGTCTCCTTCCACACTGAAACTGAATTGGCCATGTGTAACCAGTAAAATGCAGCAGAAGTGACACAATATGACTTCTAAGCCTATGTCATAAGAATCCTTATAGCAGCATCTTCCTTGTTATCTTGGAATGCTCACTGTTGGGACATGCTTTTTCATAACCCAAGCACCAAAGTGGAAGAAGCCCAAGCCTCAGGGAAAGACCATGTGTAGATTCTTTAGTTGACCATTTCAGCTGAGTTCCCATCCAGTATTCAATAGCCAATATCAAATACCAATCATGTAAGCAAGCCATCTTGGAAGTCTGACCCAACTGAGTCCTCAGATAACTCAACCTCAGCTTCCATATAACACCTTGAGAGATCTCAAACAAGAATGTCCAGATGAACCCACTCAACCTGTGGAACCTTGAGAGATAATAATAAAGTGTTGTTTTAAACCATAAAAGTTTTTGGATCATTTATTACACAGTCATACATTGCCTGAACAACAGACAAGTCTTTTTGGATTAGGAGCCATTTTATCTCTTTTTTTTAAATAAAGATTTTATTTATTTATTTGAGAGAGAGCATGAGCAGAGAGAGGAAGAAGCAGACTCCCTGCTGAGCAGGGAGCCCGACTCGGGGCTCCATCCCAGGACCCTGAGATCATGACCTGAGCCGAAGGCAGACACTTAACCCACTGAGCCACCCAGGCGCCCCCATTTCATCTCTTTGAAGTGACTTTGCAAATCTATGCTCTAATATGCCATATTGATATTATAGGGCATTTCAATTTCCAAATTCTTAGAAGAGGAGCACCGAATTCTTGTTTCTATATATGATCCACACACATTATTTAACAACTATACGTGTATGACAGTCACATAGATAATTAAAATAGACAATATTTACTCAAGCTATTAATTATTTAAATGTGAATGACATTTGGAAACCTTAGAAGATAATACATCTTCATAATATCAATATTGATACTTTTTATATTACAAAACAAAGATAGCAAAAATTATAAGAGAAAAATGAATTAATTTTTATCATATTGATAATATCAAGAAAATGAAAAGCCACAAACTAGAAGAGATATTTGTAAAACATACAACTAGCAAAGAATTTTTATCAAATAGATTTTACACAGGGGCGTCTGGGTGGCTTAGTCAGTCCAACTCTTGATTTTCGCTCAGGTCATGATCTTGGGGTCATGGGATCAAGCCCCATGAGTGTGGAGTCTGCTTGAGATTCTCTTCCTTAGCCCTTGTTCTCTCTCTCTATCTCAAATAAATAAATAAGTAAAATCTTAAAAAATAATTTTATACATAAATAAGGAAAAGGAAACAACCTAATTGAATAGTTTTCAAAAGAAATGTATTTTACAGACAAAACACAAATGGTCAGTAAACATGTTGAAATGGTACTCAGGGTCATTAGTAGTTAGATAAATGCAAACTAAAACCACAGTGAGATGCTGGTTAACAGTCTTTGGATTGGTCAAAATTAAAAAGTCTGACAATATCAACTGTTAGTGAGGATATAAAGAAATTATAACTTTCCTATGCTATAGTAAGAGTGCAAATTATTACAACATGGTAGGAAACAATTTGGCATCATCTAATAAAATTGAAGCTGTGCATACCTTAGGACTCAATAAATAAATTTTCTTCCTCTAAATATGCATATGTACAGCAGAAGAAATGTATAATAATACTATGAGGCATTATTTATCATAGCAAAAAATCTGGAAACAACCCAAAAATCTATCAGCAGTAGAATGGATGGGTAAATGGTGGAATGCTCACAGAATGAAGCAATGTAGTGTGAAAATAAATGAATTCTTGTTATGTGTAATAACATAATATTGACCAAACAAAGCAAGCCACAGAAGAATATAATCTCATTCAATTTAGGTACAGTTTAAAACATGAGAAACGAAACAATATGTGTGTGTGTGTGTGTGTGTGTGTGTGTGTTAGAATAATAAATCAAAGCAAGAAAATGATAACAAAATATTCAGGATAGAAGTTAACCTAATAGATGGAATATTCCACATATTTTTATAAGTATATAATATTTCATAATATACCATTTTCAAAAAGCAATGGATGTGTCAATTAGCGTGGAGTTGATTAGAAATGGAGCATGAAAAAAGAAGTCTGAGAGAAATCAAATCCCAATCCAAGAAATGAGCAATGAGAACAGATAATATAAATATTCAGTTTCACAAATGGGTATTATGAAGTTGGAGATGGCTCCATCAGTCTATCTGAGATCGGTTCTACTCAACTTTTTCACATTTCAACCATTCAGTCAGATCCTATTAGTCTAACTTCATGTTTATCATGAAGCTTTCCCAGGCAGTGTGCACCCAAGAAGTTTATACAGTGCTTAGCCGACATGGGTTACTGGGCAGCTCAATAGCCGTATTTTCATTCTGGTGTGTATGTCAGGCTCTTAGGTATTATTGAGTTAATATGTCACATCCCTCATTAGTAACATATTTGGGGCACTGACGAGATTAATTTTGTGGACCTGTCAAGGTAAGAACTAGAGTTTATACTGTGAAGAATACATAGGTGAATGCCATATTTTGAAGCTCTTCAGTGTCAGTAAGCTGATCTCCTCAGATGATACCCTGACTGAGAGCCCCACTTCTATAGTATTTATTATTCTTATCTTCATATATAGATCATAAGTCCCTAGAGGGCAGAAATAATATATTACTTTATCTCATCTTCATAGACATATACAGTACTTTGTATATAGTAAATGCTTAATTATTATTTGCTGACTGGATGATTGGCAGGAATGTTGATTACATATACACTACCCTGTTAGCATCTATGTTATACTCTACAACAATAATAAAAATGTCATCATCGAATATAATGAATGGAACTACACTTCAATTACCAAGTGCTAGTTATCTGCAGATGTAAAACTATTGCTATTGTTCAAGTTAAAATAATTCACTCTTTCAAAATCAGCTTCATTTCAGCCTTCTGTGAACCAAGAGGCATTTTATGGGGAGGGGAGATAAACATTAATAAAATCAATAACAAAACTTCAAAATCTGAGAACTCTTCGAAGGACATTTTCAGCAAGGGTATCATGATAATGAAGGTGGGGTTGAAGCAGTTTTCATGTCAGTTGCAGAACCTAGAGGATTTTAAGACAAGTGATACTGTAACAGTCAATCTTATTGTTATTCATTATTTTCATTTTTAGAATTGTAGCAAAGGAGGAACCTTTCTAATACATTCAAGTGAGATTACATTTGATTTATCCTCCAAATTATTGTTTGCCCACTTGATGTTTATGAAAAGAAATGCTGCATTTCTCACATTAGCCAACAGAGAAGCAATCACTTGTATGAATCATTGCTGGAAATAGAAATTGTTTCAAGTGCTGGACACATTTGTGGTCTGTGAACACTGAACACTAATAAGCAGGAGAGTTCCAAACCTAAAATGATTTTTCTGACTTCTAAGTAATTTAATCCAGAAATGCTCTGGATAGACATTCAATTGTCTGCATGGAACCTGGAAGAAAAGTGATTTCATATTAAGACTTCATGGCCTTGAAGCTTGCCTCTCTGCATACGGAGCATCTTTATCCATTCCAAAAGATAAAGAAGAGAGAAGCAAACTGAATTTCTAAAAATGAAAGAGAATAAATGCAGGGCAAATCAGCTCTTTGTCATCCTTGCTCTGTGGATAATACTGGCCATTGAAAACTGCTATAAATTCATCAGTACTAGTGCTTCTGGCGGCCTGCATAAATCAACATGAACTATGCTTTGGTTTTCACCTTACATTTTAAATGCCCATCCTCCTAGCAATGTATTTAATCCAACAAAGTGGGCTCTATAGTGTTCCTTTCATTTCTAACACAACCATTGCAAGGGGATAAAGAACGTATGGGCCCGTGAGTGGCCATGAAAGTTGAAAGCCATTTGTTGACCCTGTAGTGGTAGCTTAGAGATCTCAGACTTAAGAGGTAGACTCTCTACCTGATCCCTGAGTTATTATATATAGTCAAACAATGGCAATCATTAATCACTAATCTCACAAGCCACATGATTTAACAAATATCATAAAGACCACACGTCCTCGTGTCAGAAGATTTTCTTATCCAGAAATTCATTCTGATCCAGGGCCCCATAATGAGAAAAGGGTCTGTTAGAGGCAAGAGAATCTCTCCTAAAATTCAGAAGGTGCATTGTATCAAGATGAAACTGACTTACTTGTTCTCTGTAAGGAAGCATCCTCAAGAAACTAAAGATTTGTTAAAACAACTTTTTGCCCTCTCTAATTTGCCTCAAACCTCTGCTTCTTGGGTGATGTCAATTGTAAATTAACAAACCCTTTCTTAATCTCTACTTCTTCTTTTTAAGTGGAGGAAAAAATGTCCATATTTGAGGAAGATCATCTCTCTGCAGGAAGACCCTTAAGAGTCAAGGAAACCTGATGTAGGATATTGATATATTAGACATCTTTGAACTCTTTCCCTAAGGAAATCAACTTTGAGACTCTTAATAATGGATTTTCATTTGTCATTTATGGGTAACTGCATCTCAATATGACGGAGACCAAAATGCCTTCAAGAAAGGGGCACTTATTACAATGGAATAATAAACACAGTGATTAAAAATAGTTTAAAAATAGGTATATAGTAGGTTTTCAGTGACTTCAAAAATAAGATCAATCATACATACAATGAAAAATAAGTGTGCTCACTTGGGTAGTAAATAGAGAAAGTATGACTTTGTCACTTAATAATCATGTGAACGTGGGACAATTGATCAACGTACATGAACTTTAGATTCCTCATTGGAAAGAAAATTGTGATTAATCATTGTTCTGCCTACCACATAGTATGAGTATTTTGAAAATGATAAAGCATTGTTTATGTTAGAAGTTTATCAGTGTTAGTAAATGATACTGATTTTCAAACAATGCTGATGTTCATAAGACATGTCTCTATTTGTTTATATCTATTTAGAATTTTTAATTTGCAGCATCATATAGACCAAATATTGTATATTGATCTTTATGACATTATAGGATGGGTCAGAATCTTCTCATTGCTTTGATAAGAAGAATACAAAATGAGGGTGCCACATGCCTCAACTAGTTGTAATTTGGTGATTTAGAAGCATAGGTGCATTCGACTTCAGGATTCCATTGCATTGCAAATAAGACCTTTTCTAAGCTCCCGAGACTTATTGTGCTTGAAAGTGGAACTGCCCAAGGGATAAAGTCAAAACATGAATTTTAGCAGTCAATAGATGTTAAGAACTGAGATTAAGAGCCTAAAAACACATCCTCAGCTATGATTTCATATGACTTTCAAGAGTATTCCATATAGTAGTATTTTACACAGCAATATTATCATCTGTATTTTACATACGATGAAAATGAGGCTCAGTGGGATTAAATGGCTTACCCAAGGTCACATAATTGATCAGTGTCAGAGTTGGAACCGGAATCAAGGATATCAGATTCCTAGTCTCTTACTTGTATTTTCATCTCATGCTATAGACTCATGAGCCACTGAGCTTGGTTTCCTTTCAAATAATCATAGTTCTTCATTTGTTAATTCCTTGTGACAATTTTTGACAAAACTATACATATTTAAATATATTGTTTTGTTTAAGCAGCACTTCTGGATGCATTTTAAAAATTGTATCCTAATCATCATCAAAACCATTGTGATTATTATCATTATCAGTGAATGTATGAGGATACAATGATGGTCTAATACAGATGCTGTCCCTGTCCATTACAAAGCTCATCACTTAAGTAATTAATCATACATATGTATACATAAAAATACAAGCTCTTTGACTCAGAGTTGCTGAGTACTAAGGAAGACTATCATAGGGAGGGTTGATAGGTCAGGAAAGGTCTTTTTGAGGAAATAACATTTGGGCAGAGATTTGAAAAATAAGTTGATATTAACAAGACAAAACGGGAGGCATACACATTCCTTGGGATTAAGCAATATGGACAGCATGAGGGAGTAAAAAGACACCAATATAGCTATAGGGGGAGAAATGAGATGAGTAGGGGACAAGATGAAGGACAATGTAGGCATGGGCCAGACCACGTGGAACTATTAGGTCACGTTATGTAGTTTTTTTGTTCTACCCAAAGATCAACGGAAAGTCATAGTGTTATTCAGGGGGTATGATATAATCAAATTTTGATTTTTAAACAACCACTCTGGCTAGAGTGTATAGAATGAGGTGGAGGAGGATCAGCTGTTGGTTCAGATAGACAGTAAGGTAACTATTGCTACAATACAAAGAAGAGATAAGGAATGCTCAACTGGGGTTGTGGAAGTTGATATGGAGAAAAGTGGACAGATTTTGGAAACATAGGAGTGATGAAATCAATAGGGGTTGGTGAAGAACTAAATATGGTGGGTGATGGAGAGGGAGTCTTAGAGATGATGCCTTGGCTTTTGGTTGGCAACAATGAAACAGGCACAGTAGAAAAGGAATGTATTTGGAGGAAGTATTAAAAGTTTGGTTTTGACATGGGGAATTTGAGGAGCCTTTGAGACATCCAGCAGGAATTGTTTAGGAAGCAATTGGATGTACAGGTCTGGATAGAAATATATATATTTGCATGCCATCTGTGTATGAGGGTAATAGAAGGCATGGATGTGCAAAATATTGTCTAAGAGAGTATAGTATGAGAAGAAGAGAGAACCTAGAATATAGCCTTTAAGAATCTAACTTTTATAAGCCAGGTAGAGTAGGATATGCCTGCCAAGAAGACAGAATGGAGGCAAGCTAGGAGTACACTGCATCACAAAGTCAAGGGAGGAAGTTACTTCAAGAGAGCAGAATGGTGGTTGCTAGGGACGGAGAAGAGGGGAGAAGTGGGGGAGTTGCTAATCAATGGGTATAAAGTTACAGTGATGCAAGATGAATAAGTTCTAGAGATCCACTGTACAACATTGTGCCTACAGTTAACAATATTGTATTGCACACTTAAGAATCTGTTGAGAGAATAGATCTCATGTTAAGTGTTGTTACCACAATAAAATAAAACTAATTTTTAAAAAAGAAGGGAAAAGAGACCAATAATGTTCAGGGCCATGGAAATGTCAAGTACTATGACAACAGAGAAATATCCTTTGGCCTTAGTTACAAGGAATTCATTGTAAGACTTAGTCAGAGCTGTTTCTGTGGATTGATAGAGCTGGAATCCAAATTGGAAAGAGCTGAAAAGTAAAATGAGGAGGCTAGGATGCCTGGTTAAGCGGTCCGCCTTCAGCTTAGGTCATGATCCTGGAGTCCCGGGATCGAGTCCCGCATCGCATCGGGCTCCCTGCTCAGTGGGGAGTCTGCTTCTCCCTCTGCCCTTCACCCTGCTCATGCGTGCGCACGCTCTCTCTCTCTCTCTCTCAAATAATAAAAATAATATAATAAAAAATCTTTAAAAAATGAGGAGGCTAGACTAGATCCTCTTTAAAGTCCCTTCCAACTTTAAAATAGTAAATGCTGTGATTTCATGCTGCTGGTCAGAGCCTCTCTTTGTCATAGGTTTCCCTACTCACCTCACTCCTGGTTAATAAAAAGACTCTGCCATTGAAAGAAATGATTCGCAAAGACCGTGTTACTTTAAGCATCATTACAGCCTCAAACAAACTTGGGACAAATCATTCTCTTCTACATTTACATATATATTTTTTCTTTTGAAAAGAATCTTGAGCACAAAAAATTCTTATATGATTTTTCCATAGCATCAATTGAAGAAATATATTTCCAAGAATTGGTTTTATTTTTTGGGTCAGGACTGCAGGGATAAAATCAGGTCTAGAGTTTCCATGTGGATGAATTTGGAAGTGAACAGCTTCGAAGCTGCAGTCCAGGGATGTCTCACACTACACTATACTATTTTCCTTTTAAACTGAATCACCTTTTCTGGGCTTTGATAGCTAAAAAAAACACATCCAAATAATTGATTTTGTATGTAAGCAGAATGCTTGGGCACTTGCTGCTTTTCATCTAAAGAGAGGTTCCTATATTCTCACTGTCTTGGTAGGACAGAAATCTGATAAAAGGTCATATAGACTGTTGCTACTCAAAGTGAGATGGGTGGACCAGCAGCATCAACCTCAGCTAGGAATTTGTTAGAAATGCAGAATCTAAGGCACCATCTCAGACCTACTAGATCAGAATATGCATTTTAACAGGATGCTCAGGTGATTTATATTAACATTAAAAGGCAAAAAGAACTTAGTAATTTTTTTTTCAGAATCTACTTTTTAAAAATATAGAATCTTTTGTTACTCTGCTATGGTATTTATTTAATCCAAGGGCAGATTAGTCATTTATGGACTAAAAACTAATCATTTTGTTTTAAAATTAAGACCTGCAGTAGAATGCCTAGGTGACTAACGAGATATATTTTACAGGCAAATAGTAGGTTACTCACCCAACTCATGGTAGAACACGTATTTTTCATTTCCCCTTACCAGAAGCTGCTAATTATTTGCATTGAACTATTTACTTTTCCTCTTTTAGTAATAATAATATTTGTAAATTTACTTTGAAACAAGATTACCTGTCATGCTTTTGTATAGGATTTATAAACTTTCACTATTTTCTGTCTCCTTAGCCAGTTTAGGAGAACATCTACACTTTATTGCATGGACCTCCCTGGTGATTAACATCTGGAATGGACAGATGAAAACTCAACCCTCAGTCGCACCCTTCCTTTCTGTTTCTTACATGAAGCCCTACTCTAACCTTTAATCAGGGCAGAAAAAGATTGCTACTGCCCCCTGCTGGCCTATTGTATTTTTACTCCTCTACAAATTGACTTGAATAGGATGCCCAAGGATTTTGAGCCACTGAAGAAAGCTCAGCGGAAGGGACTTTCCCTAGTAGAGAGGTAGCGATCCTTTGGGAGCAGGCGGCTAAAATCAAACGAAAACACTCAAGAGGCGAGGAAGGCATAAAGGGCTTCTAAATTAAATTATTGATCCTCATGAACCTTTTTCTGCGCACGGACTTGTCTATGTCAAGAGAATGTCCCTTCCTCTTCAGCACAGGACTCCTCTTTTGCCTCTAGGTTCCACTGACAAGGAGTGAACTACCCACTCCCCTATTATAATTTCAGTACTCCGGATTCTGTTTTCTGCTTCCCCCAATTTCCCTTTCCCGCTCCTTAACCGGATTCCTTTTTCTGCTTTAAACTCCCGTTCCGCCCACCCACCGACAGACTCGCATTTCTAGGGGTCAGACACTAACCTCCTTCACCCTCCTCGTCTACCCTGACCTCTGCTCTTCCCTGATTGTCATCACACCCCCCTTTAGCACCCTTTCCCTGAACAGCAAGCCACTCTTTGCCTTTGAACATCAGGCTTGTCCCCTCTTGAATGCCTCTCCCCGACCCCCGCCCCAAGCGACTGAAAAAGGAAACATGCGCACTTCAGAGCTAGGAGCTGTCCGAGTGCTGAAATTTATAGGCTGGGTAAGATCACGTCTCCCGTCTCTTTCTGTAGCTCTCATTCCAGCACAGGATCTCAGCAATTTTGCCCTCTTCCCCCGTGCCCACTTCAGCGCTCAGAGTCCTTTCTTCTCTCTCATTTACAACTTCTTTTAAAAAGAGAACATTTTCTAGAGAAAAGGGATTTGCTAAACAGAAAGGACATAAAACAAAAGCCACAGCAACCCGACTTCCAGCATGGCATTGTCACCAGCCCCCTTTGCATGGTGATGCGATTAAGGTAGCGGCGTTTTTATTATTCGGGAAAAGCAGCTGGGGAATCCATCAGTTCTAAGGCTTTGTCTTTCCTTGGTTAGCTGATGGTCCTGAGCCCCGGTTTGACCTGACCATGATGCCTAGGACTGGCACTTTTTGTTTTTTCTCAGCAAACTGTACAAACCCAAATCTCTTTTTGATTTTCAAGGAAACTAGATTCCTGCCAGATTTCGAATCTGGACAATAAATAGATACTTTGTCCTAGCTTTTTTCTGGAATCATTTCGGGGATATTTTCCACAAGCATCACAGAAACAGGAATGAACCGGCAGCTAGTGAACATTTTGACAGCCTTGTTTGCATTTTTCTTAGAGACAAACCACTTCAGGTAGGTGAAACGACTTTGCATGCTGATATTTTCCCCATGAAAACTGTTTGAAAGAGAACGTGTCATACATTTTTTATCTATTTTTCTATGCCCTGGACCATATTATTTTAATTTTATAGAGGAGAGTTAGATTTCTTTTGTTCTTTTAAAAGGCGTAATTATGGTGGGAGGGTGGTAAATTTTCACAAAGGCAAGTTTTATGATCCATAACCCCACTCTATGCATTTTCACACATTTTCACAGGCAATGTGATATTAAGGAAGTCTAATGAGTTGCATGCTCTTTACATTTCTATATAATGATGATTTTTTTTTTTTTTGCTTTCAAATTCTTCTGAAAGTCATTTAAAATGATTATTGGATGCAATGCTTCTCATATGGTGGAAGTGATTGGATTAATTTACAAGAAGCATGCTCATTTTATATAAAATATAAAAGAACCCTAATTCTTAGTCAACTTGAAACTTCTATTGTGTTTCAGCAACTAGATGCATACTATGAGCACTACAATTCAGGAAATTTCTTGAAACATCAAAAATATTTAAAATCTCATTTTACCACTATGTTCCATTGCTCAGTATATTTGGAAACTGAATGACTACCAAAATTTGATTAATATGACATCTTTGTATTTATCTGTGTATGAGAAATGGGCTATGCATAATTAAAATAAGTGGGAAATCATTATTTCATGTGTGCATTTTCTACCTAGTTTATAAATTATCAAATCAGTTTATACTTCAAAGTATCAGATGATTACCAGTAAGTGAAATAGCCATCCTAATGGCAGAGGTTCTAAGACAGCATAGAGACAGGAGATGTTCATATAACAAAGTGTAGGACTCCTCATTTAATTTTCACCACATTTTATGGTATTTTTTCACAGAACCAAGAGAAATGGAACATATAGCTAATGTTATGAGTACTGGGAAAACCCACTATGTTCCTTTCAGGTTCACACCTACTATGATTAAGAAAAACTATAGGCTGGGTTTCATTAGAAGCACATCACCATCATCATCATCATCATCACTTTCATTACCACCACCACCACCATCATAATTAAATAATACTTGATTAATCAGATGAATCTGCATATGGGAATGTGAGTATTTTTAGATAATTGTATCAATTTTTAACTCCTACCAAACGTTTAAATTCTCTTTGCACTTAATACTTTGCATTTAATACTACCTTGAAAACTGGCAAAAATGTGGTGTTTTCTCAGTGATAGAATTAACAAGATTATTTGTTAAACTACTAAAAACAAAGCTTATAAAATATTATGCTTTAGCGAAGAAATAGACATTCAGTCAACCACTATGTATATTGTGAAAGAATTCATTTCACTACAAACCAAATAGGTTCTTTTTATAAGTCCTTGAAGGAAAATGAAAGTATGAGAAATTTTCCAGTCAACATTTAGTGTTTTTGATAATGCAGAAGAGAAAATTATTTAGAAGTTCTTTTTCATGAATACTTTACTGGAGAGTGAACAATTTAAATGCTAATATATAAATAACATCTGATAAGGTAATAGAAGTACAGACACACTCATTATTGACCTATTTTAGAATGAAGTTAAATTTCCACGTGAAGCTTTTCTTTTAGGCAATGCATTGAAAATTATTAATAGTTGACAGCAGGAATACAATCTAGCAGGTGAGAAAATAAGCAATGGAATAATTAGTTCACTGTTTACTTTGTTCTGCCCATTGTATTATATATTTCTAATAAAAAGTAGAGGACTTATATTAAGGGCTAAAATGCTGGAAGAATTGTTTAAGAGTCATGGGGGAATGATTTTAAGACAATCACATTTTAGAAATTATCATCTTCATTTCTCTGATGAGTCTAGAAAGAAACAGCTTTAACTATATGTCCATAAAATCTACAACATAAGCTATGCATGTTGTATCATCTTAAACATCTTTATGGCTACAGTTTGGACATATGGGAGATATGACTCAGGATTTCTAACTCTCATCATTTAAAGTTAACTTTAGAGAATGTACAAATTCAGAAGTTGACCAAAGAGTTTGTAATTTTCTTTTTCTTCTTACTATCACGTATATTAACAAAACATAATGTCAAACATTCTGTGAGCCTTAGTTCTCAGGCAATGAGAATGGAATTGTTGCTAAAAAAGTTAATGATGTGTTTAGGACGGCTTTCTGCAAAGACCATGACTCCAGGTCTGGAAAACAGCCTTCACAGACCCTATCGCCTTCAGATTTCTTGGACAAATTAATGGGAAGGACATCAGGATACGATGCAAGAATCAGGCCAAATTTTAAAGGTAGGCTCCATTTAAATTTATATTTTTTTTTGTTTTTTGTTTTTTTATTTATTTATTCATGAGAGTCAGAGAGAGAGAGAGAGGCAGAGGCAGAGGGAGAAGCAGGCTCCCTGCCTAGCAAGGAGCCCGATGCGGGACTTGATCCCAGGACCCTGGGATCATGACCTGAGCCGAAGGCAGACGCTTAACCATCTGAGCCACCCAGGCACCCCCCATTTAAATTTATATTAAGCCTGTGGGAAATCTAGATGTTTGAATAATCTGAAATAAGTTTTAAGGGCTTTTTATTATAAAATAGTATAGTATTCATTTCATTTTGGCATTCTTTTGAGCTAGCCAATTTAATAGTTTGAATTTTATATATTGTTTGCCACTTTTGAAAACTTTCCTCATTTGTATTCTATTCCACAAAGAAAACTAATATCAGAGATTGTTGCTACATTCCCTATTTTATCTTAAGTGGGAGTGTGACTAGAAATGAATCCAAGAGTAAATGATGGATTTGACTTATATGAGTGTCTACCAGGATTCATACAGGATTCAATGATTATTCAAAATCTTTGGTTTTCGTTTTGAATACCTACTCCCAAAGTGAAGTTTAAATCTCAATATAAAACATGCCATTTTACACACTTTCAAGCCTCTCTCATTTTTCAACATTGTGGCAAGAGACTCTAATTGAAAATATCAGAAATTTTTGGTTTCTTTTTGTTTAAACATTTTAATTGTTTATTTGAAATTGTTTATCTAACATTAACAAAGATCATAGAATTGTAAAGTGCACATGTCAAAGATGGTGGATACTTTCTTTGTTCAATTAGAAAAAAACCAAAAAGTTTGATGTTTTTGTTTATTTAATGTTATAAAAATGTAATTAATCATCTGTAGAAATTACTTTTTATCTATTTGGTTTATTTTTATATGAAATAAGAACCAATTATTAATGAATGAATTATTTTTGATGGTTTAGTTTTTAAATACATATTTTAAATGACAATTGCATTTTATCTTGTAATTTAACATAATGCATTGTGGAGTGTTTATAATATTTTATAAAAGAAGAATCCTATAATATTCTAGATATTATGTTGTAATTCCATTGCTTTGATTTTGCTTATTAGCAATTTAATTAGATTGCTTTCCTTGAGTTTTGAGTAATTTTTATTATTTGCAAATATGAGCATGAAAACTAAATTCTAGATTCATTTCTTCTTTAAATGCTACACCTCTGAATATACCCAGCTAAGGGCACATTTTATAAAGAGCTATGTCATAATTTTGACAAAACAAGTATATCTGATTTATAGAGTATTTTCAAAAGAAACAACAGATCTAAGTTCAAAGCTCAATTTTCCTGAAAACAATTTTCATGCTCATCCTATTTCATACTAATTTTGTGGTCATTGCTTTGGAAGTCAACATTTGAAATAAAATCCTATGAGTAACAAGTTGAGAATGAGCTTTCAATGGGACCACTCATTCCTATATTTATTCACTTAGTCATTCAATAACTTCTGAGTCTGAACTATATGGGAAATACCAACTACTGCATGCATTGAAAAGTTGAGAGATGAAACAGGTTTGGGTGTTACTGTCAAAAATTTTAGTGGGGAGAGTAGATGTTACATGAATAGTTATAAATTAATATACATTATGAGACAGAAATAGTTAAGTAGTTAAGTAACATTAAGAAGTACAGAAAAAATGCTACAGGATTCCAACAAATGAAGAGATGATTTCCTATTAAGCTATTCATGGGAGGTTTCGTAGAGAAGGCCCAGAGATGGAAAATTGTTTCAAGTTTATGAGCGTCTTGTTTAATAGCAGCTATTATTCATTATATTCTAGAAGTCACTTTTCAAAAGGGGAGAAAAATGCAGAGTAATAAAACAAACACCCATGTTGCCATTGCTACTTTAAATGACCACATAGAATGAGCAATCATTTTCACACAGCTTTTTTTCTGGTTCTTCTGGGGATGTCACCCTTTGGAGATGGCATTTCTCATGATTCTAAAGGATAAATAAATGGAGAGAATATCAAGTATAGGAAAGCATGGCCATGTTTTTGAGATCTTTCCACCACTTAAAGACCTGAGCACAGGATGTTTTAAAGACTTATAAAAGGGAAATGGGGTAGATATCCTTTAAGACTTGAACATTAATGGACTTCACTGAGTTTTGTCTCCCACTCCTTTTAACTCTCCACATCAATGAACCCTGATCCTCTTTCATAAATTTTATTTACATGAACCATTTATATCAGATTAATTACCTAACAGCTCCCACAATTCTCTTTATTCAGAGAATCTTAGCTCTTCCTGGATGTAAAACATTCCCCGTTATTTTAGAGTAAAATAATTTTAACTCCTAGGTATTCCCATGAAACTTTGTATGTCTAATATGGTTCTTTTGCATATTTATGTTTTATCAACCCACCCAACACTGCATCTGAGAAGGCAGGGATATATATATATAGAGAGAGTTATATATATATATATATATATATATATATATATATATACAGAGAGAGAGAGAGAGAGATCTATATATATATATATAGAGAGAGAGAGAGAGAGAGCGTTATATATATTTACACACACACACACACACAAATATGCACACATACACAATGTAGGGAAACGAAGTCATTCTTTTCTCCAGAATGAGGAAATAAGGAACAAGATATAGAGGAAAATGTAGATCAGTTATGAAGATTAGTGCGTCCAATTAGTTGTAGTAGAAATTGAGGGTAGGAACTTTTGAGGAACCAACCAGTGGTCACAGTGATTAGCAAAGATGATCTTAGCTGAGCTGAGAAGAAAGAAATAAAAGAGATAATAAGGAACTTGTAACAGTGAGGATACTAGGAAGAACACTATAGTACTTACTGTAACTTAGTATAGTTGATTAGCAATGTACCAATGAGAAATTTTATATAGTAGGTAGAAATGAAGGGTGATTGGGAAATGTGACTGTATCTGGAATAGTGACAGGCACACTGTAAATGCTAAAAAACCAAATTGCTATAATAACAATAAACATGATGATGATGTTGAAAACAACAATAATAATAATTAATAAGAAGACAGAAGGGCAAGATCTGACCACAAAAATAAAAGCAAGAGTGAAATATGGGCTGTTGAGGTAAAGGAAATGGCTTTTCTAGATGTCTTATTAAATATTAGTTCTTCTCTGTTTTCCTTGCTGCCATACACTGGCAAGGGAAAAGGAAATGTATATGCATAATTTTTCTTATTGGAAGGAATCTTTCCTGCATACTTTCAAGTCAGTAAAATATTTCATGTCTATTCCATATCTCTGATGGACTCTGAAAGATGTTATAATGGACACATATACAAGAAGAAAAATGGACGTAAGCTAGAAAAGGGGACCAGAAATGAATCAGACTTAGGCTCTGTAATTGAGAGCCATTCTTAGAAACTACAGGGAAAAAAATAGCTTTTCTGATGTGCAGAAGCACAAGTGTATAAACAAAGTCATGAGTCAGAGTTGCCAATTGCATTCCATCTGTAAGATCCATAGAGACCTGGGTCGGAACTTGTCAAAACATAAATTTTCAAAATCTTCAGTTCAGATGAAAACACAAGCTATGTCCATTCACAATTACCTGGTTCTGAAACCATGGTAAATATTGATTCTATGTCAACAGAGGGGCCACTTTCCCCACTTGGGTGATTTGTCTCATTGTCAGTCGATTTATCATGGCGTTACTCCATCATTCTATCAGATATTCCTTTGTCAGTGTTATTGTATCTTGAGAATGCCACTTGAAACATTAAGCTTTTAAGGAGGCCAAATGAAATGCTCAAACCTGGGCAAAGTGCATTAGTTCCGATTCTGTCTCTTTGAAACAAAGCCTTTATCTATTTTAACGAAATTTTCTTTGAAAATAAAATTAACTTAGAGTTATATCCTAAGTTTCATCCCAATGTGAATAAATACATTCCACTATAGCATTCATTTTGGAATAGAATCTGGAATGGATAATGCCAGGAGATAATTATTCACTCCACTTCTTTATGCATGCCATGCACACTAATTTTTTTCTATGTCTGGAGACCTAAATTTGAAAGTGTGATGTGTGACATTAAAACCTACATTTGCATGCAATATGGTTTCCTTCATTTTCTAAGGAGTTATCAGCTCAAGAGGTGTTTCAGATACAAGTAGAAATAGATCCACTTTCAAAAAAATTAGAGGTTCAGTTTTCTCCCCTTGGAAATTCTATTTATTGTCTGTGGCCAAGTGGAACTCAAGCTCAAATGTTGTGCTTTGCCAATCCCTGTAGGGGGTGGCTTGAGCACAAATGTCCAGCAGGGACATTTGGAAAGGGTGATTCTCACAGTTAGTGATAATGCAGCCCCAGCATGATCATTTCTTTGATCACCCTGGTAGATGCGGGCATCGGATGTTACTATGGATTCTGAGAAAAAGAACAGAATGCTTGCAAGTATCAGAAGTATTTGACTTGAGTGCAGGAAGTTACAGAAAGAGTGCAGCCATTTTAGAACAAGACAATAGGAGATAAAAGGGGGAAAAGTATTATTGAAATGAAAGGCTGGAGGTAACAAAGGGAAATTTATATATGACAGTTTTGTTCAGAAATGACATTGATGAAGATTTTTGAACATCTGAAATCCATTGGCTGTGTCACAATTTAGCTTTTCTCTGCTTTATGAACACCAACCAACACATTTGTATATACTAGGCTGCTACTATGGGCCTACAAGATGCTTATCTGGGATTTGAGGTGACATCAGGAAGGAGACATCTACTATTCTAATAGACTCTGGCAAAGTATATGTTTTCCATTCCATGGTGACAGAGTAGTATAGTGGAAAGAGTCCTAGACGTGGATTCAGAAAACCCAAGTTCATGTCCTTTTTGAGAAAAGGTATGTTCACCTCTCCACGCTTTAGGTTTTCTTCTGCCTTTGCCCATTTCATCTGAGTTGTTCTGAGCATCAAATGAGATCATGCATCTGAATAGTTTGTTTTTAACTATTAAGTTTATTGCAAATAATTTAAATTATTACTAGTCCCTCATTTCTCTTTTGTTTTTGCTTTTTTAAAAGATTTTATTTATTTGAGAGAGAGAATGAGAGAGAGAGAGAGAGAGAGCGCGCGTGCGCATGAGAGGGGGGAGGGTCAGAGGGAGAAGCAGACTCCCCGCCGAGCAGGAAGCCCGATGTGGGACTGGATCCCGGGACTCCAGGATCATGACCTGAGCCGAAGGCAGTCGCTTAACCAACTGAGCCACCCAGGCACCCCTTCATTTCTCTTTTGTAACTGACACTGATGATATATTGTCAAAGCTAACCCTTTATGGTGGTTGGGGCCTTATAATTGCTTGATTTTTTTTAATGGTAAAAAAAAAAACAAGTCAGAGGGGCACCTGGGTGGCTCAGTCATTAAGCGTCTGCCTTCAGCTCAGGTCATGATCCCAGGGTCCTGGGATCGAGCCCTGTATCGGGCTCCCTGGTTGGTGAGCCTGCTTCTCCCTCTCCCTCTGCTGCCCCCCCCCCTTGTGCTCTCTCTCTCTCTCTCTCTCTCTCTCTGTCAAATAAATAAATAAAATCTTAAAAAAAAAAAAAAAAACAAATCAGAGAAGTTCTAGTACCTTAGAGTTCTGCTGCACTAATCAGAACATAGACGCCATGTGTCTCAGCTTGTTCTCCTTTTATTCGATTGGTGGGAAGATTTCCAACCTGAAAGAGTTATTTCATATTCCTAAATATGAAACAAAGAGGGAGCCATTTGTGGGAAGGAATTATCTTTATTCATTCAAATCCCATCCCTGATTATTTTCTGGGACTCATTTTTAAATGAACCAAGTAAAAGAAAGAACCATTTTTACTTAGTCCTAGAAAGAAGGACCCTAAATTTAACTGAAGATATATGACTGTCATTTCTTATGTATGTTCTTGTCCAGTTACTGCACTTTCAAGGGTTACTGCACAAGCATGCAGAATTGATTTCTTATTTTACAATATGCATTTTGAAGAGAACATTTGGTCTCTACAACATGGCAGGTTAAGAGCAATAGAAATGGAGGCCCATAATTTCGTTTTTGAAAATGTATTGCATTGCTCCTTGGTTGAGTCCGGGTAACTTCGTATCCTTAATTTTCATTACTGAAAGAGCCTAAACATTTTATCCTAAATTCTATAGTGCTTGCTTGTCCATCTTGAAGGACAAGTCAGTACATTTTACTGATAATCTGAGACTTCATTTTTTTTTAAAAAAGATTACAGCATTGATATCAGGGTATCCTGGTCCTTAATGAGTGGACATTAGAATGTGTCCAGTTAGGGCGATCAGGTTTAGAGATAGAGAAAAAAAAAAATCATCATTTGTTTGTTCTTAGTGGTGTTGAATATTTTTCTTGGTGTGTTAGATACACGTTTGCAATACGGTCTTAAAAATGGAAATATAGTTGATCAAGCCTCATAACAACAAGGTCTTTGGAAGTGTTCTGGGTTCTCTTTGGAGTTAACACCTATGAGGCTGTCCTGACTGTGGCACACAGCATTTGCTCATTGACTTCTTTCTTGAAAGGGCTACTCTGGACACTTGTGAGTGATTGCAGACATTTTTCGCCAGTGAAATGCACTAAAGGAAGGACCTGCACAAAAGGAATAGGTCTCTAAGTGGTATTCTTAAGTGAGCAGGACATTTAAAAATAAAGCCACTGGGTTACTCTCTTGGAGTCTAGTCTGGCTAGCCAACCAAGTGTGGTCATGGGGCAAGTAAAAGAGGAAAGCTGGGCACTGCCTTGGACTCATGCCCTAGCTTGTGTACCCACCATTTCCTTATGAACATGAGTATACCAAATGGTGTCTCTGTTTTCTTAACACATTTATCCAAGAGGGCAAAAGAAAATCCTGGATCAAGTCAAAATATGGAAAGTCAATAGGCAGTTATCACAAATGTGACTGCCTAAGTTTTGTTTGCTTTTTTTTAAAAAAAGATTTATTTATTTATTTGACAGAGAGAGACACAGCGAGAGAGGGAACACAAGCAGGGGGAGTGGGAGAAGGAGAAGCAGGCTTCCCGCGGAGCAGGGAGCCTGATGCGGGGCTCAATCCCAGGATCCTGGGATCATCACCTGAGCTGAAGGCAGACACTTAACCGACTGAGCCACCTAGGAATCCCCTAAGTTTTGTTTTCGATTTCTTCTTTTTTTTCTAATGGGAGGGGGGCTTATTTTCTTGAGGAAAAATAAGCTACACCTGCCCATGCATTTTCAAAGCAATAGAATAAATCTGTGGCAAAGGAGCATCTATGTGGGCACACAAAAAATTACATGTAATAGTTTTACATCTTCATATTGGAGTCTAAACACACAATTCATTTGTTTGTTCCTCTTAAATAGTGAGTAGTTACTATGTGCCAGGTGCCACGTTACTTGCTAAGTATACAGTGGTAAACAAAATTTAAGCTTTTAAATGTCAGTTCTCACCTCACTAAAAACTGGAATATAATTTGTAAATTGAATGCTGTAACATCCAGGACCTCTGCAGGAAAGAAATGGCACACTCCAATGGGGTGTGAGAGAATAATACACTCTCACAAAAGGAGAGTGTAGTACTCCAGGACTATCAACAAGAGACCTGAAGAGGCAAGGGGCGGGGGAGTGGTTACCAGAAAGTAGAGAATGTGGCTATATAGACAGGCCACCTAATGAGATCTGTGGAGCAATGTAGTCAATCTGTACTGTCCTAGCAGGAGAAAGCTAGAGAATAAATATTCTGACCTCACTTCCCTCCTGTATTTCATTTTCTTGTGGGAGTCTCTCATTGGCCAAATCCAACTAGAAGTCAGAGGGCAAGGGAGCTCAAAGATGCAAACCCAAAAGGTCAGCTTCCCAAGGTACAGAGAAGAACAGGAAAGAGAAGAGAATGTCTCTGGGCGGGAAATGGAAGATAATCAACACAGAGCCAACACAGGAGCAAAGCCATCCATCAACCTTCAGGTGGTGGAGCAGACATCTCCAAAACTGATAATCAGTTTAGTAAGCCTTCCTTGATCAGTCTTGGGAAAGAAGGGAAGTGAGAGAGGGATATTGTTTGGATAAATTATCCCAACAGTAAATGATACCTCCAAAGGCGGAGAAGAGAGAGGAAGATAATGTAAGGTGATAGTTCCTTCTCCTAAACAGACAACTGAAAGAGACACAACCAATGGACTGGTGTGTGTGTGTGTGTGTGTGAGAGAGAGAGAGAGAGAGAGACAGAGAGAGACAGGGAGACAGAGAGAGAGTGAAAGAGTTTTCTGTGGAGTATATGAAAATAATATAGTTTCCTGGCTATTTAATATGTTTATATGTTTTCCAATACTGTATTGTTGTGCTTGCCCCATGGCAATCCCCTCCAGGCTCCTTATGCTGGGATGTGTTGTGGGCTTAGATTTGAGCACAAGACTTAATGCCAAGTCTCTTTGGGGCAGCATTTCTGAGACACATTTTTTCCCTCTGTGCTCTTCTGTTCTACATAGAGCTGTAGAGAGTTAGAAGAATAAAAGATTGGGTGGAGGTTAGAAGAGCATGAAGACCAGGAGCAGAGTAGTGTGCATTTCAAAGAAATGGCAAGGCTGAAGGAACAGTTGCTTGTTTGCCACTCCTTGGTGGTTTGATTACTGCACCTGAAATACAGCTACTTATCATGGCAATTCTGCTACTTGAGGAAAATCTCAGAACCACTTTGCCACATAATTTTTCTTTCATTTTTAAAACCCAAGTGTATATAGATGATAATATAATCTATTGTTTCCTGATTTATTTACATTTAAATACTTCAAAATGTTGATTTCTAAGAACCACTTCATGTCTAAGAAGGCAGTTGAGATTTCTTTTATCAGGCTTTCTCTTAGGAAAAGCATTCTTTGCCCAAAAATGTATTCAGGATCAAGGGGTCAATATATTTAGCTTTGAAACTCAAAGTCTCTGAAAAGTGAATGATACACACATTTGGCAAACCACACTGTAGCAACTCGTTAGATGATGTGATTCAGGATAATTTATAAATACACTGTGCAATGCTCACAATGGAATTCTTATATTTTACTTTTTCCTTTGAATTAACTCTGGTTTTAGTACTTCAGCATTGTATAGACTATGTGAAGGCAAAGGATTTAGGATTTAAGACTAAACCAAATGAGCAACCAACCAGATGTCTTTCTTAAACCACGCTTTTCAGAACACCTGCTCTAGAGCCACCTGAGTCCTGTTAAAAAGGCACATACCTGGGCCCCACACTTCTCCAGCTCTACCTTTCCAGAACTGCTGAATGATGGGATCTTAAAATACTCACTTGAACAAATTCATAACTCCTCGAAGTTTAAGCCCTGCAGGACCAGAATGAGAAAATTTTGTCCTTATATCTGAAGGATAATACCTTTCTTGTAGTATTTTTCCCAAGATACTGTGTACCAGGGATTGCCTTACCAAATAAAGGGGGGAGGAGGGGAATACCACAGGAGAAAAAAAATCTAAACTGAGACTCATGAGGCCTGGTTTTAACTCTAGTTTTGTCAGCTGTAACCTGGAGCATGCCACCTAACCTTTCTAGGATTCATTTTTATCATCTCTAAAAATAAAGAATTTGGGCCAAGATGTCTATGTCACTTCCAACTTTGATAGTCCCTGGTCTTTATATTCTAAATTAAAATTCTGGGGTATGTGCTTTTATAAATTATTAATTCACCCACAGAAGAACTTGGATACATCCAATTTTCCTAGGGAATTGGTCTTTCATCTGAGAAATATTAATTCTGTCCAGATTTTTTTCAGTTTCCCATATCTTATTTCAACTCCCAATATTTCAAGGATGATCATTATTCTATGTGAAGACTCAGGAAACTTATGAGGGGATTACTGAAGAAATCAGCCATTTACAATTTTGTCTTGCTTTCAGTTTAGAGGTAGCAAATTCATGTATAGAGGCTGCTTCTGGGAAAAGTAGCTGCCATGTTTCTTTAGTTCAGCATCTGGTCAAAAATATTTCTCAAAACATTAATCCTACGAAATGTTCTCAGATAAAAGGTTTAAAATGGAAAAATGGAAAATAAGAATGGGAAATTCTACAAAACAACCTCTGAGAGAGTTCCAATATTCATTAGCATATTAAAAGTTTAGAGAAAACCTGCAGTAAAAATACACAAATAAATATTTTTAAAACTTTTTTACATAGGCGCTTATCCTATACTTATTTGATCATGGATTTCTTAAATGAGTAACATTCTAGGGAACCGGTATATCATGGAATACACCTTGGAAAATGTGGTCTTGGTAAAATCCATAAATCTAAACGATTTTTTTTTGCCCTGAAAATTGGTGATGATGATGATGAGAAACCTATGATGCTCTGCTGGAAAGATAACATCCATAAGAGTGAGAATGCCCCTGCATTCAGTAAATGCGGCTTTCATTTTGATACATGGTCAACATTAGCATTCTGATGCCACAAGAGAATTACTGTACAAGTTAAAATATTATTGCAAGCTATTTATCTCCTGCTTCATTTACATGAATAAATGAGCAAACAGTGGCATTTTGAAAAAACAAACATTGAAGACAAAAGAAAAGACATCAGTCAATACAGCAAAATACTTTGATCTGATAATAATCTTCTGTTTTAGTCTTTAAGATTCTTGAATGCTGAATAACCAATACATATTTAAACAAGTGGCCTTTAACCTTGAACTGAAGACGTTTCTTCAGCAGGCTCTGACAAAGTTTCATGCCTGTATGAAGAATTTCCTTTTGGATCGCCATCTTCTCTTTCAGGCAGTTTTCCAAGATGGATAAATCTTCTGCTTGTACAATTTCCATCCAACTGTTTGTTTAGAATTTTTCCCCCATCACCTCTTTGAAATGAAATTTTTCAAATTTGAATCCATACTAAAAAAACTCCCCACATTTAACAAATTGAAATTATGCAAGATTTATCTTAAATAACTTGTGTAGATTTACGACCAAGGTCTTCGTTTATTAGCAATAAAATACATTCTAAGTTAGTCTTCTCAAAATTAATCATGTTTCATACTTAGATATGTAAATTCCCAGGAAAAACTATTGAAAATTGTTTTCAATAAAGATGATGCAGAAAGAAACGTCTTTGAAATAATCACTAAATCACTACTTTATTACTAGTTCTTCCCCCATTCTTTCTCTGAGAGAGTTTGTTAAATAACCCAGTATGATTTTTTTCTTCCTGTTTCTTACTCCAGGATCTTAGGAGAATATAGAGAACAAAGTAGGGGGTGGGAAACATTAAAGATACCTTAGATTTAACCAATGGCTCCTGATCCATGACACTTATTTCATACAGTAGGTGAAGATATATTGATAATGGAGCCACTACACATTCTGTATGAGACTAGTCCTTTATTTGAAACATTGCTTCAAGGTATCCACAGTGATGGCATTAGTGTTGCTAACATTCCAGTGTATAACCCACAGATAATGCGATACCAATTTTTAAGCTTTTCTGGTGATTGGGGGTTGGCAGTCTTAGATATACGGCACCTTAGAGAGGAACTGAGTGAAGATTAACAAAGTTATTTAACCTACACACAGTTTGCTTACTCTGTCGTTAAATTTTGTTTTATATAGCCTGGGTGCCTGGCTCAAATTCCTTGCTATCATTTGCTCCTGATGTCACTGCTGCTTCTCCATTTCTAGGAGGCAGACAGTGGCATTATATATTAAGGGATGAGGAGATGGCTTGGGCTGAATCCTTAGTTACAGAAGTCAGGGAATACGAACAAGAAGATAACATTTTCTCCAGGATTCTGAGATTTGCTTTCAAAATGAAGTATATAGTATCTTCCCAAAATATAAAAATTTAAGAAGAGATCATGCCTCTTTGAAAGGAGATGTCACATAGGCCCAATGCCAGGCCTCATAAATAGGAAAACTGGCACCAGAATTTCCATTTTTTTCAGGAGGATTTTTGATAGATAAAATGCCACTCTGCGTCTTCTAAAATTTGAGATCATAGCTTGTTAACAAAGTTGCTACACTATTCAGTATTTATTTTCTCTGGAATATCCCTATTTCATTTTCTGGAGTTAATGACTACTCTGTGGCCAGCAGCATACTCAACCTAATCCTTACCAAATTAATCCTATATTAGCAGGCCTATTTTTTTCCAGCTCTCCAAAAATAGGAGGAATTACCCACAGTTTGGGATATGTGTTCCTTTTATTTCCCCCCAAGTACTACCTACATTTCCAATATTCACATTTGTTTATTAGGCACATATGCCTCATTTAAGCTCATCCTTTATTCAAATCTTCTGAACAAATATTCCCACTTAAAACCCAGCAGGTGGCTTCCTGTTCCATAGATCTCCTGATGCCAACCAAGTTTATAAAATGCTGGGCTTTCAGCAAAGTGTATGAATTTGTGACTTGGGGCAAATATCCTAAATCTCATTAAAAAAAAGGATTTCCTCAGCAAGAGAACACAGTTATCCCAAGGAAAAAATTCCACATTTCTACTTGTCAAACAGACTCTGCAAACAGCATAATTACACACACATTTTTTATTTCCTGCCTACTTTTGAAACCAGGTTTGCATAGGGCCCCTGGAGTCTTCCATAGCACCCACTCACCCCAACTGAGTTCATTTAAGAGGTGCCAATGTACAGTTAACAGCAAAATAGCTTAGGTGAAGGAAACTTTGTGGAGCATGGCGGAAGTGGATTGACACATGAAGCTTCCATGATTGAATTATGAGTCCTCCACCATGGGACCTTTCTCATTCCTCTACACATTAAAAGAAAACTATTATATAAAAATCTGGACCCAGGTGCTAACAATATGTGCCATAATAAACTGTGCATATGTAAAGTCTCCAGTGAGCAGGTATCCCTCAGTGTCTAACGTTTTATATAAATGTCAGAATAAATTATCTGCTTCAGCGATAGAGCAACACAGTTGAGGGTACTAACAAAAAGTGTCCATCAGTGACATCGTGAAATATGCCATATAAATTGCAAAATGACACCTTTGAAAAAAGTTATTTACTGCTGAGGGGTGATGTGGCAGGTGCAAAGAAGGCAAAGAAGTAGAGAATGGATAATAAAAAGATTCTAAAGGCAAGCTAAGATCAGAAATAAACTCCTATACTTTTTTTAGAAAATTCATAGTGCAGCTGCTCTGGGGTGCCTGATTGGCTATATCTTTATCTGAATGCACAGGAAAAGCAAGCTGAGCTGTCACCCAAGGGAGTGCAGAGCTCAAAATACTAGTATCCTCGATGTTCTAGGCCTCTCATGACTCTTGAAATTCTCCTGGGACTTATCATTTCTTTATACACCTGTGCATGGCTTATAAAGATCTTCATAGTTAGATTTTTGACTACATCTATCTGAGGTTAGATTTCTGAGAAGCAGACCCTGTGTGCAAGTAATTTATTAAGGATAAGCGAGCAGGAGAGACACGTAGGAGAGCGATAAAATCGGAAAAGAATGGGAGGAAACCCAGTATGGGTGTGATCTCAGGCAAAGTCCAACAGAGGGCGGGGTCAACTTGATCCCCAGGGTTTCCGGGGAAACTTCAGTGTAAGCTGTATCCCGGGGTTCTCCTGACTGGAGGCAAGAGAGCAGGAGGCTTTTCATATTCCCCTCTGTCAGTTACTGAGTAAAGACTGCCCTCAGCGTGTACATAGGTGGGTGGGGAGAGTAAATTTCCCAAATGCGTCTATTTCTTTTCACGTGACCTCCCGTAGCCCCAGGACAGTCCTCTGTGAAAGGCCACAAGTTTTGGCTACTGGAAGCGAAAGCACATTGAGGTAAGAGGCACAAAATGATAAATGGGACCCAAGGAACCTGGGTGGAGAATCAATATTGTCCATTTCAAATGACCATTCCACATTTCCAGCCATGCCCTCCCACTCTGTTCCAGCCTCAATGCCCCGTTTCTTGTTCCTCAAACCTTTTATCTGTGGTGCTTTGTACTTTCATTTACCTGCACTGTGCCTGCCTTTACAGCAGCCTAATGCCTACTCATCCTACAGACCTCAGCATCAGTATCATTTCCTCCAGAAAGCCTCTGTTCAACTACTAAGTCCATCCTGTCCTTCATGCTCAGTCTATAATCTCTGTTGTGATTGGCTGCTTTCCTGTCTCTCTCACTCCTAGACTAGTTCAAGGAGGCCAGAGATTGGGCTTATCTCATTCTCCACTGTATCCCCAACATCTGACAGTAGGTCAGGCCAATAAACATTTATCAAATGAATAGGAAAACTTACAATACCAATCTTTATTCCTAGAATCTATACTAAAGCAAAGTTGGATGTGAACAATTAAACTAAAATAATAAATTATTATCTGGTAATATTCGTGATTCTTTTAAAATGCATGAAGTTTCCCCCCATACGTTATCTCATTTGGCTCCTTATGCATTTCTCAGAATGGAAAACAGCTGGAATTTTGTTTACCATTCTTGTTATTTAGGGGGAAGGAAAAAGTTATTTTGTTGCCAGACATGACTTAAAGCAACTCTACATTTCCAGATATGTAAAACCTAGGATGGAGTAGAATGTAGGTCATCATTTAAAGAATGAAGATAAAGACACTCAATGTGCAATACTTTATTGAATGTATTTTTTAAAGATTTATTTATTTATTTGAGAGAGAGAAAGTATGCGCAGCGCACATTGAATGTATTTTTAACATAACTGCCCCCCCTTTCTATTACAGGGTGAGTCTAATTTATCTTTGAAGTCCCAGGTTTTTATGCATTTCCTGTCTTTGTAGGAGCTTAATAAATGTTTAATGTTGAGTGAGTGGATTCACTCACATATAGATAAATATCAAGCATTTATTGTGCATATGTCACTGTGCTAGGCACCAAGTAGAGGAGAATTAAAAGGAGAATTGTTAATTTACCAAAATTCTAACCTCCAACTTTTCTATCCCATCTCCTTCTACTTTACCACTATTCCAGGGTCAACATCCCACGTATAAAAAGCTTTATTTTCCATGCCCAGTTCTGAATAGGGATGTATAGTGGCATCAAACATACCCAAATAGGATCCACTGGCCTGAGGCAACTTTCCTATCCAGTGCCTGCAGTTTTAGTAAATAAAACCAATGTACCCAAATGATACTCATTGTGAATACTGGATATACCTGAATTGCCAGTGAGTTCCAATTGCTAAGGTAATATCAGATTCCCTTCGGGGTTATAGCCCATAACTCCTTCCAACCAGTGAGCCTGTGGTTGATTCTCCTCTAAAATTCTCCTTTTGAGCCTCGTCTTCCAGCTTCATCAAAAATCAAAGAGTGGCTTTCAAGGTGTAGGATTCTCCCAGATTATGAGGCAATGGACAAAAAATTTTCACAAAGCCTAGGAAGCCCATCTAAGGCACGTACTACTAATGATGATCTTTATATTTCTTTGGAGAGTCCTTTATATGTGAGAGGTCAGTCTACAGAGGAGAAAAAAAAAGTAGCTCTAGCTTTCATAAAAGAGGTGATGTTTGAATTGGGTCTTGAGAGATGAGTAGGTATTCAATGAATGAAAAAAGGAATTTCAGATAGGGAACTCTCGATGTCCAGAAAGAAAATGGCTAGCTTGGGGGATAACAAAAGATGAGTATACCTAGAGGAAGTAAAAGGAGGGGGGCATAGAAGATGAGGCTAGAGAATGAAGTTAGGGCCAGAGTATTAAGGAGATCATTAAGGTATTGAAATTTAACCTTAGGTAACAGGAAAGCAATCAAGATTTTTAAACAGAGAAGGTGCATAATTAAATGTGGTTTCTAAGAAGATAACTCAAGATACCTTTCAAATGGTATACTAGAAAGAGGGGGAATCAGGGTGCCATGACAATCACCCACAAGGGAGAAATAGTGAAGGTTTAGTCTTAGGCAGTGACAATGGGATTAGAAAGCAGAAGCCAGATTAACAAGATAAATTTAAGGCCAAATTGCATTAGACAAGATATGGAGGGTACAACAGAAAGAATAGTGTTTGACTCAAGGTTCCTGGTTAGGCAACTGAGCAGATGGTGATTTTGTTTACCCAAAGAGGAGATATAAGAGGAAGAAGCCGATGAGGGAGGAAGATAATAAGAGTTCAGTTTTGGGCATGTTTTTGAGATGACTGTTACAAATCCACACAGAGATGTCTAACCTGCAGTTAAAAATGTTAATTTGAAGCCAAGAAGAGACGTCAGGGCTAGAAATGTAAGAATGGGAGTCATGAGAATGTGACAGTATCAACTAAGATCAGTGTTAAAGTGTAGAAAGAATAGAGAAGAGGAGTAAGGATGAGACTTACATGCACATGGACATTGAGGGAGTGGGGGAAGAGAAGGACTCAACAAAAAGTACTGAGAAGCAGTCATCAGAAAGTCTGGAAGAGAACCAGTAAAAGATGTAGTCACTGATGTTAAAGGAAGAGAGAGTTTTGTGGATGAGGACATCAACCATGCCAAGTGCAGCAGGACCGTTGGATAGAAAGAGGTGAGGAAACAGACCATTGGATTTTGTCACTGGGACATTTTTTAACCTTAGCAAGGGCAAAATTTCTCTAGAATAGGGAAACAAAAGCTTAGGCTGTATCTGGTTGTCGAGTGAATGAGATTTCAGAAAGTGGAGAAAAGAGTGTGTAGACTTTTCATTTAAAAGACTAATGCCAGGGAGAAAAAGGGAAATCAGATATTGGCTTAAAGAGTTTGAGAGAAGAGAGGCTTTTGTTTTGTTTTGTTTGTTTTTATATTAAAATGAAAAGAATGCATTTGTGATATGAGGGAAAAGTAGATTGAAAGTACAAGAGACATAGGAGATAATTGATGAAGCAGAGAGGACAGAAAGGACAGAAAAGAGCAATGTCATGAGGACAGATGGAGAAATTACCCGTGCACTCAAGGAGAAATATCACTTCCTTACTCCAATAGTAAGTTTTACAGGTGTAGAGGAAGGTAGTCAGGGTAAGCTCACATCCAAAGGCCTCTCTTTTTTTGGTCAAGTCATGCTCTGTCATCTCCCACAGAGGAGTCACTGCCCCTGGCATGGGCTGGTCCTCAGTATAGTCATCATTAAGCTGGAAAACAGCACCAGATTTTTGATGTTTTGTCTTTTTTTTTTTTTTTTTTTTTGAGAGAGAGAGAGAGAGAGAACAGGGGGAGGGGCAGAGGGAGAGGGAAGGAGAGACTCCCAAGACATGGGGTTCAATCTCACAACCCTGAGATCCTGACCTGAGCTGAAATCAAGAGTAAGATGCTTAACCAACTGAGCCACCCAGCCGCCCCATGATGATTTGTCTTGATGGTCCTCTTTACTATCAGGAAAGTCCACCCAGACATTCAGGAAGCTTTTGTAAAATTTAAATACATCATAAAAACAGAATTTTCTAATAAAATTCACTTATCAGTAGGCTTAGTGAGTAGGGAGATTATTTTAAACATAAGACCCAGAAGATGAAGCCAGAAGGTATTATGTGTAATACTCAGATAAAAGATGAGGGAAGTAAAGGGGCTCAGTGTCCAAGATATCCATCATTTGCCTTCTTGGCCAACCCTTTATTCCTTGCTGCATCTATCCATGTATTTCACACCATTTTTCATTGTACGGGCCCAGAAAGAGTTAATAATAATAATATTAGTTTATGTTACTTGAGTCCTTACCATGTGTCAAGCATTCTTCTAAGCACTTTGCATATTCATTCATTTAATCCTTCTAATACCCTGTACATTTTATTACTATCCCTATTTTCCTATTGAGGAAACTTAGAAAAGAGAGCACAGTGGTCGTTCATAGTCATATGGCTAGTAAGGGTGTAGAGCTAGCTTTCAATCCCAGGTAATGTGCCATGAGTCCACCCTTTTACCACTAGTAGCATAGTAAAGGCCTAGAAGATTTGTGTTGTTGTACACCAAGTTCATGAGTGAGACCTGCAACCATTTCTTAATTACACAGCCATGCTGGGGCTGTGAGTCTGGAGGCTTGCAAGAGGCTTTGAAGCATTTTCCTCAGAATCTGTTTATTATTCAACTTTATATCTTCCGATTTGAGCACATTATTAATCCTTCATAAATATTTGATGAATGATTAAATGAATGAGCAAAGCTGATTTCTCTCCAATCACCCAACAGCTTTCTGCTTGGAATATACTGGAACTAGCTTGCAGATCTTGGGGGTGGGGAGACAGCTAGTGGCTGAGGAAAGAAGAGATACAGTGACTGCTTCTTCACAGGTTACACATTCTGTGATTTTGTCTCTGACTAATGGCATTCTGTAGTCATTTTTTTTACATCTTCTTTCAGGACAAATTTGTGATGTGTTTAAATATATCCCAGAAAAATGCTGACTATGACATACCAAAAGCATCTGGCATTTTCTCTAGTCTGATGGCCTCCTTCTTAGTGCAGTTTACTATCTGGGCTCTGGGAATGTTTTCCTTTAATAATCTCAATCATTTAGACATAGTGGGAACAAATGGTAAGTCTGGGACCTGAAGTCTGCAATTCGATTCTCTTCATGATAACTTTCCAACATATATGAAGAGCCCAAGCTTGCAAAGAGAATAGGAGAGGGAAGATTTATGTGCTGCTTGCTGGAATAATGTTCTTTAAGAACTAAGGACACTGCTCTCTGAAACAATGTACGTGGGCTTTTCTTAAGCAGAAAAAGCAGGGGCTGCTTATGTACAATTCAAGTTTACTTTGTAGCAAGGTAAAAATTAATCACAAAGTATTTGGAAGAAAGATTTAGGAATGGGCCTAACTTCTAGGTACTTTGGGAATTTACTGAAAGCAGTACCAGGACAGTCACTGTCCTTTCTAAATGTGTCATCTTGATGAACAAATGAAATAATACACATAAAACAAGTCTGAGCAACACAAGTCAATTCTTCACTATATGAACATGCAGCTAGGTATGGAATTATGTCATGGACACTAGGAGTTCTGAGTAAGGGAGGTGATGATGGCTGAAGTGTAAAGAAGAGGTAGAACTTGACCCACAGGTGGGGTCTACAGAGATAACGAGTGCCTCAGGATGCATCAGGCAACATGTTAAGTGTGCTGCATGCAGAATCTCATTTATTCCCTACAAAATTGACAAGTACTACTATTACCAATTCCCTTTTTCCAGATCCAGAAACTGATGGTCAGAATCCTTCCAGCTGGCACAGCTGAGAGAGGCAGAGCACCTGGTCAAATTCAGGCTATCTCGTGCTGGAGCCTACATATTGACCCACTGTGCTGTTCCTTACAGTAGCCTAGGCAGACTACCAGTGTCTGTGTTTGCAAATGAACAGCGCATCTGACTGGAAGGGAACTTTTGAGGAGGCATGCATGAACGCAGGGTAATCCCCAGAGAGAAGACTCTCTTAGGAAGATTCTTGCCTTTTAACTTGAGGGACTTTCTACCTCCATTCCCTGAGAATTTGGGAATGGGGCCATTTCTCATCAAAGGATTCTTTTCTACAACACTGCTCTATTGTGTTTGGCACAACACACAAATTAGAGCCTATTAAAAGCTTCAACAAATCTTGTCTCTAGAGTGAAAGGATTAGGAGTACAAACCCCACTGTATTTCTTTAGCAAAGCATCCAGACTTTCATGTCTTCGAATTATAACCCAGCCAAGGTCCCAAAGTGATGTTTCTGCTTGTTGTCATGGGCTCACAGGAAGTGACGATGTCTAATGGGAGAATGACATCCTCTACTTCAAGTGTGAACTCAGTTGTGGTGAATGGGAGGAGGCCACTTAGCTTCTTCATTCTTGGAGGGACAGCCGTACTCAGCTTAGTATCAGAGATCCTATCACAGTGAGATGGATGTGGAAATATAGGATATTAAAATCCTGATGGAGGACAGTTTCTCCACAACTTTAAAAAAATCTCAAACAATGCAAAATTTGGAGGCCTCTCAATTTCAGGAAGGATATGTAATAAAAAGAGCAATAATGCAGGTTCAACCTTTGATTGCTGATTATGCTTTGGCTAATAATATGTACTTTTTATAAAATAGAGCCATATCTTTCCCCTCCTCTGTATATAAAGAAATACATCAACCTTCCTACAAAGAATCCTTCCTCTTCTTTCCCTTTCTCCTGTCCCATGCATGATTCATCACCTCTGCTACATTCCCTTAAAATATTCCCTTACTATCATCACCTCTGCTACATTCCCTTAAAATATTCCCTTATTATCACATTATATTACAGTTAGTCTAATTAATGTCTTTGTGCCATGACAGATTGTGAGTTTATTGAATGCATGAATTGAGTACATTTTGGTATTCCCAGCACCTTAGAGGCACCACTGTAAGCCCCTAGACCATATCCCCAATCCCTTATCACTTCAGTGCACCGTCTGACTTCCAAATGCCAACACTTGCATTTCTTTGCTTGAGGGCTTTCTCCGACCTAAGCCACTCTCTCCACTGCCGTGGCAGACCAGATGTGAAGATGAATTAATGCCCCCTGAGAGTACTCTCATTCAATGACGGATGGGAATTGACATAAAATACCCCAGCTCCTTCCTCCCCTGGGTAGCATAGTTCAGAAGAGTGTGCCTTCCAGAGTTGCTCATGGGATAAAGCTTCATTTTTCCTCAAAGAATAATGGACTTGCTAAACTACCTTTTCTTAGCTTCCTTCCCTACCCTGTCTCTCTTCCCCACTTCCCAACTGATGTATCATTCACCTCTTTAATAAACTACTTTCACCTGAGTCCTTGACTTCAGCGTAACCCAAACTAAGTAAACACCCAATATAAAGAAGTCCAATAAATGTCCTTTTAATTAAACTGAATTACAAAGATGCATAGTGTAGCATGAGATAAGAGACACGGAAGCGCTATACTACATAAGTGCTAGGGGCCTATTAGTCAAATTTGAGCACACGTAAACACCACAAACATCATAATTTTAGGGTTTCCTTCTGTAGTAGTGAAGCTGCTGGCCTAGTTGTTAGTAGAGAAGAGTGCATGTCAGGAACTCTGGCTTCTATTTTTAGATCTCTTGCTGACACAGAAAACCTCTGTTTCCTAACAGTACAATGGTGACCTTCCTACCCTCAGAGAAATGGTGCAGAATGCCTAATGAGAAAACAGTCCCTTATTTGTGGAAGCCACATAGGAAAAGCAGAGGGAAATGAGAACTTAGGTACTATATATTGGCAGACATGGTGCTCTAAGATCTCCTTTGGCAGCAAAACGCAAGAGCTGGGTTGCCCAGCAGTGCAGTGACCTTGAACAGAATTTAGGTCTCTAAGCTTCCAAATCCTGGTTCTGAGTCTAACACTTCCAAAGGGTAATCATTTCTTTAAAAAAACAAAAACAAAAACAAAAACCCTTGCATTAACAGATAATTTTTTTATAAATGTAAAATCATGACTCTAATGCAGATACAAAATGAATACATGTTACAGATTTTATTTAACTCATTAATCAATGAGGGAACCAGAGAGATGGTATAGCCAGTTCAAAAGAAAATCCAAAGAACAGACACATTTATAGATCAAGAATACTGAAATGAACATGCAAAAGGAGGCAAAACTAGCCTCTTCCACAGTGGGGGAGGGCAGTCACTTGAACTTCTACAGGACAAGACAGGACAGAATTTACATGTCTCTAAGCAAAAGATACCTTGCTATCAGTTATAAAATTCATGGAATTGTAAAATACCTCCCATAGAATCAGAATCAGATAATATGGAAGGGTGTACTAGTGACAATGCATAGTTTCCATTGAAGCACATTTCCCCCCCTACATTCATGATTCTCCAACAAAGAGGAGATTATATATATATATATATATATTTTTTTTTTCTAGAGCCTATTTATACTGTTAAAATCCAGGTCTTTTTCTCTTTTTCTCAACCCTGTGAGTGGGGATGAGCATATAAAATGCAGGGCAGAGATAGGGTGCTTGAGAAAAGTACATCTGGTTGTTAAATAAAGGGAAAAATCTCAAGGTTTAAGAGGAAGATTCTTTTTTGATAGGGGATGGAGATGGTAAGAAAAAAGAAATCAGTGGCATTTCATTCACACAATCACATTCAGTCCCCCCAGTGGACCTGAGAATTTGGTGAAGGTATTTCTTTTGTAGATGAGGAGCCCAGAGTGATTCAGCAGCTTACAGAGGGTCACACAAATAGTACACAGCAGAGCCAGGATTTAAATCCAGTTCTTCTAGCTCTGGAGCTTATGATTTTCCCCCCATTATTTCATGCTGTACTAGTGAGGGATGACGTTAGGAGGGAGGGAAACAGTCAAGAAGTTTCCCGACCCCCACCTCAAACAGGACAGCTCAGTAGTAGTTTCAAAGGGCCATGTTGCAATGCTACTCATTGGTGACTATCATGTTCTTGTCATAATTTTCTCATTCTGCTGAGTGTTCTGGAAAGATAGCAAACTGAATTCACTTCTGATTTCATGAGAGTGAGATGAGACAATTGATTTAAACGAACAACCATTTGAATGAACTACCCTTTGAAGATGAAGGGATGGAGGCCAATTGATTTAAAAGTTAAAATGTCCCATATTGAAAGTTGTTCTGAAATGAAATGGAAATGCATGGATTTCTTGGAATGCCACTGGCATTTCCTATACGAAAAGGCTTATATTCTGATCAATAACATTCATTGAGCACTTATTGAATGTCTACTATATGCTTAGGACTATACTAAATGCTTTGGAAAACATTATAGTGAATCAGATCTGAACCACAACCCTTCTAGAGCATACTGGAAATGGTTAGACACATATGAAAACTTGACCATAATACAACATGATAAAGAGTTGTGGGGCTATGGAAAGATGATATTCAAGTGGGGAGAATCACGGAAAAACCCACTGAGTAGGTATCATTTGAACTAGACTTTGAAGCATGAGAAGATTTGAACATGGAAACATATATGTATATGTGGGTAGATTGCACCTACCAATTCCATTATTATAAACCTAAATGCAGTGTAGTTCCTTCTTCAGAAATTATTAATGCAAAACAAATCTATTTTCAATTTGTTAGGACCTAACAAGTTGTTGAACTTGCTTTTCATTTTGCAAAGTAGTAAAGGATCCAATTAACATGAAAGAAAGTTTTCTTTCTTTTATTTTTGTTACTTCCTAAAATCAATGGAAATATCATTTGGGTTCATGAGAAATTCTTAGATCTCTTCATTTCAAAACTAATTCCAAATGACATTTAAAATTGTCTTCTTTTAAGACTAAATAGGTCTTTATTTATTATCGACCCTAATCCCAAGATAGCAAGAATCTCATGGTTTTTTTTTCTTAGCAATTCTCCATCTGATGACATTTTATGACAGCATAAATAGAAATATATGTAGATTACACTTACAAATTACTCCCAACATGAAGGTCTACATCTAGTCTCTGAGATCTTTAAAATAGTAAATGAACTTTGTCACCACAGGCAAAATGCCCTAAATATCCCAGAACAAAAACTGTTCACTTTAAGGTCACTATGATATTACAATGAACAAAAAAGCAGCAGTTCACTTTTATTAGAAAGAGGCTTAACAAAAATGCCCTATGTGAGATGCTTGGATAGGCACACACTTTTTGTTCCATCTGACATTTCTTGCAGGATGACTCAAGGGCTTTTCAGCAAATTGTTTCTGACTTGTCCATAATGCCTGATTTTCTTATATTTAGTCCCACAACTCACCATCTAATGTAAATGATAATTAGTTGAAGACCAAATATATACCAGGCACATAATGGGTACTCAATAAATGTTTGTTGATTTAATGAATGACTAAAGACTTATAAGATGGAAATGTCCAGAATTCAGTAAATGCCTGCAAAGAATCACCAAATTTAATTTCCTGAACCCAACAAAGGGGTATATGTTTCATGAGAGTTCTTATGAGAAAGTCACAGGACCAAAAATATTTTAATATGACCCTAACATATATTTGGCTAAGCAGAATTATCTGAAGCTCATTTCATTATTACATAACATATAACCCGTGTTGAAAAACCTTTCCATTCATCCTGCCATTTTTACCTTCTTTTTATAATCTAGTGGTTCTCAACCAGGGGTGATTTTTTTTTTCTCCCAGGGGATATTTGGCAATGTCTGGACACATTTTTGGTTGTTACAATAGGGACCATGAAAGTTGGGGAGCTGCTGGCATCTAATGAGTAGAAACCAAGGCTGCTGCTCAACATCCTACAATGCACAGGACAAGCTCCCACAACACAGAATGATCTGGCCTAAAATGCTAATAATCCCAAGGTTGAGAAACCTTATTTTAAATAAAGAAGCTAGCAGCAGTGATCTCAAACCCATAGTGCTATGTGGTTGCCCAAACAAAAGGAATGTTTATGCATAACTTCTCTAAGAAAGAAAGTTATAAAAGGTGGTTGGATCCTGCTAAAAAGTTCCGTAGAGCTGAGAAAAAACAGAGTTTACAGAGAGAAGAGAAAGAAAATTGGATGAGATGGGCATTATTTCAGTCAAGATTAGCACAGAAAATGTCAGGAGATCTAAGTTGTAGTCTCAACATTTCAGTTTACTCTATATTAAAATGGGTTTAATGACACACCTCCTGCATAGGCATATTTTTGACAATCCCATGAACTTGTAATAATGATACTAATACTACTAATATTACTATGAATAAACTACAATTTATTGAGCAACTATTATGTGTCTTCCATACATTACTACTAATTTTCACAATTAACATCAAGGCAAGCATCATTATTCCCATTCTACAGAAGACATAAAAGACTCAGAGAGTTTCTGTACTGTTTAAAGTTCACAGGTGGAAATAAACAGAGCTAGTGGCAAAAACAAGACAGACTGTAGTCACCATACTTCAAAAATCTCTGAGTAGTATGACCCAAAGTCCAGGTTTTCTCAGGACAGTCCTGGTTTATACCTGGTGTTTCTGTGTAATTATCAATAGCACCCACTTTCTTTCTTAAAAGTAATCATCCTATATGAGATAATGGTCCCTGTCTTATCCTTTGTCTTAAAATCATAGAGAAATCCACAGCATGAAAAAAAATAGAAACTTGCTGACATTCTCAAAGCCCTCTGACATGGATCTGAGCTGTGTGTTCATCTGTCCATTCACTCATCCTTGTGTGAGAGCACTTGACAACTGGTAGCCATTAGTGATTTGGTTCTCTATATTTAAGCTACCTTAGGTGCTAATTAATTGCTTTATCTGTCAATTTCATCATTTTATCAACATGGCTGGCCCAAAGCAAATGGTTTGCTGGACTATCTTATAAGCTGTGGGAATCAGTAAATGGCCAACTTCTTTACTTCTCTAAATAGTTTGCCCTTTGCACAAACCTGGATGTCAGCAACCATGTGTTGAACAGAAGAACCAATGGTATATAATTCATTCATGGTGAATTATCAAGAAGATTAAAATAATGCAATGGGTTACTTAGTTTATGTAGTCATTTATAATTACAATCATGACATTTAAAAAAAACCTCCCTTCTTTCAGATTAGATGCCTCAAATCACCCCTCATAAAGGGACTACACCATGAAAAGCCATTCCCTCCCCCTTGCAATCCTCCCATTCTCCAAGGCTCTCTCTTTCATGGGCATCAAAGCACCATGCAACACAGGAAGCCATCATAAGAAACACTGCTTCTCCCCATTCAAATAGCAAGGCTCTGACCCCTAACTATACATCTTCTTGCTTCCTTTGTGTGCTTTATTTTCCCCTTTTATCTCTTGAGCCAATGGCAAGAATCTTTCTGCTAGACAAAAATCTTATTCCAAAGGAAACTTAATTCATGTATAAATCAAGCACATATATTTAATATTCCATTCCCATCCAAGGGTCTTACACTAAAGCAACCATGGTACTTAATGACACATTAAATTATTTACTAGGAATAAAACGCAAAATGAAAATGCCATTCTTGCCTATTTGTGACAAGAGAAAAAAATAATATTTTCATCTTGGAACTCAAAGAATGCCCTCTGCTCTTAAATCTTTCTCCTTAAAATGATGTTGGAAAATAACATTCTCGAGGCAAAACTAATGAATAGTGACTACTTGTTTTGGCGTTACACAAGATCTCCTATTCTTTCCTAACGCTTATTTTTTAAATATTTGCTGCAGCCTTTGTTTAAAATTTTTCCAACTTTTTTCAGATATAATCAACATATAACATTGTGTAGGTTTAAGGTGTACAATGTGTTGATTTATACATGTATATATTGCAAAATGATTACCACTATAGCATTAATATCACAAGATGATTACCATGTAGTGTTATTTAACACCTCCATCATATCACATAACTACAATTTCTTTTTTGTGGTGAGAACATTTAAGAGCTACTCACTTAGCAACTTTCAAATATATAATATAGTATTGTTAACTATAGTCACCATGCTGTACATTATATCCCAATATCTTATTCATCTTATAACTGGAAGTTTGTATCTTTTGACCAACATCTCCCCATTTCTCTCACCCACAGCCCCTATCACTCTACTCTCTGTTTCTGTGAAGTTGGTTTTTTTTTTATAGTTTCTACAAATAAGTGATATCATACAATATTTGTCCCTGCTGCTTATTTTTAAATAGAATCCATCATGAAGCTTTTTAAAAAATAATATTTATTCTTAACTTATAAAGCTATGGCCAATACAGATATCTATATCTATATCTATATCTATATCTATATCTATATCTGTATTGTATATATATATATATGGGTTTATATTAATATAGTCACTATGAATAATAGATAAAATTTTCATTACCATGGTCGAAGTTATAAAGATTGGTTTCAGGTTTTAAATATACAAGATAGAGAACATATTAAATATAATGACTGAGTCAAATATACTAAGTATGTGTTGTCCACCTTATCTGGCCAGGCCCTATTTTTCTTCCATACTGCCTCCTAGCTCTTGCAATAACATAGCAGTCTAACTTAAACTTAATGGTTTTCACCCACAACAGTGCAGCTGGCTCAAAGGACATCATTTCTCACCCAACCTTGCTGCCAAAGTAGGTTTTTCTCATGCCAAAAATCACAGTATTAAACTGATTATAGATAATCCTACAGACAGTCCCTATGCTCCTCCATGTTCATGGGCGGTCCTCACTCATAGGTGTGGAAAAATCCTAGAATTCCACAACAATTTCTGCTGTTCACCAACCTCCTACTCTGAGCCCAGAGCAGGGCTCAACAAACTTGGCCCATGGGCAAAATCTAATCCACCACCTGTTTTGTAAAGTTTTACTAGAACACAGCCACACCTACATACTGTCTATGGTTACTTTCACTACAAAAACAGAATTGAGTAGGTGTGACAGAAACTCTGTGGCTCACAAAGCCTAAAATATTTACTATCTGCCCCTTTACAAAAAAATGTTGCTGACCCATCATCCAGAGCACTGAGTTTGTTTTTTTTTTTTAAAGATTTTATTTATTTATTTGAGAGAGAGAATGAGACAGAGAGAGAGAGCATGAGAGATGGGAGGATCAGAGAGACAAGCAGACTCCCTGCTGAGCAGGGAGCCCGATGCGGGACTCGATCCCGGGACTCCAGGATCATGACCTGAGCCGAAGGCAGTCGCTTAACCAACTGAGCCACCCAGGCACCCCAGAGCACTGAGTTTTTAAGAGAACTCATCCAGGAATTAATACATTTATCAAATCTGATTACAAGCAGAGTTTTTCACTTGCATCCCTAAGTTATATCTCTAGACCACAGGATCATTACATAAATTTAGTCTTAGGTAAGTAACTGAGAAAGATTAAGCTGATCTTTACTGATTCTTTGTTCTTCCTCCATTACCTCTCCATCCCAGGCACTTACCCTGCAGCCCCCAATAAAACATCCCCTCCTTGGCAGGAGCGCAGAGCTTTATTATAGCCCTATGATTGCCTTTAGTCTTAGTCATAGTTTTATTATTATCATCTAACATATTTATTGTTCAACAAGACTTTGTTAACTGAATTAATAAAAGAAAAATGTGGATCAGCATTTTCGAAACTATGTTGTGCGGAATTCTTAATCTCAGGAAACAAACTGAGGGTTGCTGGAGTGGGGGGTGGGGTGGGAGGGATGGGGTGACTGGGCGATAGACACTGGGGAGGGTATGTGCTCTGGTAAGCGCTGTGAATTGTGCAAGACTGTTGAATCTCAGATCTGTACCTCTGAAACAAATAATGCAATATATGTTAAGGAAAAAAAGAAGAAGAAGAAGATAGCAGGAGGGGAAGAATGAAGGGGGGGAAATCGGAGGGGTAGATGAACCATGAGAGACAATGGACTCTGAAAAACAAACTGAGGGTTCTAGAGGGGAGGGGGGTGGGAGGATGGGTTAGCCTGGTGATGGGTATTAAAGAGGGCACGTTCTGCATGGAGCACTGGGTGTTATGCACAAACAATGAATCATGGAACACTACATCTAAAACTAATGATGTAATGTATGGGGATTAACATAACAATAAAAAAAATAAAAAAAAGAGTGAGGGGGACAAAGTAAAAAATAAACATGCAAAAACTTCAAAAAAAAAAAAAACCAAAAAACCTCCTATGGTCAAATAAATCTGAAAAACAACAATAACACTCTATGTTCTCCTTCAGGAACACCATAATTCACAAGACCGTATTAAAGTTTTGGGGAGGAGGAGGCTGATGTTAACAAAATGGCAGAGTAGGCAGGTCCAAGCTCTTGTTCCCCCAGAGAAACATCAAAAAGTAGATAGAAACTGTCGGAACTAACTTTGTCAGGGTTAACTCTAGAAAACAGTCAAAAGTTTGCGGTAACCAAGAAACTGCTGAATTAAGAAAAAGCCAACTTCAAGTGGTAGGAAAATTTTGTGTTGTTTTTTTACTCACTCTTGCCCCATTCCCTCCCCAGCAGTGGTTTGGGTTTTGAATTAGTGGCAACTTGCATCTTCAGTGTGGAACCCTGGTTCTTGGTTCTGGAGGGGGGCAGACCAAACATTATTCACAAATTATTTTGTTTGCCTATTCTAATCAATGTGTGCTACCAGAAGGACTAATGCAAGGCACTTGTATTAGTTTGCTAGGGCTGTCAAAACAAAATATCACAGACTGGGTGGCTGGCTAAAACAACAGAAATTTACTTTCTCACAGTTCTGGAGGCTGTAAGTCTAAGATCCAGGTGTCAGCAGGATTGGTGTCTCCTGAGGACTATCTCCCTGGCTTGCTAATAGCCATCTTCTCAACTCTGTCCTCACATGGTCTTTCCTCTGTGCACACACATCCCTAGCATCTCTTTTCTCCTCTTTTCATAAGGACACGATTTGTATCAGATTAAGGCCTACCCTGATGACCTCATTTAACCTTAATTACCTCTTTAAAGATCTTCTTTTTTTAAATTTTATTTTATTATGTTATGTTAGTCACCATACATTACAACATTAGTTTTTGATGTAGTGTTCCATGATTCATTGTTTGCATATAACACCCAGTGCTCCATGCAATACATGCCCTCCTTAATATCCATCACTGGGCTAACCCATCCCCCCACCCCCTTCCCCTCTAAAACCCTCAGTTTTTTTCTCAGATCTTCTTTCCAAATACAGTTACATTCTGAGGTACTGGGGGTTAGTACTTCAACGTATGAATGTGGGGTGGGGGGGAGACACAATTCAACCGATAAGAGTGCTTATCTCTGTTCCACCTAACTTGGAACTCAGGATGGAAAAACAGCAAGTACTGATCAAAAACACTGCAAAAAAAAAAAAAAACACTAAAAACCTTCAGATGTCTGGGGCAAAAGATTACAGTTGAAATATATAATAGACCATCTAAGGCCTGAGAGCTAAAGCTGAGGAAATTTTCTTAGGGAAATTAGGAAATTCAAATCAGCCATGTATGCAGGGGGAGTTTTGAAAGCCACGTGCATTTTCAGGGCAAGATGCATCCTCAGAAAAGACCTGAGCAGATCCTAAAATTTTACCTTGGGCTGATCTTCAGGTTCAGTTCAAGACTGGCTAGGTATTGAAGGAATGCCCAGCACAGAGACAATCTGCATACTGGGAGAGGTATGTTTCATTTGTTTGGTTGGTTGGTTGGCTGATTTGTTAGCTCTTGGTGTTCACAGAAATCTCTGTCAAAACCTCACTGAACACAAGCTGAGGAACAGAGACTATAATGACCACACGTGAGATGGAATATAGTCTTTGCAAAAAGGGTTTGGGAAACAGATGGACTACTATATCCTTCAACAATCAAAACATCCAGCAAACCCTGGGGAAGGGAGAGAATCTGATTTCCAGAGTTATCACATTATAATATTCAAATGTCCAATTATCAACAAAAATTACAAAGCATACAAAGTAACAGGAAAGTATGGTCCATTCAAAGGAACAAAATAAATTAACAGAAATTGTCACTGAGGAGGTCCACACATTACTAAACAAAGCCTTTAAAATAACTATCTTAAATATGCTTAAAGGTCTAAAGGAAAATAAAAACAAAGAATGAAAAGAAATCAGAAAAGTGATGCATGAATAAAATGAGACTATCAATAAAGAGATAGAAAATATAAAGAAGAACCACACAGAAATTCTGGAGCTGAAAAGTATGGTAACAGGAATGGAGAATTCACTAGAGGAGTTCAACAATAGATTTAAGCAGGAAGAAGAAAGAATCAGTAAACTTGAAGATGGGGCAATTGAATTACTGAGTCTGAGGGGCATAAAGGATAAAGAATGAATAAAACTGAACAGATGCTCTGCCCAACAATACAATACACATTTTACTCAAGTTCACCAATGGGATACCACCAAATGGACCACCCTATACATTCTGGGAGTTCAAGAAGGAGAAGAGAGAAAGGAAGAGGTGGGAAGAATATTTGAATATATGAATAGAGCATTTAAATAAATAATGGCTCCCCAAACTTGATGAAAACATAAACCTACAAATCCAAACACCTCAATGAACTCCAAGTAGGAAAACCTAAAGAGACCCACACTATTGAGAACATTTATAGTCAAACTGTTGAAAGCCAGAGACAATGAGAGGATTTTTAAAACAGCAAGAGAAAAACAACTCATTATTTACATGGGATTCTCAATAAGATTATTAGCTTATTTTTCAGTGAGACCTTGTAGGCCAGAAGGAAATGGAATGATATATTTTAAGTACTGGAAGGAAAAAAAAAAGTTAACTGGGAGCTTGGGACCTGATATCCAGCAAAACTGTCTTTCACAGATAAAGAAGAAATAAAGACATTTATAGATAAACAAAAGCTGTAAGAGTTCATTACAACCACAGACCCTTACAAGAAGAGATAAAGGGAGTCCTTCAGGTTGAAATGAAAGGGCACTAGACAGTAACTCAAAACCTAATGAAGAAATAAAAATTTCTGGCAAAGGTAAATACATGGGCAAATATAAAACAGTATTATGGTAGTTTTGGTTTATAACTCCACTTTTTATCTCCTCCAGGATTTAAGAGACAAATGCATTTACAATTTGTTAATCTATGCTATTGGGCACACAATGAATAAAGATGTAATTTGTGACAATGGCACATAAAGGGAGGAGGATGGATCTGTATAGCAGTAGAGTTTCTGTATGTTACTGAAGTTAAGTTGGTATAAATTCATACTAAATTATAAATTTAGGGTGTTAAATGTCATCCCCATGGTAACCACAAAGAAAATATTTAAGAAGTATATGAAAAAGAAATAAAAGAAAATCAAAATGATTCACTGCAAAGAAGTCAGCTAAACACAAAAGAGGGTAGTAATAGAGGAAATGAGGGACAAAAAAGCTGTAAGATATATAGAGATCAAACATCAAATGGCAGATGTAAGTCATTCCTTATCAGTAATTACTTTTACTGTAAATGGACTAAACTCCTCAATCAAAAGACATAGACTGTAAGAATGGATAAAACAAAATATGATGCAACTATATGCTATTTACAAGAGACTCACTTTAGATCCAAAGATACAAGTAGATTGACAGTGAAAAGATAGAAAAAGATATTCTATGTAAATAGTAACCAAAAGAGAACTGAGATAGTTATACTAACATCAGACAAAATATACTATAAGTAAAAATCTCTTAAAAGAGACAAAGATTGACATTATATATTGGTAAAAGGGTCAAATAATCAAGATGATATAACAATTCTAAAAGTAAATGCACCAAATAATGGAGCCCCAAAATACATGAAGAAAACCTTGACAGAAATGATGGGAGAAATAATACTTCTATAATAATAATTGGAGACTTTAATATACCATTTTCAATAATGGATAGAGCATCTATACAGAGATCAGTAAAGAAATAGAGGATGTGAACAACACTATAAATCAACTACACCTAACAAACATATATAGAATGCTCCAGCCAGCAACAGTAGAATTCTCTTCTTTCTTTTCTTTTTTTTCTTTTCTTCTCTCTTTTTCTTTTCTTTTCTTCTCTCTTTTTCTTTCCTTTCCTTTCTTTCTTTCTTTTTCTTTCTTTCTTTCTTTCTTTCTTTCTTTCTTTCTTTCTTTCTTTCTTTCTTTCTTTCTTTCTTTCTTTCTTTTCTTCTTTCCTTCCTTTGCTTCAATTAGCCACCACATAATACATTAGTTTCAGATGTAGTGTTCAACAATTCATCAGTTGCATATAACACCCAGTGCTCATCACATCTTGTGTCCTCCTTAATGCCCATCACCCAGTTACCCCATCCCCCACCTACCTCCCCTTCAGCAAACTTCAGTTTGTTTCCCATAGTTAAGAGTCTCTCATGGTTTGTCTCCCTCTCTGATTTCTTCCCATTAGTTTTCCCTCCCTTCCCTTATGGTCCTCTTTACTGTTTCTTATGTTCCACATTTGAGTGAAACTATATGATAATTCACATTCTTCTCAAGTGCACATGGAACATTCTCCAGGATAGACTTTACATTGAACCACAAAATAAACCTTAATGAATTTTAAAAGATTAATATCATAAAAGTTATCTCTTCCAACCATAGTGCAATGAAGCTAAAAAACAATAATAAAAGGAAAACCAGAAAAATCACAAATATTTCGAAATTAACACACTCAAACAACCAATGGGTCAAAGAAGAAATCACAAGGGAAATTAGAAATGAATGAAAACAAAAACACAACATACTAAAACTTATGGGATGCAGTGAAGGCAGTGCTCAGAGGGAAATTTATAATGTAAATGACTGCATTAAAAAAAAGGAAAGATCTTAAATCAATAACATAATCCTATATCTTGAGGAACTAGAAAAAGAAGGGCAAAATAAACCCAAAGCTCTTCAAAAAAGTAAATAATAGAGTAGAGAAAAAAATAGAAAAGCAATTAGAGAATCAACAAGACCAAAAGTTGGTTCTTTTAAAATATCAACAAAAATTACAGACCTTAGGTAGACTGTCAAAGAAAAAAGAGAGGACTCCAATAATTAAAATCAGAAATAAAAGTGGGAATATTACTACTGATCTTGCAGAAATAAAAAGAATTATCAGAGAAGATTATAAACAAATTAGATAACCTAGATGGAATGGACAAATACCTAGAAACACAAAAATTACCTAAACTGGCTTAAGATGAAATAGAAAATCTCAACAGACTATAACAAGAGAGTGAATGAGTAATCTAAAACCTTCCAACAAAGAAAAATTCAGGATCAGATGGCTTTTCTGGTGAACTCTTCCAAACATTTAAAGAAAAATTAACACCAATACTTCTCAAACTCTTCCACGAATTAAAAAAAGGGAAAGAACACTTCCAAACTTGTTCTGTAAGGCCAACATTACCCTGATAGCAAAGCCAGAAAAAGACACCACAAGAAAAGAAAATCACAGACCGATATCCTTCATGAATATAGATGCAAAAATCCTCAAAAAAAATTAGCAAAAAAAAAAGGGCACTTGGGTGGCTCAGTTGGTTAAGTGTCCGACTCCTGATCTCAGCTGAGGTCATGATCTCAGGGTCGTGGGACTGAGCCCCACATTGGGCTACACACTGGGCATGGAGCCTGCTTAAATTCTCTCCCTCTCCTATTGCCCCCCCCACTCGCATGCATGCTCTCCCACTTTCTCTAATAAAAAAAATTGTTATTAGCAAAACAAATTCAACTGTTTGTTTTGAAGAGTGTGGTTTTTGTTAATTTTTTTTTAGATTCCACATATAAATGAAATCATATGGTATTTGTCCTTCTCTATCTGATTTATTTCATTTAGCATAATACCCAAATAGATTTCCACAATGCAAAAGAATGAAGTTGGACCTCTATTGCACACCACATACAAAAATTATCTCAAAATGAATCAATAGCCTAAATATAAGAGCTGAAATCATTAAACTGTTAAAAGAAAACAGGGGTAAATCTTCATGACCATGGATTTGGCCATTGATGTTTTTTGATGACACTAAAACAGAAGCAACAAAAGAAAAAATAGGTAAGTTGGACTTCACCAAAACTAAAAACTGTTGTGCACCAAGACACATTATCAAGAAAGAGTAGCGACAACCTACTGAATGAGAGAAAATATTTGCAAATCATATATCTGATCAGGGTTTAGTATCCACAATATATAAAGAACTCCTGCAACTCAACAATAGAAAGACAACCCACCCAATACAAAAATGGGCAAAGGACTTGAATAGACCTGTCTCCAAAATGATAGCCACTAATCATAAGAAAAGATGTTCAATGTCATTAGTCATTAGGGAAATGAAAATCAAAACCACAATAAGATATCCCCTCACACCTACTTAGATGACATTGAACAAAACACAGAAAATAAGTGTTGGCAAAGATATGGAGAAATCGGAACACTCAAACATTGCTTGTGGCAATGTGAAATAGTGTAGCCACTGTAGAAAACAGTATGATAATTCCTTAAAAAGTTAAACACAGAATTAGCGTATGACCCAGTAATTCCACTCCTGGGTATATATCCAAAGGAATTGAAAGTAGGAAGTCAAACACTTCATTGCAGCATTACTCACAATAGCCAAAGGGTGAAAAAAATCCAAGTTTCCATTAACAGATGAATAAATAAAATTTAGTATATATATACAATGATTATATAGTCATAAAAAGGAAAGAAGTTGTGGTACATGCTACAACATAAATGAACTTTAAAAGCATTATGCTAAGTGAATGAAGCCAGATACAAAGGACAAATATTATATGATTCCACTTAAATGAAATACCTTCAATAGACAAATTCATAGAGACAGAAAGTAGATAAGAAGTTACCAGTGGCTGGAGAGAGAGGAGAATGGGGAGTTATCGTTTAATGGTTATAAAGTTTCTGTTTGTTTGAAGTGAAAGAAAAATTTTGGAAATAGATAGTAGTTAATGGTTGCCCAAATTTGGAGAAACCTATATTAAAGAAACTTGTCTAACCTTATCCAACAGTGTTTTCCAAACTTGTCTGACCTTAGTAGTTTTATTAATGGACTACAGTTAAGATTTCAAGGAACACTCATGAAAAACTGAAATAAAGTACAAGTGATCTTGATTTTGAAAGGGAGAAGAAATTAACTGTAGGAACAATTCTCCCTTATTAAAGTGCAAACCACTTCAGCAGGACTCAAATGGGGCTAGAGAGTGTGCATTTCCAACAAGCTCCCAGGTGGTGCTGATTCTGCTGATCTTCCCACTACAGTTTGAGTAGCAAGGGATAAAATAGTTGGATGCATTATTAATTGTAATACTCTTCCTTCTTACAGCCAATTTGATCAAATGATCCAAAAATGAAGATGTTAATAGACAATCATGGATAACTCTGTTATTCCTCCCAAGTAGCATCACTGTAGTTTCACTTGGGCCACCAAGACAAATATTTATTTGCCTTACTCCAAAGAAGATAATCTGAGAGAGTGATATATAGCAACAAAGATCAGTATAGGATGGGGCTTGTCATCTTTGTGCTAGGGGTCAGGAAGGGAGCGTTTCTTCCAACTACTGAAAGTATTTGAAATCTATTTACCATATACCAAATCTACCTCCATTTATATTTGAATTATATACTTGAGTTATGACAAGATCACTCTCTCAAAAGAATAAGGCAAAAAGAATCAATGCAATCCCTATCAAAATACCAACAACATTTCTCACAAAACTAGAACAAATAATACTAAAATTTGTATGGAACCACGAAAGATCCCAAATGGTCAAAGCAATCTTGAGAAAGAAGAACAAAACTGGAGGTAGCACAATTCCAGATTTCATGATATACTACAAAGCTGTAGTAATAAAAACAGTATGGTATGGGCACAAAAATAGATACACATAGATCAATGGAACAGAATAGAGCCCAGAAATAAACCCACACTTATATAGTCAATTAATATATGACAAAGGAGGCAAGAATATACGAGGAAAAGGAAGTCTCTTCAATAAATGGTGCTGGGCAAACTGGACAGCTACATGAAAAAGAATGAAACCAGACCACTTTCTAACACCATCCACAAATATAGACTCAAAATGGGTTAAAGACCTAAATGTGAGACCTGAAACCATAAAAATCCTAGAAGAGATAGTCATTTCTTTGACATCAGCTGTAGCAACATTTTTCTAGATACGTCTCCTAAAGCAAGGGAAACAAAAGCAAAAATAAGCTATTAGGACTACATCAAAATGAAAAGCTTTTGCACTATGAAGGAAACCATCAATAAAACAGAACGGCAACCTACTGAATGGGAGAAGATATTTGCAAATGGTATGTCCAATAAGGGGTTAATATCCAAAATATATAGAGAATTTATACAACTGAACACCATAAAAACAAACAACCCAATTAAAAAATGGGCAGAGGACCTGAACAGACATTTTTCCAAAGAAGACATCCAGATGGCCAACAGACACATGATAATAAAGTGCTCAACATCACTAATCATCAGGGAAATGAAAATCAAAACCACAATGAAATATTACCTTACACCTGTGAGAATGACTAAAATAAAAAAGACAAGAAATAACAAGTGTTGTTGAGGATGTGGGAAAAAAAGGAACCCTCATACACTGTTGGTGGGAATGCAAATTGGTACAGCCACTGTGCAAAACAATATGGAGGTTCCTCACAAACTTAAAAAGAGAATTACCATAAGATCCAATAATTCCACTACTGGGTATTTACCCAAAGAAAATGAAAACATTAATTTGAAAGGATATATGCACCCCTATGTTTATGGCAGCATTATTTACAATAGCCAAGATATAGAAGCAACCTAAGAGTCCATCGATAGACGGACGGATAAGGAAGATGTGGTATACACACACACACACACACACACATACACACACACACACACACACACAGAAAGAGAGAGAGAAATATCATGCAGCCATTAAAAAAGGATGAGATTGTACAATCTGCGACAACATGGATGGACCTAGAGGGTATTATACTAAGTGAAATAAGTCAGACTGAGAAAGACAAATACTACATGATTTCACTCATATGTGGAATCTTAAAAAAAATGAATAAACAAACAAAAAGCAGAATCAGCCCTGTAAACATAGAGAACAAACTAATGTTTGCCAAAGGGTGTGGGAGATAGGCAAAATGGGTGAAGGGAGGGGAAGATACAGACTTCCAGTTATGAAATGAATAAATCACGGAAATAAAAAGCACGGCATAAGGAATACAGTCAATAATATTATAAATAACAATGTTTGGTGATAGATGATAGCTATACTTGTGAGCATAGCATAGTGTTTAAACTTGTCAAATAGCTACTGTGTATTCCTGCAACAAATAGGACATTGTGTGTCACCTACGCTCAAATAATAAAAAAGAATAAGACAAAAAATAAAGGAAGAGAGAGAGTGATAAAGAAAGCGAAAGAGGGAGGGAGAGAGGGAAAATGTGAGAGAGGTTTAGAAAGAAAGAAAATGTGAGAGAGGTTTAGAAAGAAAGGGGATAAACAGTGATATGAGAGATTAGATGTCTACATAATTCTTTTTCCTATCCAGTTCTCTTTGGAATATCATAACTTTGCTGATAAAACCAATTACATGAGGTTAACTAGTGTTAACTATTTCTTTCTACAGTTTATAGAACACGTTCATTCACTGGTGATCACATCTAAGAATGTGTCCTTGTTAATTAGAACACCTTAGCAGATTACTGGGCTAAAATACATGTCTCAAATGAATAAATAAAATCTTTAAAAAAATAAAATAAAATACAGATGAAAGGTTGTGCTGGCATATATCAGGATAACAAAAGTGAAAAACAGTTCTATCATTTAACTCAAAGAACTTGTAGGCCAAGTTCCAGTAGCTTCTCTCATTAACATAATTCCATTGGCTTCAGACATTTCACCCCTGCAGTTAAGAAAAGTGTCCCTAAAGTTAGGCAATTTCTGCCTCTTACAACCTCTTCGACCTTGGGAAAATTAATTAACTACCCTTGTGTCTCGGCTTCCTCATCTATAAAATGGGGGACATGGTAGCACCTACTTACTGAAGAATTAATAAGGCACTCACTGGCACACAGCAAGGGTTTAATATAAATCAACTCTTAATATATGCATGTGCTAATCCCTCATCAAAAAACTGCCTTTTCTTTTTTCCAAGATTTTATATCCAAATGCAAATGAAACTTGAGACAATGCCGAAGATTGAAGAGGTCAGATATAAAGTATCAAATTATCCCAGAAATATACAAAGCAGTGGAAAGCACCGGGGTTGGCAGGTCAGGAGGGAGAGAGGTTATCCTGTAATGAATGCAGTGCAGCAAAGTGGTTGAAAGTTTAGGTTTTTGGGAATCCGAATGATAAGGCATGGAGGGTCAGCTTTTCTAATTACTGTGGCAGGACTCTAAGCAAGTTACTTAACCTGTCTCACCCCCAGTTTCCTCATCTGAAAACATGTGCTGGTGCGGTAAAACAATTCCTCTTTTTTGAGCATTAAACTAGATACTTTTTAAAATGTGCCTAATTGGGACGCCTGGGTGGCTCAGTTGGTTAAGCGACTGCCTTCGGCTCAGGTCATGATCCTGGAGTCCCGGGATCGAGTCCCACATCGGGCTCCCTGCTTGGCAGGGAGTCTGCTTCTTCCTCTGACCCTCCCCCTCTCATGCTCTCTCTCTCTCTCTCATTCTCTCTCTCAAATAAATAAATAAAAATATAAAATAAATAAATAAATAAATAAAATGTGCCTAATACAGTATGTGGTAGCTTAAAAAATATCTTGAGTTCCAGCAATACACTCACACTTCCATTTACACGGCAGGATAAAAATAAATATACGATGGTATGATCCAGCCTCCTAAATGCTTGCAAGCCAATCGGGGAGGCCAGACAAATGGATAATGTGCAGTGGAAGACAATCTATATTTGAATTTTCAAATTCTTCTTGTTAAGATGACATTTCTCTTTTTCCTGTTTCTTTATCCAATCATCATTCATTTTCTTATCTATCTTGTATATTAAAATTCGTGAAAGTTTTCCATCCTGAGTTGGGCTATTTAAAATGCAATATTTTATTGTGAAGAGAAGAAAAAAAAGCAAACATACACGATTTCTTATGGCTTGTTTCTACCTTGTCTTAATTTATTTCTTATTAGCAGAAAAATATATTTGTTATAGAATAGAATTTTATGGCCAAGGAAGAAAGTCATTTTTGTTTTGTTTTGAGTAACCAAAAGAGAAAAATAGATAAAGCAGAGTAGAAATTGACCCTGGAGAGGAGGTCATCTTGGCAGATGCTAAAATATGAGGGAAAGGGAGGAACAATAAGGCTTGGAATATCTCAAAGACATAGGCTGAAAAATGCTTTGGTAATGGGGGGGTGGTGCCTGTGATTCTATACCTACAAACATTAAAAAAAATAAACACAACTGTTTTTCATTAAAAAAACAAAAGTTAGTTATGTTAAAGAAAAAAGCTCAACACATCTCTTTCACTGAAGGTTCTTGCCTGGAGACTTAAATTGCTGTTCAGCCTCAGTTTCCTTTCCTCAAAGGACAGGGTTGGAGAACCCACCTCAACCTAAACTCCTCCTCACTTAGATCCTAGTGGCTTGTTGGGTACAGAACCAACTGGAGTGTAGCCTGCACTAGGTTGCTGAGACCATGTTGAGTGAAGAGAAACAATTTTCCACCGGGGAAATCAGCAAGTGAATAGATGGTTCATGGCAGTGTGTTCTTATCCCAGAAAGCACTAGGGGGTAACTACATGAGGGCAATAAATATATTCCCCAGAACAACATGAAACTGGAAATCATTAGACAATGATACCTATCATCGAAGGGCAAAGGGCCTGTGGCCATACCCCCCTGAACACACCTGTTGTTTTCTGATCGCAGACACTAAGCAGAAAAGGGCCTGATTAGTGCTTGGGTGGGAGACCAAGAGCAAGAGAAAAAGAGAGCTAGCCCCTGGGTCTCTGGAGAAAAAAGTGGGTTCTCTATTGAAAGCACATTGAGAATTAATAACCCTTGCTTTACAATCTGGGCGTTAAGTGACATTTCTGAGTTTCTTCCTTAAAATCAGCTCATTTTCTTTGGTTTTGTGTTTCTGTACATCAGTTTTCATTGGGGGGTCAGAGGATATAAAGAATGAATGGGGATATAAAGAAGAGAATCAGTTAGACCCACTGATTTAAAGGGAGTCATAGAAAAGGAAGTGGATATTTCTGACTCACCCACAGTTCAAAATGCAGCTCCATTTGGACTCATGGCCCGGGCTGTTTCAACACCGTGGGGCACCCACTGTTGGTGTCTACAATGTTGATGAGCCTCAGGTGGAAGAAAACCACCCACCCAAAAGGCTATTTTGATAGCAACTACTGACAGTGAATTCAGTTTAATAGTCTCCAGCTTATATTTTCTAAATCCAAAACTCTGCTGGTAAGCTATCATTGCTTAACTGTCATTATTTGAAATACTAGTGGAAATGTTATCACTCTGAACCTCTGGGTAAAGCATTTTTGTTTTTCATTTTTTTTGTTTTTTTGCAATCTCACCATCATTTTAATTTAGTTTACATTTCTAGTCATTTGCACAGATGTTGATGGAGCTGTATTTTTGCTTCAATGTCTATCGCAATATTCTTATTGCATTCTGCAGGTCCTCCAGTAAACGTTACTTGCAATATTTTTATCAACAGTTTTGGATCAGTCACAGAAACCACCATGGTAAGTGCTACAATGCCACTGGCAAGAGAAAAACATGACTTGATTATGCCATGAACACAACCTGTCAAATTTTCTATTTATTGTTCAACTTGCAGGGCCTCCTGTAAATGTTACCTGCAACATATTTATCAACAGCTTTGGGTCAATAGCAGAAACTACAATGGTGAGTGGGACTGAGCATTGAAGCCATCGTGTGAAGGAATGGGATATGGGATCGAAGAAGCACTGTTTTATATTGTGGGACATTTACTGAATGCCAATTTCCATGTTCATTTACCTCTAGAAAGTGATTATTTATACACTTTCACTTTAGAAAGTCATTAGTCAAATGTTCATTACTTCAAATTCAATAATATTTTATCCATCATGCCAAAGAAATTTTGGAAACACTTGTTGTTTGGTTGGATTTAGGTAGAATTATCAGTAATAAACAGTGTAACGTTAAGGATATTTAAATATTTGTATCTCTAATGTTTCAGAAATATAAATTTCAAAGTTCAGGAGATATATTTTATAGCCAGTCTTTTTCATATAATGAAAGTTTTAACACAGTCAAGCCTCAGATATGTTACATTTAAGGTATATGCCAAAGGGGCTGACCTTACAATAAACACACACACACACACACACACACAATCTTGTTGGCAAAAGAAAGTAGTCCCAAGTTCATAGCAATTACATCACATGCATGGCTCCCTCGCCCCCCCCCCAAAAAAACCCAATAAACATAAAACTAATTATAAGCTCATCATAATGTATGTGCAAACATGTCTCGTGTACATGAAAAAGATTTCAGATACTATAAAATCCACCAATATTCCTTCTAAATGTCATGGTGATGGTGTTGCCTGTAACATGGCCTATTAGATCAATAGCCTTACAGTACTAGGCAATAGTGTGGAGACTGACTTTTGGGTGAAATTTCTTCTCGGTCCTCATACTATTTATTTTAACTCTTAAATCAATTGGCTAATTTTCATGATTATGTAAAGTATACAGTCATATTATTGCATGAAGTCAAAATAAAATACAGTTGAGCTTGACTAAGTACTATGGTGGCTGATGTCCTAGAAACACTCAAGTGAAATAATGAGCATAATGCCATTGAGAAGTAAAAAATTGTGTTCCCTTGTCTTTATAAATTTTCTCTTTTAGGCTACTAAGATTGTGTTTAACCAATTACTGTACTTTTTGGTGTCCTTGAGCTAAAAAAAGTTATTTACCTTTTACCATTCCTTTTCACTGGCAAAATTAGACATAATGCAACTCTACTACCCATTTTAATATTACTGACACAGCATTGTCCAGAAATGAGACTTCTGGTGCTTTGACAGGATGTAGTGAATTAAGAATTTTACTCAAATAAGATAGGTTTTTTTTCTTGAAGATTTTATTTATTTATTTGACAGAGAGAGACACGGCAAGAGAAGGAACACAAGCAGGGGGAGTGGGAGAGGGAGAAGCAGGCTTCCCACCAAGCAGGGAGCCGGACGCGGGGCTCGATCCCAGGACCCTGGGCTCATGACCTGAGCCGAAGGCAGACGTTTAATGACTGAGCTACCCAGGCACCCCTCAAATAAGATAGTTTTTTTTTTTTTTAAAGATTTTATTTATTTATTTGCGAGAGAGAGAATGAGAGACAGAGAGCACGAGAGGGAGGAGGGTCAGAGGGAGAAGCAGACTCCCCGCTGAGCAGGGAGCCTGATGCGGGACTCGATCCCGGGACTCCAGGATCATGACCTGAGCCGAAGGCAGTCGCTTAACCGACTGAGCCACCCAGGCGCCCTAAGATAGTTTTGATAGGGTTATTAAATGACTCACAAGACAAGGTAAACATAGAAAAACTAATCCAGCTCCGGGCTTGGCATTCAGTTTCTGTCTCTCCCCTCTTGGTTTTATCCTGAGAACAGAGGGGCAAATCTTCCAGCAGCCCAAATCACTGTACCAGCTTTACACCATGGCGTTCAATGACGATATTTGCACGACCTAATGCTGATTGCATTAATTAGACTCCTACGTTGCTTTGATTAAATCTCCCCATTGCATTTACCCTCAATCAAAAATGTAAATGTGCACCTTTTCAATGTTTATTAATGCGAGAAAAAGCTAAACACTCACGGAGATGAAAACGGAAACTCTGGATGTCCTTGTTTTCCCGTGTCTTCAATAGCTACTGAAGGTGTTTAATAAATGGTCTGCTTAGGTGCTTCCTGGCCACTTATTAAGGTGTCCTTTGTCATGTTTCCTATGAGAAAACTTGGAAATCACTGCTCAAGTGTAAAATGAACAGCCTGCCTATCTTGCCTTTTGAGATAGACTGAATCGCATGGTCAGAACAGTGATGCATATTGTGCTTCTTTTATTTCTTAGCTTTTGATGGAATGACAAACTTCATTTGGCCTTTAAAAAGGATCTTTTCTTTTCTTCAATTAAAGCTTGTGTGTGAAACTAAAATAAATATTTTTGGAAACTCTACCATGCTTAATAAATCCTCATGCCGTGTAGGGTAGGGATTGGCCAACATTTTTTTCTGTAAAAGGCCAGACAGTAAATACTTAAGACTTTGAGGGCCTGCCAGTCTCTGTCACCACTCTCAATTCTGCCCTTTGGGCAGGAAAACAACCATAAACAATAGTAAGCAAATGGGTGTGGCTGTACTCCAAAAAGCAGGCCATAGATTGCCAACCCTGGATCTGAGGCATCAGTATTTAAATAGATGTTAAGCGGATGCTCAAAAGAATATGAGAGTTGCTCCACCTTGAAAGGGTCTATCTTGCTAGACCCATGGGGCCCTGCCTGGGAATCCACCCTCTGAGTTACAGAATATCATTGCAGCCCAAACTTCCCTTAACCAAACCTTGAGAGTCCACCACCTGTGAATTGACCCATATTTTCACAAATTCTGACTGAAAGAAAATTGGTCAAAAAAGTTAAACAGAACCAGATTTTTCTCTGAACTGTCTTTAATTGAAGTCAGAACATCAGACCCTTAGTTTTTCTGCACGGTAATGTATGTGGTCACTGAGGACATGGCTCAGTGCTATTGGGGAGCAATAATAATTTTGCTTTCTCTCTGTGTTCTGGAATGAATTTTTCCAAGAATGCCTCAGAATTTTGAGTTTCTAAACAGGTTGATTTTCCCCTCTTCCCTCATGCTCCATTCTCACTCTACAACCCCGAAAGCATTATTGAAGGATCCAGTTTGGGTATTTGTTTGTTTCTAAATAAGAGGCAATGACTATCCATTTTAAGAACTCAGGATGACTTTCTTCTGGTGCTATCGAGTTTGCCCCTCTTATGTTTGATATTATCTCACTAAATTATTGTCGGTACTACCTGCCCACAAAGTATAGGCTCACTTACAGACCCAATACTGCCTCTCACTCCTCTCATGTGTTAGTGTTGAATATATGTGATTGGAAGACAACGTATTTGTGTTATCTAAGGAAAATTTTTATGAATCATTATGATGATATACATTATTCCAAAATACACACTTTTTTCTTTTAAGTAGGCTCCATGCCCGGCGTGGAGGGCATGGAGCCCAATCTGGGGCTTGAACTCACAACCCTGGGATCAAGACCTGAGCTGAGATCAAGAGTCAGATGCTTAACTGACTGAGCCACCCAGGCGCCCCTAAAATACACACTTTTCTTCATGAAGAGTCACAAGGATCTGTTGATGGTCACTGCTAGTTGACCCTGTATTAAGAGATTTCAGTAGAATAATCTTTTTGTGGTTCCAAACAACTTAGGAGACTAGTAAGGGATGTATGGTGAAACAGTTTATATTTTGTCTGGAGAATGTCAGTTTACCGTTTCTTTTTCTTTCTTTCCCCCTTTTCTTTTTTTTTTAATTTATTTTTTAATTTTATTATGTTATGTTAGTCACCATACAATACATCATTAGTTTTTGATGTAGTGTTCCACGATCCATTGTTTTCGTATAACACCCAGTGCTCCATGCAGTACGTGCCCTCCTTAATACCCATCACCGGGCTAACCAATCCCCCCTCCCCCCTCCCCTCTAAAACCCTGGTTGTTTCTCAGAGTCCATAGTCTCTCATGGTTCATCTCTCCCTCCAATTCCCCCCCCCCCATTTTTCCCTTCCTTCTCCTAATGTCCTCCATGTTATTCCTTATGTTCTACAAATAAGTGAAACCATATGATAATTCATTTTCTCTGCTTGACTTATTTCACTTAGCATAATCTCCTCCAGTCCCATCCATGTTGATGTAAAAGTTGGGTATTCATCTTTTCTGATGGCTGAGTAATATTCCATTGTATATATGGACCACATCTTCTTTCTGAGATAGAAGGTGACCTTGGTCTCTAAATTAACAGTGCAATGTTACAGCCTGAATTCATCATAAATGCAATGTTACAGCCTGAATTCATCTTCCAGCAGCCCAAATCACTGTACCAGCTTTACACCATGGCGTTCAATGACGATATTTGCACGACCTAATGCTGATTGCATTAATTAGACTCCTACGTTGCTGCACCCCTCCCCATAATTCCAAATTCAAGGCTAACTTCCCATATCAAAGCTAGCACAGACTCAGGAGGATGAAAACTTTACTGCAGTGTAGCCAGAGGTTAAAACCAAAGGGCCACATTGGCACTGTGGGGAATCAACAAAGCATATCCTTATGGTTGATAACTTTACAACATAATTGGATTGAGAAATGTATACATATAAAAATAATAAGAGAGTAACAGTAAGATTTAATATGAGTATGTATGAGACAGAGTGGCAATCTCTGTGCATAAATGCTAGACCAAATACAATAGTACCAAAATAATTCAATTTAAGGAAACGATCTGTGCCACGGGCATAGCATTAGAAGGTATTAGGAAAAGTGAAACTTTAGAAATAATAAACTCGATATAAAATAATAGTATGGAATGTAGGTACTTGTAGTACCTGTGTTAAGAATATAATAAAGATTATATGACTTAAACACAGCATTTGAAAAAATACATACATATTTGCATATATATATATGTATATAAATTCAAATGTTTCCATGACCTAATCTAATACCCAGAGAGTCAATCATAGGAAAACAAATTGTAATACAAGGAAATATGACATTTATTTGAAGTAGAATATGTCTTTGTAGAGAGAAGGCAGTGTAAAAGAAAATTCAGTCTGCATTTAAGCATGTCTCTCAATATTTACTCTGCCTTTAATATTTTATTAAACCTAGAAGCAAACACAAAGACAAAGAAAAACTACAGAAGAATATAACTATCTCCTGTGGTTTGGAATATCATGAGGAAATAAACTTATCTCTAAATAAACAGAGATGATACGCAGAGAAATCACATGTGTCAAATTTTTATCCTACATTGAAAATCATAGTGAACTGAGAGAATTACAGAGGTCCAGCCCCAGAAGATCTTTTCCTTGGATGTCTATGTCTCTAGTTCCTTGGGTGTCCTTTTCTAAAAGGTTTTAAGGGTTGCTATTTATTTTAGAATAGTGTGTATCATCATAAACAAAAGTATGGAAAATTATAATTCCTATACATTTATATAAAGGATACTTCCAAAAGATCTAACAGAAGTTGTATTTCATATAATTCCTGTCATTGTGGCATAAACTATATTTTTTCTCTAAGTTTTCTACTTATCCTTGCTTACAAATAGGATTCATTTATTTTAAATTAAATGTTAGACATTTAATGGTTCTAATGTGATATGATAGATTCAGTATTCTTTTTAAAGTTCTAATATTGGGAGAATCTATTTTATCATTTTCTTTATATAAAATTCAAAGTAGGAAACCAGGAAACACTGGAGAAGAATGCTCATGGGAAAGACTTTTTAAAAAAAGATGTACATTAGTTGTGAAAATTTATATTGATTTTTTTAAAGGTCAATGTTTTCATATTGTATGTCATCATGTAATATTTTCTAGAGTCTTTCAATATACAGCTTTAAATCATTCTCAGGCTCAAGGGAGGATTGCAGTGATGTTCTCTTAGTGATTTCGCTGCCCAGTACTGTCTGTCTGGCTTCACTGGCCTTTCCCATCCTACAACTGCTTCCTAGACAGGGTCAGGAGCCTAGTTGGCTTCCCAATGGCCTAAGATATTTAACACATTCACCTCTATTATGTCTAGCTGTCATTACTTCTCATACTTAGAGTTTCTCTACCTCCAGAATTCTCTAAGGGATGAAATTCTCTGAAATTCTCTTTTCTCCTACTTCCTACTGAAACAAGCTCATAGACCACCCCTCACCCCCACACACACCATTTTGTTAAGGAAAACTGGCTTTTACTCAAAGGGATATAACAGGGGTGGATGTCAAACACCGGAGAAGCTGCATTTTTTCCCTCAGAAAACCTTAAGGAAAGCTCACAGTTCATGTATCTAGTTCATACTTACATGTAAATTGGATTATTGTATTTTCAATAGCCCCTTTTTTTGATTTTCTACATATCACACATCCTCACTCTTTATTCACACACAATTCCAAAGCTTCCAGTAACTCCTGTTGCCAATGAAACACTGAACTGGTAATCTCTTTCCACTTAAAATCCTCTGGTCCCTTTGAACAATTCCAAAACTATATGATGGGAACAACTTTGAGGTTCTGCTATTCCCTTGATTCACTCACTGGAGGAGTCAGTGAGCAAACAGGATGGGATGGAAGCCTGACTGGGCCCACAACAGTGCCCTCTTAGGTTTGAAAATTTGCCATTCATGCCTGGTAAAACCCCAAATAAAAGTCAGCTGATAAATTTTCCAAGTCAGAAAATTCTTATGCTGTACAACAGAGAACCTTAAGGTTATTTCTTTTAATATCAACCTTTCCAAATGAGCTGGGTTTTGATGACTGATTTTCAGAAGTTAGTAACTATTTGCTTATTAGCATTCTTTAAGCCTACATTGGGCACTATTTCCAAGAACTGCCATCTCCAAAATACTCTATCAGCCTGATAAATCAGGATGGCTGTATTTGAAAAAAATGTCCTAGGAATTTGGATAGTTTAGTAATAGGTAGAAGGAACTGGATTGAAGCTCTTTTCCATATACCCTAATCTTTATAACTTATTTTTTTTTTCTTTTGGCCCTGAGGGAATGAACCAAAACTGACCACCCTGAGGTGTCTCCACTCTACCTAGTAGAGTAACCAACCATCCTGGTTTTGTCTAGAAGTGAGTGGGTCCCCTGAATGTGTGACTTTGGGGGCTAAAAGTGGGAGGTTCTCAGGTAAACCAGGATAAGTTGGTCACCATTAGAGTAAAATAAACAATGACCAAAAATCCAGGTAACAAAGATGTGGGGATGGAGCAAATGGTGAAAAAGGAAAAGGAAAGAGAGTAAGAAGGTATGAGTATGTATCACTCTAAATGACCATAAGTATCAGGAGTGAACAACTATTAGTTCTGAACTATAGTCCCACTTGACTAGAGAATACTGTTAAAGCCTCTTTTGGGGTCCACTCTACCAAGGAAAGCAACAGTTTCCATGAACCTAAAGACCTTTGAGTAGAAATTCCCAGAAGAGAAGTCACTGCCCCAGGCTGATTTACTGGCAAAGAAGTAAATTCCCAGATCAAGTGGGAATGACAGGATGTACCTGAGTCTCCCATAGGGAGGAACACCTTTGTCAGAAGGTGCTCAGATTAGGAAAACATGAAAAAGATCTCTGTATTGATGAAGTATCAAGTCAACTACTATAAATACAACCTACTCAGAGAAATGATAAAATATTTAAGAATTTGAAAAGTAAGTAGTGTGAGGGAATTATCTTGTCAACATGAAGCATCTTAATACTTATGTAGATGAATTTAAAAAATACTGCCCTATCATGTCAGATTTTATAATAAGATTTCCACTACCAAAATTACAGAATGGGTTTCCTTCTGCCCAGAGCATCTGAGCAGTATGAGAATAGAGATCATGTTATTTCTGATTTGGAAAATGAATCAGTTTTGAAAATCTACCATCACAGTCTGACTTCTGTACTCATGGTTACCTTTTTCTATGGAGAAATCAGCTTGAGTTAGTATTATTTCCTCCCAGGATGAATGATTTAAATTTAAGCATAAAAAAAATTCAACCAACTCAATGTGTTCCATTAGTGTTCTGGTTTGGTTGAGCCTTCTTTCTTTCTCCCCTCTGTTCCCACTCCTAATAGAACAGAGTGGTTTATTTTGACCAAGATATACATAGCCTGGTTCATACAGACACCAATACTGTGCTAAATCAGGGAGAAGAGTGATGCGAAATGTAGATGGACCTCTTATGCCAGACTGCATGATAAGTAACTCTTATGCATGGGGTTTCTATAGGACTACCGAGTGAACATTTTTCTGAGACAACAGTGGAATGATTCACGGCTGGCATATAGCGAGTACCCTGATGATTCCCTGGACTTGGACCCATCCATGCTGGACTCCATTTGGAAACCAGATTTATTCTTTGCCAATGAGAAGGGTGCCAACTTCCATGATGTCACCACCGACAACAAATTGCTTCGAATTTCAAAAAATGGCAAAGTACTCTACAGTATCAGGTAAGCTTCTGTTGGCTGTACCTGTTTACTTCTCCATTTTTCTCCTGGCCTGGCGCTGCCTGATTCTGAGGGTAAGATGTATATAAATATTTGACTTTTGTGGTCTCTTGATTATCATTTGAATCTTAAAATTGGTGAGAATGCCAGAGGTTCCCACGGTCTCAGAAGTGTGATTCTCCACAAAAAAATATATTTGGAAAAAATATATATATGTATTTGGTAAGATGGGGGTGGATATCATGTAAATACCTACATACATGTATTTTTGATTGCTTCAATAAAAGAAGTACAGGCCTTTAGTTCAATTAATCATTGAGCATAATGTAAAATTCTCCATTTCAAATAATTTTGCCATTCTATAACATGTAACCACACAAACAAAAACATTGAATGGCTCAGCATGGTCACTGACAATATACTTTGGGCTGGGTGAGTGAAAAACTGGTTCTAATCTCAGATCTGCTTCTAACAAAACATGTAACCTTGATCTCTTAACTTTTCCTGGGCTTGAGCTTGGGAGTGACAAATCTTGAGATCCATTTTTGCTTTTACATTCAAATGTGATCTTCTTCAGAATCTTTATCACCCCAACCTCAAAATCGTATCTTTCTTTACTGAACTCTAGTTCCTCTGTGACTCTATAAGGCTCTTATTTCTTCCTACCTCATATTTTGGCTATTTCTGTATGAATTTAGCATAAGAACATGGATCTTTGGAATCACACAATCTAGAATCAAATCCAAACTTTGCCACTAAGTTACATCACCTATAACCCTCAGTTACCTAATTGTAAAATGGGAAACACTATATTTATCTCTAAGTATTCTTGTGAGAATGAATGATATAGAGATCAGCAAATATTTTCTGTAAAGGTCCAGACAGTAGGTACTTCAGCTGTGTAGGCCAGACTGTCTCAACTCTGTCACAACTACTCAACACTACCGTTGTAGCACATAAGCAGCCATAGACAATACTCAAACGACTGAGTGTTCTGTGCTTCAGTAAAATGTTATTTATAAAAACAGAGAGTGAATTAGATTTGGCTCTTTGGCCGTAATTTGCCAATCTCTGATACAGCGTATATAAAAATACTTGCCACAGTACCCGACACAACGTATGTGCTCAATAAATGAGATGACAGCTGTCTGTATTTTAAAGTTAACGTTCTTCCTAAATAGTAAGCTCCTTAAAGCCAAGACATTTGGATTTTGCACCTGCTGTAGCTCCTCCCAAAGATCCAGGATGATGTACTGTATATGAGACATATTTAATACATTAAACAAATACTGACATTTTAAAGATCCTTTGTAGAAGTTCCCCTTCCTCTCCAATCTTATTACAAAAGAAAATGGACAGCTTGTATCCTTGCAAATAATTTTCCAAAGTCTGTAGAGTCACCACCATCAAAACCTCATTTCACAACTCTCTATACAATTTAGGTCTGTACCGTGTATTCCATTCTTAACCTAGTAATTTCACAGTTTGCTGATGGCTGACAGACCGGATGTCTTGTGGAATGAAAGAGGCTGCTCATTTGTAAAAATTGGCAAAGTCATTGCTTACACAAAAACAAGGAAACTTCCTCCACTTGATTTTTAAGGAACTTTATTTTTATTTTTATAAACATTTAAGATATGAGGAATTCTTAATCTCAGGAAACAAACTGAGGGTTGCTGGAGTGGTGGGGGGTGGGAGGGATGGGGTGGCTGGGTGATGGACACTGGGGAGGGTATGTGCTATGGTGAGTGCTGTGAATTGTGTAAAACTGTTGAATCACAGACCTGTACCTCTGAAACAAACAATACATTATATGTTAAAAAAAAAAAAAAGGAAGAAGATAGCAGGAAGGGAAAAATGAAGGGGGGGAAATCGGAGGAGATGAACCATGAGATACTATGGACTCCGGGAAACAAACTGAGGGTTCTAGAGGGGAGGGGGGTGGGGGGATGGGTTAGCCTGGTGATGGGTATTAAAGAGGGCACGTATTGCATGGAGCACTGGGTGTTATACACAAACAATGAATCATGGAACACTACATCTAAAACTAATGATGTAATATATGTGACTAACATAACATAATAAAATAAAAAAATAAACATTTTATGGAAACACAGAATATTTCACATGGTGAAGTGTTTGGTGTAAGATGCAGTATTGGGCACAACCTAAGTTGATGTGACCTGATGAAATGGGACATATGTAGAGCGTGGTGCTAGGGAGGAGTGTTATAAAAAGCAGCACAGGGTATCAGTGGCTCCAGCTAACCCCCTGGGCCTTGGGTAGCATTTGCTCTAGTAAATACCTAGCATCGTGCACTGCTGAAATAAAACCAAGTTTTTTCCCTTCTGTTCTATGAAGGCCTTTCCATTCTAGAACCATGAAGAATATAATGTTCCCCAGACCTAGATCCAGAGGCAATTCTTCTATCTCTCATTCCCAGTGTAGCATATTATAAGCTCTGAAACACCCTGACAATTGTTTTGGATTGGGTAGAGTTTGTCCTGTCGCAGGTTGGTTTAGATTTTTCCTTCATTGTGGGTGTTCTGTGGAATCAGAGGAAAGATCCTTGGTGTAGGAGAACTGGGCATGCCATTTTAGAGAAACACAGCTCTTGGCAGATTTGAGCTACAGGAATCTAATTATTTGCCTGGAAGGATTTTCAATGAGCCAGACACTGTGCTGGGCCTGGAGATCCAGAACTGAGTAAGATACAGTCCTGCCCTGGAAGGGCTCCAGTCTAACAAGGCAGGCAGAGATAAGATAAATTAAGTAATAGGAATGAATGACAAACAAGGAAAAGAAAAGTGGCTCTAACTTTGCAAATGAATATGTGACTCAAATATTGTTAGAATTTGGGGGCTGGCACCTACATATCTGTTTACTTGAGTCACTGAACTCAATTTAACTAGAAGGCAAGGAGTAATTAGTGCTAATAAATGCCCAGCTGCAGGTCTGATTCAAGTTTAAGGCCAAGCAGGTGACAGTTTCTGATGTTTTAAAGGTGCTGGAAAGATTCCTGCTGATGTTGCATTAGGGAGGATTTTCCCTCTACTCTCAGGTTTACAATGCAAATACCCCTAGAAGAGGGAATCCATTGACTTAAATTCATACTAAGATGTAAGGAGCTGATATGAAATTTTCATTTTGACAGTACATTTGAGGCCTATGAAGAATAGTGAGAATGAGCAAGTTGGATGCCTGAGACGAGAAATCAGGATGAAGAGGGTTAAGAAAGATACAAGGAAGGGATACAACAGAAGTACCAAAGATAAATTCATGAATTGTCTCTACCTTACATATTTAAATAACTACTTAAACATTGGTCCACATTAAAAAAATTATGTTCTTTGTGACGTTTTATATATGCATTTTCTGAAACCTAAAACAAATAGATGATAGCATTTCATCCACAAACAATTCCATGCTTCCTTAGCTTTATAGGAGCAGAAGTAAAATTAACTCCACATGGAAACCAAAGCCTAAGGCTTTGATGGCCGAAGAGAATACAAAGAGAACTATGCAGTCCATTGATTTCATAACAAGCAAGATCACACTTTCCAAGAAGTTTCTTAAAAGGCAGCAGTTTAAAAAAGAGGGGACAGTAGATCAGAACTCCACAAGTGTCCTGCAGATCCAAACACCTGGGGTACTTTAGTAAAATTCAAACAAATCTTTTAAAAATAGGAGCCAAAGGTGTTAGCTCATTGTTGGAAAATTTCTATCCAGTGTGGCAGGACACAAGTCTTTGCTGATGAAAAAGTGTCAAATCTATTTTTGTCCACTTCTCTTCTGATTTCTTCTTTGATATTCTCTTCTCTAATACATTTGATCTTACTCTTTGTTTTCTTTTTAAGTTTTTTGTTGACCCACTCCATTAAGTATTGATCATCCCTGACCAAAATATAAACAAGGACACACATCTTGCTTTGTATATTCCCTTCAGAGACAGTCAAATTCTAAACTCATGTTACTTAAAAAGGCCTGAATCCATAGTGGAATAGTGAGGTGAGCCTTGAATATTGTACATATTATTGCTCAAACAATATTTGTTGAATTGAATATAATGGATTGCAGTAAAAGTCGGGGCACCGTGGCATATGGTGTGTAATATGAAAGAAAAAAGGAGAAGGTATTTTTGGAGAAGGTATTTTTGTCTCACTTGTCCACAATGTCTTTGCTAATAATTTGTTTTCTTTCTTTACTTTCCATTGCTTCTGAGAATTTTATGCCAGCATACTGACTTTTATAGAAGCATAGGATTATTTTTTTTTTTAATTTGAAGGTATTATGTTGCAAAGTATCTAATCCAACACCCTTGTTTTACCAATGAGGAAGTGCCTTCTTTCATCAAGTTAGGTGAGGTAAAATAATGGAGCCGATAAATAGGAAAGGTAGGTCAAGAATCAAACTCTTGACTTCTATTTCAATGCTATCGTCTCCTACCCCACATTAATTCTTCATTTGCTCCAACTCAAGTCCAAAGACACAAACAAATACAATTCCAAAGGCATGTCATTTTGGAACCAACCTTTTTGGAACTCATTTTTCAAAGAACTGTTGGAGGAAGAAGATAAGATTTAAGATGAGAACATAAAGTATCTTCAAATTTTGCAAATGTCTGAAAAGACTGTTTAAATTCAGGGTGCAACAGTTGACTTTCAGTTCAAGGTGCAACAATGTCAAGATCGATTTGATAGTTTTACATAGCATATGTCACTAACATAGCATATCTCCTTTCTGAAAAATTTTACTATCCCAGGGATGAAAGTCATTAAGTCAAATTTCCTCCCTTCAGGCAACCTGTTGAGAACTCATTTTAGTTTTAAAGACCCTCAGAGAAGGAGACTTTATATTCTTTCTTTGGATCCTATAATAATTTACTCTAGCATCATGCAGAAATTCTTCCTTATATAACTTAAATCAGTTGCTACAACTTAAATCAGTAGCTTTTTCCTACATTTGTTAACATGATAAACAAATGGCTACCATTTTTGGAAGAATGGAGGGAATTACCTCACTGTTTTTACTTTCATACATTTTGTCCCACTAGATTTAGTAGACATATGCTTGGTCATCAACACTATGTTGCTAATTTAATTTTACAGTGTATTTCACTTCAGCACCAAGATGTTCTTCATCTCCCAGTTTTCACTTTGCTGTACCCTTTGGGGTTCCTACTTTGAAACGTATGATGCTGAATGCTATCCTGGTTATTTCTGATACTATAGTAGACAAGGATTTTAGAGTAAACACCCTTGGCCTTGAGTCTCTGGCCTCAAAACTTGATGAATGGCCTAGGGAAATTTGTTACTCTCTGAACTTCTATTTCTTCAGCTTTGAAAAAGAGATGATTTGGTTAAGACCATTAATAGAATACAATATATGTTATACAGATACAGGTCAAAAGTGGTATTGCCATATACTCTAAGACCCTTGGTATTTTCTTGTAATTTAATGATTGTGCTTTCTGTTCTGGGCTCTAAGACAAAAAGTAAGCTGATCAAGATATATTCCTACAAATTTCAGACATTAAGGATAGGACAGACCCATTCCTTGAGTGTGACCTTATAGAGTAGGGGGTTCTTAACCTGAGGGTTAGGTGAAAACTCCAGGAGGTCCTTGAATCTCCCTAAAGTGTATGCATATTTCCTATACTGGGGTATTCAGCTCTTTTGTTTATTTGTTTGTTTAGAGGAAAAGGTCCTTAAGGAAGCTATGATCCTCCAACTGCTAACAATTCTGCTTTAAGATTTAGTGCATGCCTCCAGAATGGGTATACCTGAGGCAAAGTTGGTAAGGAAATATTGTTTGCCTTAAGTGTCTTATTATTTGACTGACCAAGTACCTAGGGGTTTTATGCTACCCTCCAAATACACAGAGTCCTCCAAACCATAAATAATTATGGGATTGCTCCTCCACAACAGTACCCCTTATCACCAAGATATCTGTTCCCCCTCATCATCAAACGTTATCTGACCTGAAACTTATTCTTTTATGGCATTGGAGGTGATTTTCTTGTTAATCTCTTTTGATTCAATTCATGATTCTAGGTGTGGATGATTCAGTGTTCCACCTTCCCAGTAGTACTTGAGTTGTAATAGAGAACTCTCACGGATTGACATGCCTCTCCCTCTGATGATAGATTAAGGCACCACTGAGAGTAGGTGGAGTGTAGATTTCTAGACAGACATCCAACAGTGTTCCCCAAATAATCCTGTCTAATGACTGACTCTACCCACACACATACAAGGCCAACTTTTCTCACATAACCTCCTATCCTTGACTCATCCGGAGCTTGATGCAAGAACTTCAAAAGATTCTAACTTTAGTTACAGAATGATTTTTATGGCATAGGAAAAAAGAAAATTCTCTATTTAGATGTCAGAGCTGAAAATAAAATGCACAGTGAACTTAGACCTGCCTAAATGTTACCAGTGGTGATACTTTGATTATCTTACTCTCAATTTTGATGAGACATATAAGCCCATATTTTCTGTTAGAAGGCAGCTATAAAAGCTGTGATTTCTTGTCTCTGTGCCTATTTGAACCATGCTTATCTTTATATCCTATAATCCAGGCAAAATTACATTCTCATTTTCCAATTCTGTGTCCAAATCCTCATTAGTTTTGTGACTTGACTTAATGCAGTAATTAATGATTGTAACATAAGCACCCACATCAGAATTAAGCAGTGAGTCTTCAGAGAAGTGCTGGGAAATGCCATGGAAACCACAACGATTCCATTCTTCCTAGAGTCAAGCAAGGTTGGGAGGGTGGGAAACAGTGGTCCTCAAAAAAGGCGCCACTGAGGGTAAAAGTATTAGAGTTCAGAAAGTGTGTTCTGTATATGACAGACTCTCTTAAAGTTCTGGAAAGCTCTGTCAAGCTTCTAACTGGGTTCAGAAATTCACATATACTCATGGGCATAATACTTGTTCAAACACAGCAGCATTAGGATTTTACCCTTGTTTGGAGGAAAAGAGGGAATTGTGCAATGAAATTCATGGCAGCTGGCATGAGCACTTGTCCTTGACTGTTTACCTGATTGGACTAGCAATAGCAACCAGTAGATTTTCCTCCTTTTGGAGGTAACTTTCCAATGCATTTAACATTCATCAGAGTTTGCTCTGAAGGTGATGGGGCAAAGAACAGAATACTGAAAAGGTAGCTCAGGGCATCAGGAACTCCACACTTGCTTGCATCATTTACTGTATCCTCCAGGCTCATAGAACTGCCTCTCTAACCCTATCAGTCATTCTGAGTCTTAGTTTCCTCATCCATAACATGAGATTGAACTAGAAAAGATTAGATAAAATCTGAGGCTCCTTGTAGCTCTATCTTACATCTATAACTCAAAATGATCTCCTTCCCAAACCGCAAAATTCCCTCTGGATGAGGAAATAAGAGTGAGTCCTTTGCGTCCCTTAGGGCTTGGGAGTAAGCAAGCGAGGATTCTGAAGTTTAAGGTGCCGATCTCAAACTATTTTTGGATCTTTGAATCTTTCTCTCACAAGTTAAATATCCAATTCTTGAAAAGAGAAACCTGATTTTGGAGTGGGGCAGGGAATATTGGACTACCTGTAGTTTAAGAGGCAGCCTTGTGTTCAACATACAGTTTTCACAGTGACAAATACTCAATACTAAACTCCCTGCTGAGAAATTTCCCAATCACAAATTAGACCATTTATACCCTCTGATTCATTCAGCAGGAGTATCCATGAGATATTATTTTAGAATGTATTCATGAATTATGGGCTTATATGCTTTTAGACAATTTTACAAAGATGGTCAGCTGGCACAATTATTAACTAGATATGTAGGCTAACGGAAATTACATGGTATATTTGAGCCAGCAGAGTTGAAGGGCTAGTCTGCTATTACTCATTACCTGAATTTTCTTGTGGCAGGAAGCCAAAGGAAATTCGGAGGTCCTAGTGAGCCTGTTCAACTCATGTTGACATGGGCCTCTGCCTGGTCCATAGTGCTGCCTTTGAAAGTCTCCCTGGATGGCATTAATCCCAAAATAAATACATATAATATCACCATGGCTCTTATGAGACACATGAATTACTTTAGCACATCCTCATAGCACATAATCCAAAAGAAAGGCAATCCATTTTAAAATGGGGAAAAAAAATTTACATCCTCAAAGCTCAGCAGTCTCTCCAACAAGTCTATCCTTGCTTGTGGCATTTAAAATTACAAACCAACATCTGTACTGAAGAGAATACAACATTTATCACTGGACAGTCATTGAAAGACAATTAAGGACATATATAATTATGTAAAGTTCTACACATGACACACACTCAGAGCAAGGCCATCTCATATCTGATTGATCATTCCTTTCAAAGGACAATATAACAAATGCTTTATCTGATGTTTCATTTTAGTAGGGATATTTTGCTAAATTTGAGCAGTTAGATGAAGGATAGAAAGCAATAAGTGAGGTGGGGATTACAGACAGAATGCTATGGGGTGGGGAAGATGTCAGTTCTGAGATCAGTTCTGAGATTTAGGAAGACCTGGATTCAAATCCAATCTTACTAAGTGACTGTGAGGTCATTTAACCTTTCATTGATCTGCAGTTTTTCTCAGTTCCAGATTCATACCAAATGTTCAATGAATGTCATAATAACCCTGAGGTGGCTGTAGGATAAAAGGGAGGGAAGGGGGGAGACCGCTCTCCCTATTCCCCCTAACCCATATACATGAACATTTCCTTATTCAGTACCTGTTACTCAGGCTCTACTCACTTTCCATACCTAGTTTCAAGCAGATAGATATCCTCCTTGCCTTGGGTTTCCTCCCTTTGGGAGGCATTTAGCTCATAACAGAAGTGATAGTTGCATCTTTTTATCTTAAAACCCTATTTGCAGTTCACAAGCATTTGTTCCCTTTCTCTTTTGCCAGAAGTAAAATAACCCCAAACAAAATGTTAAGAAAATTATTATACAACACTTTCAGATACAGAATGGCTAAGAAAATTGCTATACGGTGCTCTTAGACATACAGTGACCATGGACAAGTCAGTTCTCATTATTCTAATGTGCAGACTTAATAACATTTTATCTTGATGAATATCTGGGTGTATAAATAAATACTAGATATGAAATGACTTTGAAATATAAAATGTAACTGGAATGTGAACAGTATTAGTTGAGTCTTTGGTACTTTGGGCTCTTCTTTCTGGGGGTGTCCAACTTAGCCCTCTCCTATTCAACACCTTCAAAACATTTTTGTTCAGGAAATATCAAAGCATTTGGAAAAGTTTTAGCCACAGATTTATCAGTTGCTCTCCAAGTTGAATCCAATCCATATTTGGACTTAATTAACATGGGCCAACCATATGTGTGCACATTTTTCTGAAAGGACCAGGCACAGATGGGAACAGATATTGTATTTTTGTCCTTCCCAGCTAGTATTGCTCAATGCATATGGGTATTTTCTGTGATGCCTTTATAATGTTTGGTAAACATGGACCTTCCTAGTCAGCCACTGGCATTTTAGTCAAGGGAGAGGAGTAGAACAGCCAATGAACCAACAGTGATGTGATGCATCTCCTCCAAAACCCAAGGTCAACAGTGAAAAACAAGTCTTATATTTCTTTGAAATTAATTAAGAGGATAAAGTCTAACCATACAGCTTAGATCCAGGGTGGGGTTTATGTTCAGCCCTAGACAATATTGAAAGAATGGTTTCTCTCTGGTGTCCTAGCCACACGGTTCTGAGCCATGTTTTCCATCCAGCTTCATCCTTCCGTTTAATACTCTCAGTATCAAAGTCTGCTCTTGGGGATATTGATAGGGAATCTGAGAATCCATCAACTCATATACACAAAGGAGGAAATGACTAACAGTATTTAAAACACTATTCTTTCCCTAGATTTGCATCTTAATAGTCATGGGAGCATTTAGCTAAATGTCTGTTAGTTAATTATATGTAGCAGCTAAGAGTTGGAAGGTGTTTGAGCAAGGATATGCATTGGGATCTTTCTGGAACTCCTAATAATTTACACACCATGAATTTTCAATCTTTACTTATATGGAAAACATTTCTAGGTGCAGCCACAGCTGTGCTTGCCCATAGATTAGGTGAATAGCTCAGGGCTAGAGTGAGCAGGACACTCGTCTATGCTTTCTATGATGAGTGAGTTCAAAGAAGCCATTTAATTACAAAGCTTTCAGAAGATGAGTTTTAAAATGTCATTCCTTGCCTGCCTTGCCAAAGTTGAACCAATTATTTTTGTTCTTCATAAATCAAGATCCTTTTGTGGGTACCTTGGGTTTTGATTTAGGAGCATCAAATGATTATTACAAGTCCTACTTCCCTGATACACTCAAAAGGCCCTCTCAGGATCTAGGGCTGTAAGGGTAGGTTATCTGTTCTACCCAACCGGTGTGAGCACTTATCTAGGGCAACAAGGGAGTAATTAAAAGCCTTTAACTTAATTAATTCAGTTCAGTTATGTCTGATTGACATAATCTGTAAAGATTCTTTAAATGGGGATTTGGAAACAATTTTAAGAAGTTGAAGAATAAATTCACAACTCTTGAGGTATATTCCATTGAAAGAATATATAAATAATTAATATATATTATCATGTAATATATAAATAACAATAATATTAAACTATGATCTCCTTCAAGAGAGAAACTGTTATTTCAAGTGTCTGATATGCACAGTGCCCAATAAACCCTTGTCAAAAATTGCTGAATAGATGTGCTAGATTACAACCCAGGTGGAGTTCTGTTTAACACTAATACCTTCTCACTGAGGACCTGGAGCTGGTCCTCCTCTGGGCTCTGTCCTCCTTCCTGACCAGTACCATGAGCTTTTTAATATTTATAGCTGAGGTTCATCCAATGCATGTTACAGCCACCTCCCCAACTTCCTTTGAAATTTCTCGGTGGCTGATTTTCTAGTCTAGAGACCAGGGACAGTGCACTGATATACTGCCACTGCCCTGACTAGAGTTCCATTGCCTACCTTTGCACATTTGTGTGTTTTAATAGACATGGACTTGGTTTCCTCTCTGCAGCACCTGGAAACTGTCCTCCTACCCTTCTTAGCAGCTTCCCCAGTTTCCTGGGCACACCCACCATATTATTTTCTTTTAAAAAAATTTATTTATTTATTTATTTACGAGAGAGGAGACAGAGAGAGAGAGAGCAGGGGGAGGGGCAGAGGGAGAGGGAAATGGAGAGAGAGAATCTCAAGCAGACTCCCTGCCGAGCACAGGGCTTGATGTGGGGCTCGATTCCATGATCCTGAGATCATAACCTGAGCCGAAATCAAGAGTTGGATCATTAACCGACTGAGCCACCCAGGAGCCCACACACTCACCATATTCTTGGTTGCCAGTGGACTAACCTTGGTTTCACTGCCATGACTTTACCAGCATGCCTCTCTATTGTGACTGAGGATCATGACTAACACCTCTTGTCTTACAACCTCTGGTACAATCACTTAGAACCCTACTTGGGCCTAATTGTCCTGCCTTGGTTTCAAGTAGAAAGTATATCTCCCAAAGAGAGTGCTAACATTACTGAAAAATTGCAGACGTCTTTCTCAATCTTCCTATTTCCCTTTTAAAATTTTCTCCTTTTACTATATCATGTTGACAGTAATTAAAGTCATCCATTAAGACATGCTGAAGTTGTGCTTCTCAAAATGTGCGCTAGGACACCAGCATCAGTATTACCTGGGCTGCTTATCCAGAGGGCCTGAGAACCTGCATTCAGATGCCCTTGCTATGATAAAGGGTATCTTGATCAGACCACCAGCCTGGCAGTCTTTTAATCCACTGACTCCCTAACTCTTCTCTCCCCTCTCCCCATCTGTGGGTTGTATTAATGATGTACTTTTAACTTGACTTCTAACTTGCCCCCAGGCTACTTTCACTTAAGGTCTAGGTGGCTTCAGACGATCCTCTCGTTTGATACTGGATGCATCCTGTCAAATCTCCCTGGCATTAGAATGTCACATGGGTCAGAAATTTCAAAGTACAACTGAGAGGAGAGATTCAACAAACCTACGTTGTATCATAAGGCTGTCCTTATGTTCTTGGGGAAAGAGGGGATTGTGTTCTAGGATGCTGGATGACAAAGCCCAGTGGGGGCAATAAATATGTCACCTATATACCCAGATAGCCAGAAAGTTCCTATTTTAAGAAGCATTATTACTTGCATTTAAAATTTTCATTATATTCGAGAATGCAAATTCACCTATAAGAAGAAATCCTTTAAGCTGGTCACCTTCACTGACAGTTTAGAATCATAAAAATTATGAACAGGGTAGGGTTGTGGGTGGAGAATGAGGCCAGAGATTTATTCAAGGTCAAATAGCTCTTTATGGGTAAGCTGGGTCTACCACCTAGGTCCCTGAATCCCCAGTCAATGATACTTCTACTCTGTGAAGCTACCAGGAGAGGCTAGAGGAATTTTTAAAAGAATAGATCATGAGAAGTCTGGATTCCTGAAGAAAAATGAAAGGGGTATCCCTGAGCAGGTACAAGGCAACTAAGGTGTCTACAACCTACTCTGTTGACTTTGCCGACAAAAGAGGATGATAAACTACTAAGATTTTTTTTTCTAAGGAGAAAATGTAGTAGAGTGGAAAATAAATAAATGGATCTGACATCAATTAAAGTTGGGTTCAAATCTAACTTTGGTCACTTAATGGTTTTGTAGCCTTGGGAAAATGGCTTAACCTCTGAGCTTCAATTTGCTTATCTCAAAGACAAAGAGAATACTGCCTTATGTGATGGTATCCCATGACTGTAAAATAATAAGAGTGCTTGACCTACAGCAGGTGCTCAGAGAATTATGATTATTAATACTATCATTGTCATCACTTAAATTTTTATTTTTCCTTAATAAGTATTTTAATACTAAAAAAAACTCACCATAGGTCCTGTCCCCTCTGTGGGGTTTTGCAGTGTGCTACATAGAGTGTGCTAAGCGTTGGCCCTAAGAGAGGAACAACAGTAATATACCAGAGACTCTCTTGCTTCTCCTGAAAAACACAAAAATATCCCTTTGTCCTTCCTCTCCAAGCAAGACAGACTACTGTAATCATTAGAATCAACTCTCCCAAAATAGTACACTAGCAATCTTTGCTTCAGGCAAACAGATCACTCATTAAAATTTGTATTTCTACCTGAAAATTCGTTTTTTCTTCAAATGGCTTTATTCCCCCCTCCTCTTTCACTGGGAATGAACTCCCAATTCTAACACTGAGTTCCTTATGAACCGTAGTTGCTTCAAGAGTCAGGGAGCTTGGGTGCCTGGGTGGCTCAGTTGGTTAAGCGACTGCCTTCAGCTCAGGTCATGATCCTGGAGTCCCTGGATCGAGTCCCGCACCGAGCTCCCTGCTCAGCAGGGAGTCTGCTTCTCCCTCTGACCCTCCCCCCTCTCATGCTCTCGCTCTCAAATAAATAAATAAAATCTTTAAAAAAAAGAAAAAGAGTCAGGGAGCTCTCTGCCCACCATAACAATGGAAAGTTAAATGATTAATTTGCATCTCTCTAGCTATGTGAGAACAGTCCTGGCCATGGACCCAGCTATCTGTCCAAGGCTCAAGGACAGGTGGACTGAGCTTCCTGACTTTCCTTCAGCTTGATTTGCCTCACTTCTAGTAAGAACCAGCTAGCAACTTACAGAAGGGGCAAGCAAGCTTTGTTGGCTTCCCTTGCCTGTCTTGTAATTTGGCAACACCCTCTGGGCTCTGGTGACCAGGTTCCTCTCTTCTAAATCCACAGTCCTTTCTCATTTCCACAGAACAAAAGCCTGAAATCCTCCCATAGAGTTTTAGGATGCTGATTCATTCATTTGTTCCACAAATATTTACTGAATATCTACTCTTTGCCAGGCACTGTTTTAGATGGTAAAAAAGAGAGTCCCAGGCTTTGTGGATTTTGCATTGTAATAGGGGAGAGATACATGTAAGGGTAACTGAAACAGTTTACAATGTCTGCTTCTATCAGTCGTTTAAACTTTGAGTAAGGTATAAACCCAAGAGCCGGTTTTTTGGGCAAGGTAAACTGAACAGGAGAGGAATAAGGAAGGGATGTGAGATTTGGGGAGACTGACCTCCTGTGCTTCATTTTATTTTTTTTTGCCTTTAAAATAGAAATGGGTACTCAGCCTTCTTACTCTCAGTAACAGGGCCCCTGTAAGGGAACTTTATTCTTTACCTTGTGCAAACAGGAGCAGGGGTACCCTGAATGCATGCATGTCAACCGCAGTGACAGTGGGGGAAATGTAGTAATAATGCTTCAGGAAATGAGTTATTTAACAAAAAACGAATGGAAGATGGGTGGCCTCAGCTCAGTGCCTTCAGGTGCAATGGCCTTAATATTTTAGATCATGGGGAAGAAGAGCATATCTGAAATGCTGTAGGCAGTACCTGCCAGCGGAAAGTCTGAGTTTCAATTCAAATATTTAATTCTGTAAGACCCACCAAAATAGATGGAGAGCATCTATTTTGGAGAGAAAAATTGTTCACGTTTTAGTATAATGTCATGTCAGTCTTATTTGGTGCAATTTCTACACCTCAGTAGAGATAACCAAAATAATATCAAGCTAATCCCCCCCCAGAAGTCACATTTTTAAAATAAAAAATAGCTTAAAAATAAAAGCAGTGCTATGGTACTTCCTTTTGAAGGTTCTTTCCAGGGAAGAGAGCACAAGGGAAGTTCTGGGGTGATGGATATATTCTAAATCTGGATGTGGGTGCTTTTTAGATAGGTGGATAAAGATGTAAAATATCATCATGCTCTCTAACTTAAGACTTGTATGTTTTTACTGTGTTTAATGTATACTCCAATGAAAAAGGGAAAAATAAGTAGAGGGCAAGTCTGAATTTTAGGCCTGCAGGTGTGTGGTGAACAAGACATAAATTATGGGCTCTGTGACCCATGAAGGGATTGATTAGGTCTTTACAATCTTTCCCCATTTGCTCAGCTAATGACATGATGTAGCGAACTACTAACCGTTAACTTTTCTCCTTGTATTGGTGCCCATCGGGTTCCAATACAAAACCTATCGAGAAAGGAAATTAGAAAAACAAATGAGGAAGAAGGAAAATACCGGCTGAGTTCTCAGCTGAGACAGAATTAGAGAGTTTCATGCTTGTTGGGAATTTCTCTCAGTGGGGTTTTCCATACTGTTCATAGTTTTGACCCTAAGAATTCTGGGTCCCTGTAGGATTGTGAGATCTTCCACAAAGGCAGAAATAATTGTGTGTGAGACCTCCTCTCCCTAAATAAATGTGAAAGTTTCACTTCACAAAAGAATCATATTCAGCAAGCCTATGATTAAGAATATTAAAACTGGGTTGTTTCCAATAGCAAATGAATGGTTGCATGTTTTTCAAAGCTGTATTCATTTCCACTATTATTATTTTCTAACTTCTCAAAAGTAAACTTTTCAAAATCACGATGAAATTTCCAGTTTCTGGTTTTGATTCACTTAAATTATGCACATGCCCCCTGATTGTTTTTGTCAGATGAACATATTTTTTATTTTATGAAAATATTTCTATTTTAAAAAATAGGAGAGAATAAATGGATTCTCATTGTGTTAATAACAAAACCCCTATTCATAGATCCTGCTGAGGTCTTTTCCCCCTTAATAAAGTGCCAGGTTTTAAAAAGTTTTGATTACTAAAAATTTTCATTTTGATTCTTTTACTCTGCCCTTAAAGAGTTCGTGCCATTGATCTCAACAATATTGTGTTTTCCAAAAAATAAAGTCTTCATGATGGGAAAAAAATCTAAATATCTATATCTCCATTTATATCTATCTCTAAATGAACTCTACGATTGACAAAAATTATATATCCTGTCTAAAATGTTATTTTTACGTCAGTTGTTTAGAACTCAGAGCTATTTTTTTTTTCCTTTAGAAACATGGTATTCATGTTCTCAGAACAGCCCACAGAAGCTAGGTAATTTGTTTAGCAATGAAGGTGAAATACTGTATGTTTATGGCACAATTTTAATTATAGTAAAATAAAGCAAAGGATTACTGAATAAGACAGAATTTTATAATTTTACCTTTCAGCTATTGTTTGAAGACAGGCATGTTTAATCACGTGAAGATGGACATCTTCAAATAAATTATACTTGTCAACACAGATAATGCTGAATAAAGAGTAAAAACAAAATATGAATCATCCAACCAAACAGAAATACTTACTTTTAACATAGTGTTGTATTTATTTCCAAGACTGAAAACTTATTTTTACGTAATTGAGATTATAATGCACTGTTCTGTATCTTGCTTTTCCCAATCGTTCTTGTATTTGAACAAAAATTTGAAGACTGTCAGCATAGATTCTTCACCTGATCTGACTTCAAATCCCAAACATTTTTTTTCTTTAACATAAGTGTGCTACTACTTTTTGTTTTGTCTTGGCTTGCATGGAATGTATAAAATGAAGCCAAGAAAGGAGAAGGGAGCCAGGAGAGGAGAGCAAGAATGAGCGTGACAGTAAGGAGAGTTTAGGTACCCGTGCAAGCATCAGAGGGTTCTGCGCGTATAAAAGATGTCTGAGAGAAAATGAACAAAATCGGGAGCAGCGAACTTTAGAATAACAGGGATGCTAATGTTAGAACTAAATGGGAATAAGCATCATTTTATCCTATCCCATCCTTTGAAAAGGAGATGAATGTTTATTGAGTTTAAGGTCTTGCTTAGGGGACAGAGAGTGTTTGAGGCAATACTGGGAAAGGAACCTAGATCTGGTGGTGCTCAATTTCCTTCCTTACATATCTGAGGTCTAGAAAAATTGAAGAGGAAGAGGTGTGCATCATCTCCTGGAGGAATAAACAAGGAAATGGCGAAAGAGATAGCAGCTCAGTCAATATCCTGATACAAGGCATGGTCAGAGCTGCCTGGAGCTCTGAAAAGTTAAGGAAACAGGGAAGGAGGAGCGGAGTAGCCTTTCTTTGGTGCAGAGAGGTGAAGACTATTTATAAGCTACCGTCCTTAAGTGTTTTTTTAACTCAAGCATTACTTGCTCCAGATTTGTCAAAATTCTAGAATAAGTGCTACAATATATTGTGAACCTATCCATGTGGATTAGCAAATGAAGAGTTAAATATTTGCCCATTTGATGGAAGGAGAACAATGCCTATCACAACCAATTATGCTTATCACATCATTTACTGTCCTTGAAGCAAAGTCCACCTGTCTCAAAGTATAACTCTAAAATAGTATAAACTTTACGTCTTTTGGACATCAGTGTGAGTAAGAGCCCATTGTTGTCGTATGATACTATTTCTCAGCACTCTTGTTGATTCTAAAATAAACTTGAGATCACTGAGGTGGGAGTCAGAGGCTGGAAGATGGGAAATAGAGAGTAAGGGGTTATAACAAAATTCTATAATGTTCCTAACATTTACAAATGACTACTTGTTCACTTGAAAAATAGAAAGCATTGCCTTGTGTGGAGCTTAGATTTCATTATTTCAATCAGTGTCACTTTGCTTAATGCCAAATGTTGATTTGTTTCTCAAGATTCAGACCTCGCAGATCTAAAATTTGTTTTTAATTTTTTTTTCTTTGCTAAGACTCACCTTGACCTTATCCTGTCCCATGGACTTGAAGAATTTTCCAATGGATGTCCAGACTTGTACAATGCAGCTGGAGAGTTGTAAGTCCCCACTGTTGAAATGACTGCCTGCTTGTTTTAACCAATGACCTGGTTCTTTTAGTGTGTCATTAAGAAGAAAGGACCCATAAGGCTCATTCTCTACCTATTACCAAATCCCAAGGTCCTAATGGAAGGATAAACAAGTGTGCATGTCTCATACACAGACAATCTTTCAAGTAAAATGCCAAATAACTCGCTCTTCCTCAAAAAACAAACCCGATTTAGTAACTTTTATTTGAAATGAAAATGTCTCCTGGGAAAATTAAGATTATTAGTCATTCAGTCTCTAAAATGAATCACTTTCTCATCAGAAAATTATATTTCTTTCTATCTTATGCTCATATAGACCATCACCCCAAAGGAATTTTGTCAGGAAGGGATAACTGATTTGAGGACAAGATATAGGGACCTTAGCGGAGGATGCAAGAACAGGGAGGCCAGAGATGATATGGAAAAAAAAGGCATTTCCCTTAAATGGGCAGTGGATCCACAAAGGCACGGGGAAGGAAATAGAGAAATGTAATCTACTTTATCCCCTTTATGCCCTAGCCCTGATGTCACTGACATCTTTGACATGTGCCATACGTTGCTGATGCCTCCAAGGTAATGGGATTTTTAGGCAAGAGACATGAACATTTTTTTGGCTTGTTCTCTGTTTGTAAAGTGCAGAGAATAATAAGCAATACTGACCTACAGGGATGTTAGGAGATTTAATGAAGCAAGGGCAAGCAAATACTTTTAACTTCTTGGTTTAGGAAAATAATAAAGATAAAAAGACACATCAACTATTATTAAAAAAGAGGCAGTGACAGGGTTTCCTTCTGATCACTTAAAATCACTGTAGATTTCCCTTGAAATTCCCTACAGAAATAAACAAAATAATGAAATGTCTTTGTTTTAAGAAGTTGTCAGGGACAAAATGAGAATTTCTGATTTACAATAGGCTTTATGTATTTATTTGTTTCCCTACTGCCTCTTCTTTTGAGAAGAAAGTTGAGAAAAACATTTTCTTATATAATGGTTCCTTCTTTGTGTCTCGTCTCCTGCTCCAAATACTCTCCTGCCTCAACCCAACACTTATTTTCTCTGTAAAACAGCAAGCATAGCTGTCATCTGAGGCTCCCCCAAGACTTAAAAAACTTCAATTAGTAAATATGCTTGGTCCTTGCAGGCCCTAGAAGTAACGAAACCAAAGCAGCCGCAAAGTGTTTACCACTAACTTTGAATTATTCCTTCCTCTTTTACCCTGGTATTACTTACTTCCTCCTTCCCCATCTCTTTCCCTCGTCTGTCTGCCCCAGTCTGGGGCTTCAGGATGGCTGACAACAACTATTACTGTGGTGGCCAGTAAGAAGCTGACCAGATAAGGATATGGGATCACACGGATATGGGGATATGAGCTTCTCGCATTGGGTGGAGAAACCCAACAAGTACTCATATAGCGTTCAGTGCAAGAGACAGGGTTAGTTAGCCATTCTCTTTGTGGAACATCAATACTTATATAGTCTCCTCTTTTTAATTCCCGGCTTTCCATGTTTTATTTTTTGGCTTTGAATAGAAAAGGTGGCTCAAAGAAAGAGGAAAGTAGATTCCAATTAACTTTGTCATTGATTTCTGGGTAGCTTTGGTGAGTCACTATCTTGTAGTAAAAAAGAATCTATAAACTCAATAAATATGCTGAAGTTATTGGCCCACCAAGACCTAACATAATATCCCTTGTTCTCCTCACTCTCATTTTAGAGTTCAAATATCACAAAGAGGGAAGGGAGAGAAAAGATGCCTAAAAGAATAGCAGCCTTCATTTCTGGGGTACAAAAAGATCCAGAAGCACTTAACAGATAATGACCTAGTTAGCAGGAGCTTGGAAACTAAGAGCTAACTCTGGTTTACTAAACTGATAACAGTCTTACTTTGGATGGCTCAGGATTCATAGAACAATATGACCTTATATGATGGAGAATCTGTTTTACTTCATATTAATCATTGTAATGAGTGGGCCCAGTTAGCAAGATACTAGCACAAATGAATATTCCTGATTTGCATTATTCCACAACTTCCTTTTAGGTTGCTTGTTTACGTCTCCCCCACTTGGTAAAATAACAGAGGATTGACCATAAGAACCTTAACATAAGCTTTCTTTCTTTTTAATTTAAATTTAAGTAGCCAACATATAATACATCATTACTTTTTGATATAGAGTTCAATGATTCATTAGTTGTGTATAACACCCAGTGCTCATCACATCACATGCCCTCCTTAATGCCCATCACCCAGTTACCCCATCCCCATACCCACCTCCCTTTCCACAACCCTCAGTTTGTTTCCCAGAGTCAAGAGTCTCTCATGGTTTGTCTCCCTCTCTGATCTCTTCCCATTCAGTTTTCCCTCCCTTTCCCTATGATCCTAACATAAGCTTTCTGAAAACAAAGCTAATATACCCTAGAAGAGGGGCCAGGTTTACAATGGAAGTGTTTTAGGCAGGGCTGTGATGAATTCATTCTCATTTAATAAAAATAGAAGAATGCTTTTCATTTGAAATACTAAGATTAGTGCCATGAATTGGATTGTCTTACTGGATTGTCACAGACACAGCTCTTTCTAAAATAAAGACAACCTTCAAAGGATTTTTATGTTCATTTATTTGTTTGTTCTTCAGAAAGATTTAGTAAATTAAGAGGGCAGAAGAAAATGGACTTTATAGATTCCATTCTCCCATTACACAGAAAAAATCATTCAGAAATAGCTTGCGCTCTTCAATTTCTTTGGCTCCAATGACATGTAGTTGTCACGATGATTGTAGCTCCTTTACTAAAAATGATCTTGCATTGATTGGGCATGTGTCTGCTTTAGATGGTTTCCTTGTTTGTTCTTTACATGGCTAGACTTTCAAGCTTTCCTGGAAAGATGCATTAAATTTTTCACTATGATTTGTTTACTCCAGTTGGGTACACAATGAATGACCTGATATTTGAGTGGTTAAGCGATGGTCCAGTTCAAGTTGCTGAAGGACTGACCCTGCCTCAGTTTATTTTGAAAGAAGAGAAGGAACTTGGCTACTGCACAAAGCACTATAACACTGGTAAGTTTACTTTCAGCTGCTAAACCCAAGTGGGCTCTATCTGCAGCGTGTGCTATATATCACATCACCTTGATTGCTATATCTTTACCAAGAAAATGGAGCTACAAGGCATAGACCTTGGCTCAAAACCCCCTTTACAGATAAGATGTCTGCACCCTCTGGAATAAGTCAGTGAGCACAATAGATAATTTCTCCAAAATGGAGAGAGAAGGAAAAAGATTTGGGATTCTTTTGCTGTTCCCTTGCTGACCATGTGCTGTCAAATGAGTTTGAGGAAATGTGTACAAGACCTTGTATATAGTGCAGGAAATGTATAAATTCTGGCCCGTTCCTGGCATCCACTCTTGCCACTGGATCCTCAGATCAGTTTGTACTCTCTGACTTAGTGGAAGAGAGGAATAACCACGTAGGACTTTGTAAACCCAGAAATACAGTTGCTGTGCTCTCCAGTCCTTGATGGTGATAAGAATTTGGATGAAAACCAGCTGGTGGGAATTCACCTGGTTCTAAAGCCATGCACTGTCGTAGTGCTGATAGACACACAGGTCGGGGGAGAATATGAGGAGGTAGTAACAAGTGAGCCTATGTTGTTACCTAGAAGATCATGCCTGCCCAGTAAAGTTGATGGCTTTTCCTACAAATGTCCCAGTCTTTGATACCACACAAGCTGATCATGGAGAGGCAAGCTAGACAGGATAATTTATTCAGTGACTGCTCCAGATCCCTTGCTAAATAGAACATTCATGAACACTTATTCCAATAGTCAATAGTGCTTCTTATGAAGTGACCAAAACCTGGTTCCAAAGTGTTTTTCCTGACCAAGAGGAATCCAACCCTATCTCTCATAATTTGTGTGGACTAAGCCAAATTACCTTCCGGGGTTCTGTCTCCAAACCAATTAAGGGGGAAGAAAAGTGGCAAGGGACAGGAACATTTGTCTCTTAACAGTATGTTAAAAGTTTTAATATCTTTGTATACACTCTTTTTATAAGTATTGTAACACTGTAAACAGATTTTAGGAATATTCTAAATGTCCTCAAGCAATTACCCAGAAAGCTAGGAAATTGTTACAATGACTAGATTATATGCATGTCATATACAAATGTACATTTTTCTCTTATTATGGATGGCACAAAGATAGATACACAATTATCCAAATAATTTGAGGGCCCCATGTGAACTTTACTATTTTCAACTGTTACGTATTATGCATTATATATTATATGCTATACATACATACTGCAGGTTATGTATTGTATGTTATATATTACATATTATAACCTCACAAAATGTCACTATTTCTACTTGTCAGTTTCTGACTGTCTTGCAAATTCTGAAGCTTTGTCTAAATAATCAAGCTACAAGCACAGATTTAGAAAAATCATTCAGTCCAGTGACTCTTTTTTTTTTTTTTTTTTTTTTTTTAAGTAGGCTCATGCAGGGCTTGAATTCACAACCCTGAGATCAAGACCTGAGCTGAGATCAAGAGTCAGATGCTTAACCAACTGAGCCACCCAGGCACCCTTAGTCCAGTGACTCTTAAGATCACTCATTCTCACAACTGTTAATTCCATTACTGGTTGAGTTGAAAAAGAGTTGAATTGGTTATGTAGGGTTAGCATTTTGTGCCATCTTCCAAATCCACCTGTAATACTCTTAAAAACTAAACAGTGGGAGGCTAGAATGGGAAAGATAAATTCAAATTGGATCTTAAATCATTATTTCCTGCTTTCAGGAAAGTTTACCTGCATCGAGGTTAAGTTTCACCTGGAACGCCAGATGGGATACTATCTGATCCAGATGTACATCCCCAGTCTGTTGATAGTCATTTTGTCCTGGGTCTCCTTTTGGATAAACATGGATGCAGCCCCTGCTAGGGTTGCACTGGGCATCACCACTGTCTTAACAATGACCACCCAGAGTTCAGGTTCCAGGGCATCTCTGCCAAAGGTAAGAAGTCTCCTCACTTGACAACAAGTGACAGGAGGCGGGGGTGGGGGGGTGGGGAGGGGTTGTCAAAGGTCTTCTGGGCTGGAGAATTCTGTGAAGACAGAAATGTTTGCCATCCTGTGGTACCATTGGAGGTACAATGCAATAAGAGAATGAAGAGCTGAGTTTGAGAGAATTAGAGCTCTGAGGACATGGGGGACCTTCCTGATCAGATCAATTAGGGGAGAGGAGAATCAGGGTTGAGAGAGAAGAGGGATGAGTGAAGGCAGAAACATGGCTCAGGACTTATGTCTAAGAAGCCCTTGAGTGCTTTTGACCTCATGTTGTTCATGAGCCATGAAGCTTGCAGGAATTAGAGTAAGATTGATGCAACTTACGCTGTACTATCAACTATTTATTGGTGAGCCTATTGTGATTCATGTGCTCAGTGAAGTCATTTACAATAATAAGTTTGAATTAAGCTCCTGGAAATTTACACAGAAAAGCCATGTCAATGAGTATATATGAGAAATAAATATAAATATTAGAGTGCAGCAAAGTAGATACACAAATCTTTGTCATTCCTTAATTTACCTTAATGGTTGACACACAATTATTTTCAAGTGACATAGTTACCTAGAGAAAGAAGAGTGAAGTCTTCCAAGATGGTGAAAATTCTGACAACCATGGCAGGTGGACAGAGAAGCATGAGATGGATAACAGGTACACATAGACATTTTGTAGCACTTCAAATAATAATCCATAATGGCTGTATAATTTATTTTTATGTAAGGGCAGGTCCTCTATATTTGTAAATATTGCTTAAGCAAAAAAATGATAAATGTCCTGTTTGTGAAATGTCCCAGCACTCCAGAAGTGTGCCTGTGTGTGTTTCCTTTTCACCGAGTACATTGAGCCGCTGGTTTCAATTTTCCAGGAGTGTGAGTTCAATTTAGTATTCACTGTACACTGTCTCATACTGGTTGAGCAGTCTCTCCAAAACCTAGTTCCAGCAAATAATTGAGGTATAATCCCCTATCTTTGCTGGCTTGAGCTTATGTTCAGTTGTGCTACATTTGACATAAGCTATGTTAGATCATGTTCCACATTAACTTCTGTGTTGGAAGATAAGATGACGTATGGAGGAGGTCTGTGGCTATACTAGAGATGGGCTGAATGCTGGGAAAATTGTCATACAAACTTTCCAACTTCTATGCCTCCAAAGATAAATATTAGATTTGTATGCTAATAGAGAAAGGGATAGATCCATCTCTGATACTTCTTAATTTTCTAGAATAACAAATAGTATAAAATACTTGTGTTGTATTTCTATTGAAATACAGATATCAGAAATACTAACAGCTTTCTTTTCAGCTACATAATAAATCAATTTTACCTAATAAAAATTCTAATCCACAGTGTGCCCCAACCCAAACAGGTTCATTTGCTTATGACTTGTTAGTTATTAGGTCTAGCCATCACTGCATGCTATGTCATTAAACCTCAGGATGCACAAAACATGTAGTTTACAATTTAATAGATAGCTAAAGTATTGGTTACAAGTTGTAAGAAGATAATGTCAAAAAAGAAGACATTTATAGCCTCCAAACTCCCATTGCTATGAAAAAAGTAGTCATTTAATTTCAAAATGGAAGCTTTTGTTTTTATAAATTTGTTATTCATTCTTATTAGCTATTATGATTCTACATCAAAGGTCAAAACTATTGCTAAATCAATGGTCACTGATCGGTGATCTTTGTCTGTAGAGGCGATCAGGAACTCAGATAAACTAAAAGATAGTATATTCAAAAGTCATTTTATACTTGGCTCTGAACTCATAGTGGTTATCCTTTAGCCATCAGTAGGTTTATCTTCCTACATATGTTTTTCTTGGGCTATTATTAAACATGGTTGGCTCTCAACTGACTGTGGGGAGATGTGACTCACATGGATTACAGTGAGAAAGGAAAATGGGAAAAAAAGTGAGTCATGGAAAATAAAGAATTGACCATACACTTATACACACACACACACACACACACACACACGTACTCATTGTAATTTATAAACACTGTAGTCCCCAAGCAGATGCCCCATGCTGATTGTACAGTTGTTCCGGAGCCTATAGCAACGCCCTTTACGGACTAGGCATGCACCTTGCACTTTCAAAATAAGACATGCTTGTTAGAGAAAAAATAGAAGATACAGAAAATATCATTAACTATCCAGTAAGTAACTGTTGTTAAGACTTTGGTATATTTTCTTCCAACCTTTCTTCGACACACATTTGTGTAGGCAAACCCACACACATGCACACACAGAGAATTGGATCAAAACTGTCTAAAAAGACAGTTATGTACTATCTGCCATTTCCATAGCATTAAAAATCTATCATGAACATACTTTGCAGTGACATAATAGCCTATCTGGCATATTAACAATCATTTATCTTACTATCTTGGATATTTAGGATTTTATTATTTGCTTTTCTAAGTGTGATCGTTATAAATATATTTGTATATGAGTGCTTGTGTCTCACTGTGTTCTAGAAGACATGTGTATATATTTTCTAAATCTTATTTTACAACGGAAAAAAGAAGAAATTGAGGATGATTAGAGCAAATGAGGGACAATCTGTAGGAAAATGCCCAATATCTTCCATTCAGGCAAAAATTTCGTCTTGTTCATCATGTTAACTTCAGCACCTAGTACAGTGTGTGACTTACACTAGATGATCAATAAGTCCTCATTGAATGGATAAAGAAGTTAATGAACAACCATGTTTCCCCTTGTGAAACCATGTAGAAGATACACTTAACACACACTCTATGTGTAAATGTTTTACAGAAAATATTAGAGTTCTAATATATGGAAGAATCTCATAATAATATGACATATACCACAGAGGAATGGAATTTCTCTAAAGGACTATGTCTCCCTTTTCAGAAGTTCTCAAGTAGACTTTGGGAAGTTAAGAATATATCCACAAATATGTATTTTGAAATACAGGCAGGCCTCCCAGATCTAAATCTTAAAGCCTTCTTTTCACTCAACCTCTCCAAGCCTGTTTCCTCATTTCTAAAATGAGACTAACCTTATCTACTCCTTTTAAAAATTGAACTAGGATGAGATGAGGTATTACTTATATAAATCATTTAGCCCAGTTTCTGTACAAGGTAGGCACTCAATTCATTCTCGTTATTTTTATTGTTATTTTTCCCTGTCCATAATATTAGTAATATTAGAAGTAATATTAGAAGACTCATAAATGGCCTTATGCGTAGAAGATACCATGTTCTTCGGATGGCCCATTATTTGGTTATAATCATGATGCCAATGAGATGAGCTGAAGTTTGTTATATGCATGTGTGTGTGTATACACCCACGTATGTGTTTTTCATAGGTAGGCAATTTATTGAATGGGTTAAGCTCTAGAGCATCTGAATAAGCAATGGCTCTGTTTTTCTCTAATCACTGCCATTAAACATCCTCAGTTGGTTCTATTTTCTCTGTCCCTGGAGGACACTTCAGAAAGATTCCATAGGTTCTCAGTTACTACATGCCATGCCATTAGACCGAGAATGAACAAACATGTGCTTTACAATTTAATAGACAGCTAAAGTATTGGTGATAAATACTTTAGCACAGTCCATTTTTTTTTTTTTTAATTTATTTGACAGAGAGAGACACACGGCAAGAGAGGGAACACAAGCAGGGGGAGTGGGAGAGGGAGAAGCAGGCTTCCCGTGGAGCAGAGAGCCTGATGCGCAGCTCAATCCCAGGACCCTGGGATCATGACCTGAGCCGAAGGCAGACGCTTAACGACTGAGCCCCCCAGGTGCCCCTTTAGCACAGTCCATTATCAAATTATTTAAAAACCAGCTAGCTTGAAATAAAACTTGAGTCTCACAACCAATTCAATGCTCTTTCCCTCCCTTGCCCCCAGCCCAGACCTAACCTTTGGCTTGAAGATGTCCGGCAAGGTGGACATGTTGTCTGTTCTTACCCTTGCTTTTCACAGCTCTTACCCTTGCTTTTCCAATTCTCTTCCCCACTCCTGTTGCTTGCTTCTCTACTATTGAGGGCTGAGGGTGAAAGAGTGGATGGAAGAAAGTTGTACAAGACTGACACTATTGTATTTGAACTCTTGCCTTCTCTAATGGCAGGCCTCCAAATACTGGCTTTCTTGATGGTTGAACTTGAGTTCCTTGGTAATTCCTGGGGATCCTGCACATTACACCATTCCTGGATGAATAATGCAATCTCTGGCTGGTGTCTTATAATTTCCTCTTATCTATCACTTCCTAGCAGCATATCCCATACAATTGCTTACTCCCAGGCTCTCCTTACTCAAGTAGATAGCCCTCCTGGTTGACATGTTTTGAAGATGATTCACATCTATCTTCCACACCATTTATTTGGCCCACCAAGAATATGTGTTCATTGCCTTGCTAAATAGTGGAAATGCAACTTAACTGTTAACGCATCTGCTTTTACCCTACCATCTTGGGTATTCTAGCTAACCTACTGCCTTCAGAATTTATCCAGGTAAGAAACAAGTATTGGTGTTCATTTTTTAGTACAAAACCCAAACTACTGAGGACACATGACAAGTTCTCCTAATAACACCTTTACTCCCTCATCCAGGAGCAACCTGTTGGAATTTCAGCAGCTCAGCAGATACATGACATGTGCAGGAGATGCCAGTCTCTTTTCTTACCAGGGTGGGGGTAAACCATCTGCTCCCCATCTTTAGGAGAATAGGGAAAAGGCCACAGCACTCTCAATATCCATGAATCCCATTACTTCAATTAATTCTTTTCAAATGTCTAGTCTTCTGTAATGGTACAGGCTATGGAGTACAATTGTCTCTAGATAGCATTTGCTTTGTTCTAGCAAGTCCTGTATCCTTCATGCATATGTGTAGAGTCTCCCTTCAGAGTGAGGTTTTAGCTGACATTCTGAAACAAGAATATCCCATTCCCATACTATTACACTTACGAATAAACATACTTAATTTTAGAGCTTTATCCCTATGAGGCAAGGACTCCATTGATGTCATCTATGTTTACATATCACCACTTAGCACAACACCTGGATCATAGTAGATGCTCAGTAAAGATTGGGTTAGTAAATGAATATACAGTGTTAAAAAGATTTATGGTTAAGTGGCATGCCAGGTGTAATTTAATTGGTGATTCATTCATCCATTCATTTATTCAACTAACATTTATTGAATGTTTTCTCTGTGCCACTCATTGTGCTAGGGGCTAGAGAAATCAGAGATAAATAAAACATAGTCCCTGCCCTCACGGATTTGTCATCTCGTATGCTAGAGGCAGATACCTGGAATGGTGACCATTAAACAATGTGGAATATAAGGACATCCAGAAGCATGCCTAACCTATTAAATGAAGTAGGGAGAAATGGAGGGGGAGGAAAAGGGCTGGAGGAAGAGAGCCAGAGAAGGAGGGAGAGAAGTAGTGTTAGGAAAATGGCCTGAAGGAGGGAGCCTGAGCTGAATCTATGAAGAAAATAAAATAGGTAATGTAGAAGGTGGCAAAAGTCATTCCAGGCAATGAGGACTTCCTACTCATATTTTGGCTACACCCATAAAATAAGATTTTTCTAGAAGGCACTCTGGGCAGGTTTCCAACATGCTTCACAAATTTTAAGCACATTTCGAGTAGTGTTTATTGATTCCAAGTTCATTTCCTGCTTTCCTGCCAACCAAAGTTTTTGTGGTTTTTGTTTTGTTTGGTTTGATTTGGTTTTCAAAAGTTCAATCTTTTCCCTAAATACAGGAAAATGAAATACCAGCATGGTATCTGTTCCATAGGTGCCTTCCCATTTGAAGCTGTAAAATTGGTTTTTTAGATATACATCTCTGCCAACCCCCAAGAAGCTGTTCTGCTGGTAATGTTCTATTTGGAGCACAAAACTCCTAGTGGTAGACTAAAGGCTGGGTGTATTGTTGTCTTTTCAACCCACAGGAAAATATCAGGATGAATTGAATAGAAGGCTGTGAGACATCAGGCAGGCTTTGAGTGTGGCCAGAGTTAAACCATTAATTTTCCTTTACTTGTGTTTGCTATTATTGCTGAATGATTTGCAGCCACTCCTAAATGTGTCTTGAGTCCTCATTTGTAGGTGCAGCCCAGAGACTGTAGAGGTGAGAACCAGTGTTGGTAGGGGACAGTTGGGATGATGTGGTGTGCAGGTGACTCTGACAGATCCTTAACCATCTCCTCAAAGCAAGGATCCAGAGGTATTGTCTTTGGCCATTATTAACCAAGATGCCCTATATCCTATATAAGGAAATTTCCCCTTACTTTTCAGCCATCTGGTCAACTAAGACCAGCTGGACCATTTCAAGCAGCTGCCAAACCCATGACAGCTTGAAATTTTAAACAAAAGAGGCCATAATCTTACCATGTTTGGTCTTGCTTTATTCCCCACGAGAATGTTTCTAGCTAGAGACTGCAGTAAGAGAAACTATGAAAGCAGCAAGGCTGATACCTACAGAAGTTTTGAAATAAGAATTTGTCTGGATGTCTGTTTTAACTCTAAGAAAATAAAGATGATTGCTCCTTGAATCAAGTACATCCCCAGCTAATTGGAATGAATCTCCTAGGTCAGATGGGTATTTCTGGAAGAAGATGGGAATAATTTTGTCTTATAAAATCAGGATTTTACTTAGTCCTCAGATAAAAGGTTGAAAAGTAAGAAAGCCAAGCTTTGGCAAATTGATCTGCAGTCCTGCTTGCTTTAGCCAGATGTCTGCATATATGGGAGACTACATAAACTTTCCCTTCCAGCATTTCCTGAGACACAGCAAATTAAAGAGTTGTTGATATAGTGAGTGTCTGATAAAAATATGCAAAGAGATGAAGTGCACGAATTCTCTTGAGATAGCGCTGGAGCACCAATGGCACTTTAGTTCAAGAATGTTGTTGGAAAGCTGACAGTGGGAGAAGCTACCCAGGCTGTGCTTCTGCTCAAGTCTTGATGAGGTTCATAAACCTTTTTGGGATAGCATTTTAAGGGTCAGGATTATTATTTTTTAAATTTTAATTCCAGTATAGTTAACATACAGTGTTATATTAGTTTCCAGCCTACAATATAGTGATTCGGCACTTCCATGCATCATCCATTGTCCATCACAAGTGCCCTCCTTCATCCCCATCACCTATTTCCCCCAGCCCCCCATCCACCTCCCCTCTGGTAACCATCAGTTTGTTCTCTTATAATTAAGAGTCCTGTTTCTTGCTTTGTCTCTTTTCCCTTTGCTCGCTTGTTTTGTTTCTTAAATTCCACATGAGTGAGATCATATGGTATTTGTCTTTCTCTGACTTATTTTCACTTAGCATTATATTGTCTAGCTCCATCCATGTCATTGCAAATGGCCAGATTTCACTCTTTTTTTATGGCTGAATAATATTCTGATACACACACACACACACACACACACACGTACACACATACACACATACATACCACATCTTCTTTATCCATTCATCTATCAATGGACCCTTGGGCTACTTCTACTTCCATGATTGGCTATTGTAAATAATGCTTCAATAAACATAGGGGTGCATGTATCCCTTTGAATTAGTGTTTTTGTATTTTTTGGGTAAATACCCAGTAGCGTGATTACTGTATCATAGGGTAGTTCTATTTTTAACTTTTTGAGGTTTCTCAAAAAGTTAAAAACAGGATTATTTTTAACTCTCTCTTTCCATTTCACTAAAATGGGTAACTGTATCTAGGTCATACAGCCTAAATGTCTCTGGTTCTTATAAATGCCACACAGTGAGGGAAAAATAAACTATTATGGAACATGTACTACATAAAGAAACAGAACTTCTTAAGAAGATTGACATATACATAAACTAGATCATAATTTAGTAAAGTAAGGACAGTAGGGTAGATTTTTTTTTTACAAAAAATGGCTGCAATGATTCTCCTCTCTGTATCCATACCCTTTGGGTAACAGGCTCCTCCCACATTGTCAACTTGACTATGTGACTTGTCTTGGCATGTTGGACAATGGCAATTGTGACATAAGCAGAGACTTCAAAAATGTTTGCATATTGTAGCTAGGTTTCTCCTGCTACTCTTGGGATCCTGTACACACTACCATGTGAATAAGGCCAGGCTAGCCTTCTGAATGATGAGAGACATGTGGCCCAGTTATCTCAGTTACCAAGATGACAGCCAGCTAACCACCACTTCCTTGCTCACTGCTCTAGGCACACTGGCCTTCTTGCAGTTTCCTGAATATGCCAGGCACATGCTGTCATCCCCGGGGCCTTTGCAATGACTGTTCTCTCTGCCTGGAGTGCTCTGCCCCCAGATATTTACATGATAAACTTTTCCACCTTTTCCAAGTCTTTATTCAAATCCTGCCTCCTCAGTAAAGCCTGTTCTGGCCTTCATCACCTTACCCATGCCCTCATCAATACCCTGACCCAACGTTTCATTTTTTTTTGTTTTCTCACTATACTTTATTACCTTATAGCAACCCTATGACTTGTATAAAACTCTATTATGGATTATGTTTCCCGTATATTGCCTGTTTCCCTTAGCTTAACTATGAACTCCAAGAAGGCAAAGATCTTTATCTAGTTTGCTCCCTAAAACAACACCTAGCCTATAGTATATGCTCAGTAAATGTTTGTTGATAGAATGAATGAATGAATATATACATCTCTAAAGTCTATTCATTGTGAAAATTCTATCTAAATTTTCTCAAGGATACCGAACAAATAAAAGGAGCCCACATAGCCAGGGGCCCATCTTTCCTTAACTGGCTGGCTATTCATTACCACAGAGAATCCTGACTGCCTATTATGTTACTGTAACATAATTACATTATTTTAAAGTTTCACTTCCCTGACTGACTATATCAAATAGTGTTACGTACAGTTTTTGATAGCTGTTCCTCTTAGAGCAATCTAGCCAAAGAAATAATAATACAACAACAACGGTTTAGATGATGAGAGAACATGCAGACAGGCTATTTTTATCTAAGTTTTGCTTCTTCAGCACTGTCACAAGTAATTTGGAAGTTTCTCAGTGTGCCAGTGCAAGTGTCCATTCCCCCTTCTTGCTGCTCCAGTTTGTTTGGATGCAAGTGTAGCCTCTGAGTCCTGGTGAAGGCACCCAGTACTCTCCTCATCCAAGCTCTCGACAGCCACTCTGGGCCACAGGTGCTGTGCTATACTCTTTCTTAGGGGCCCAGACACCAGAAAATACTCCCCTTTATTTACCTAACAAAAACCAAGTGGATTTTTGTTTTCCTCTGATTTTAATACGTCATCAAAGACTATTTCTGCATTTAAACTTAAGGATTGCTTTGGACTGCATCTAGGACTTGAGAGGTCATGAGCTCCAACCTGAAGCCCACTGTATATGTCCAAAGCACATCATTTTCCACCCCTCCCAATAACAGGACGGGGGGACAACTCCCTTTGCTTTCCAAAATTGACTGTGCCTTAATGAAACTGGAGTAGTGAAATATTTTCAAACTACACATGAATTGATCTTATAAAATCTTAAACTTTTGTGTTGTTAAAAGAGCCTCAGCAATCCTATTAGGGATATGAAAACTGATGACATGAAGGTGAATTCACTTCTCATTTTTTAAGACCTGCTTGAAGTGGGGGCATCTGGGTGGCTCAGTGGGTTAAGCATCTGCCTTCCGCTCAGGTTATTATCCTAGGGTCCTGGGATGGAGCCCAGCATCGGCGTCAGGCTCCCTGCTCAGTGGGGAGTCTGCTTCTCCCTCTCCCTCTTCCTCTGCCCCTCCACCCGCTTGTGCTCTCTCTCAAATAAATAAAATCTTAAAAAAAAAAAAGATCTGCTTGAAGTGGATGCCACTTCTTACATGAAGCCCTCATGGAGCTCCATAAAATGTAAATGGCTTGTTTTCCTTGCCTCCACGGTACTTCGTGCTTTATATCAATCATTGCATTGCATTTTGGACTCCTGGCTCAGTGATTACAGCCCATGTGTCCTTGCCCTACTTTAGATCATTCAACTCTGCATAACCTGTGTGACTTACACAGAAGCAGCCCTCAGTAGTTACTGCTGAAGTACTGTAAGAAGACCATGTTCAACAGTTTCTGATGTTCGGTGATCACAGTAATAAGAATTACTGCCGGAGCTTAATGGGCCTGAAAAGAAAGTGTCACCAAAGCAGAGGGTCTCAGACTTTGCTGCACGTTAGAATCAGCTGAGGAAATTTTCAAGCTTTCTCAGATTTCACCACAGACAAATGAAATCAAACTATGCGGCAGTAGGGTCCAGGCATCAGAATTTAAACAAAATGTTAATGTGTAGCCAGGGCTGAGAACCACGGCTCTGAATTTTGGTGTTGTCTGGGGAAATGTTTTCAGTGTTTATCATGTACCAGAATATATATATTCACTTGAACTTCACAACAACACTCAGAACTAGACACTATTATTATCCTCACTTTGGAGATGATGGTACCAATGCACAGAGGAATGAAGTAACTTGCTCATGTTCATACAGAGTGAAATCTGTTGTTTAAGCCTAATGACTAATCATGGTGCCACACCATCTTTCATAGTTAACAGTTGCGGAGTTCCTTCCACGTGCCTGGCCCTATGCTAAACCCTTTTACAGAGGTCATATCACTGCAAACAGATGACATAAGCACGATTTTGCATCATCAGGTAACAGGTAGGGAAACGGAAACATAAAGAGGTTAAGTAATTTGTCAAGTTATTTTTCTAGCAGGCGAAGAACTAAGATTCAAACCACTGGTCAGTTCAAATCCTCCTGAAGGAAGAACTAAGAATTTTAAGTTCCATCACGCTGTCCATACCATGCTAATTACAGGTGGAAGTTTTGACTGTGAGAGGAGTTATTTTCCAGGCTCTGAAATCCCTGTCTGTGGCTATGCATACTGTATTCACTGGGTACTGAATGCAGTTGGCAACTTTGTTCATCATTTGGATGGAGAGACAATGCTTGCCTGATTGCCCTCTTTCATATTATGAAAGGACTTATAATGGTTCCTGAGGCTTCCGTTATGCAGTCCTCCTCAGCAGACTCTCTGACTGAACTCAGTTGCTGTTTATTGTTTCGGTCAGCTGTAGCCATTTTAACCATCATTTTCATCAGCTCACAGGTATGATTATGTTAAGAGCCCCACCGGGCATAGGCCATGATCTATCATTTAATGCCAACTAAAAGGTTGAACAAAAGCAGATTGGGTGATCATCGACAACAAAATGGTTAAATAAATTCATACAATGAAATACTAGGTACAAAAATGTAACAACTGCAGGCACACTTAACAACAGAGATGAATCTCTGTCAAACCTAATGTTGAAGAAAAGTTATAAGCACAGAAAAAACGTTCGCAGGCAGAATTAATCTAGGGTGTTTGAACTAGAGTTATGGTGGGATTTGGGAAGTAGAGAGGGATTAGTGACTGGGAGGGACCATGAGGGATTGAGCTTCAGGGGTCAAGGAATGTCCTATTTCTTGACCTGGGTGGTTATGTGGGCATGTGCATTTTGTGGTGATTTACTGAACTGTATAGCTGTGATCCTGGTACTTTTTGTTTCCAATATAAATGGCACATTTTGTTTCTAAAAAGAGGAATAAAAGTTGTTTGGTAGAGCAAAAAAAGGACAGGTTCCCCATATGAGCTTACAAGAACGTTTCGGCACAAAGCCATTCTTTTTTCTTTCTTTCTTTTTTTTTTTTTTTTTTTTTTTTTGATTTTCTTTTTGATCTGGTACTTTTAAATATTTTAATACAGAGGTTTTAAAAAAAACCAGATTGCACAAATAATGAAGAAACAATAGAGAATACTGTTTCCTCCTCTTCCTTTTTCAGAACAAAAATAACAAAAGCTGATATTTATTGACTCTAGGTTCCAAATTTGCTACAAAGTGCTTTTCATTCATATATTATTTAACCCTCTCCACAGTCCTATGAGCTAGATATTATTGGTCCCATTTTCGGGATAAATAGATTGAAACTCAAGGTTGTACAACTAATAAGTGCCAAAGCCAGAATTCAAACTTAATTGGACCCTACTCTATTCCTTTCTTACTATGCTACTCTCTTCATTTTATAGTCACTAATGTCCCTTCAGCCTTTAAAATGGATATCCTTTACGACTGTTGCAATTTATATGCTTGAGGGTTGACTGATGAGGCTCAAAGGATTCGGTAACCTAGAGATCCCTTCCATATTCTTAAATTATGAGACACAGTGTTGAGGGATCATAATGAATTTTCCATCCAGTTCTGACTTCTCCCTGGAACAGTCTCACCCTTTATCTTGCTTCACACTGCTGTTCCCTGCTCACTTGCTAAACAATCCTTTCTTATGAAAAGGGAAAATAACAGCTTTCTGTCCTTGGAGAGAATTTGAAGGTCCAAGATATTAAACAAATTGGTACCTAATAGTGTTTCTTGCCTTATGTAATCCTAATGAAAAGATCCCTAAAAAAGGGAATGAACGTTTTGTAATTGGCTCATAGAGAAGACCATTTCCCTTTACCCATAAACTTGTTGGTTCCAAACCATATGCATGGGTTTCTCTTTTTGTGGGACTCCATAGAAAGTATGGTCTGCAGATATGGAAATACATTATAGGACTAGTCTTCTCATTCAGTTTTATTTAATATTCATAGTATAGCCTATATTCTAAGATGCACTTTTTCTTGTTTTCACAGCTCTGAGTTTGGGTTGCAGGTTAAAACTGAAGGCAAATCAGAGTTTAATTAGAGATGTTTTTCTTTCTCAGCGGTGTGTAAAATAACGGCGCATCTTCCAGTACTGGCATCTTAGGTGTAATGAACTTCTTCTAGAGCCAGCCACTATGCTTGGCACTGGGCATATAGAAGTAAGCAGGATATACATGCACCCAGCCTTCGGAGAGCCCACATCCCACTGGAGTGACACATATTGAGTATGTAATTAGCTGATAATACTGCAATGCCCCATGAATGATCAGGTTTTCTAATCTGGTTGTGGGAACAAGTGCTATCCTCAGCCCTGTGAGAACACCAGATCCCCTTTCCTCTAGTTCTTTATGGCTATTCTTTCCCTGGCCTTAGTTACTTTCCTCAAGGGAGTACTTTGCTGAATGCTCTGGAGGAACCTTCTTCAGACCTCTGGAACTCACTGTCTGTCTCCCTTGGCAATTCTCTCCATTCTGGTACTCTACCCTGTGTGAGGCGAACGTGATAACCACTACACTACAGAAACTGGTACTCTACCCTGTGAACTCTAGACTCTGTGGACTACCAGACCCTCAGCTTCATCTCTTCAATTTTGGGAGTTGGTTCATCCTCTCTGCATCATGACCTGAAAGCTCTCTCAAAACAGTACACTGCAGCAATAGCTGGACTGACGGCATCTGTTTTCCATCTTTTAAGGATCACTATCCTTTTTGCCTAATGTCCAGTGCCTTGAAATCCAATTTTTTCATATTTTCTCCAGATTTTTTAGTGATTCAGGATGGAGGGTAAATCTGGTCCCTCTTATTCCCTCTTGGCCTTAAGTGGAACTCATTGTGATGGTTTTGAATCCATGATTTATTTTTAAAATTTGACATGGGATGTAAATAAATTGAATGTGACAATTTAGATAATTGAAATAATTATCAGAACCAGCTAATGCTAAGAGTGCAGTTGTTCTAATCAATGAAGACTGGCATTTATTAATACATGGTCTATGAACTCTAAGACCAAGAACAAATGTTTTGTAAAGAAATTAATAATTGGGATGTATGGGCATGAATATTAATATCCTAATGGGAAAATTGGTTTTGCTCTACAAAATGTTTCATCAAAAGATTTGCTTCAAAGTGATATATTCCAACATATTTAGGCTTATAGTTGACTGATAACTCTTGACTCTTTTTTTATAACACACTCTGGACTGCTTTGGGAAGAGGGAACCTTAACCTCCCATTCGGCAACCCCTCTTCACAAGTCAATATCTCTTGATCATCCCTGCTTGTCCCCCGCGGATGCAGTCACTAAATCACATAGTTATTTACTTCATTTAGGTTTGATTTGATTCAATAAATATTCAAGGTACACCTACTATGTTAGGCATTAAGTAGGTCAAAGAGATGGTAAGATAGTCCCCGCCCTTGAGGAATTTATGATCTAGTACAAGAGTCAGCAAATACTCTCTGCAAAGGGCCAGATAGTAAGGAATTTAGGTATTGTGGGCCATAAGGTCTCTGTCGCAACTAAACTCTACAGCTATGGCATGAAGACAGTCACAGACCATACATAAACAAATGAGTGTGGCTATATTCCAATAAAGTGTGGCTATATTCCAATAAAAAACCCCTGACCTGATAGGAAGAAGCAGAGATACAAAGATCACCAAAAGCAAGTGCTACGGGATGTCACAGAAGGGAGATACATATCTTAATATCAGGTTTGTAAAAACAGTGAATGATTTAATGGAGGCAGCAATATTTGACTTCATGTATTGAGATTAGATAGGATTACAATAAGCAGAAATGACAGAAGACCTGAAATAAATACCAGAGATGGGTAAGCACTGAAGATTTGGGGGGAGAAGTCATCCTATTTAGCCAGAATGTTGATTATACTCAGGAGTGAGGTAGAAAAATAAGGAAATGTAAGGTCTTTGGGCGCCCTCCCCAGCCCCCAAGAGAAATTTCTTCCTCCTGTAGACTGGTTAAGCTCCTCTCCTTGGTCCTTTATCTCATTCTGCCTTATATTATGGTTATTTTTGCACTTCTCTTTATTCCTCTGCTAAACAATCTTCACCTTTAGGGCAATGATTATATATTGTTCATCTTTGAATCTCCACTGTTTCTAGCCAGAGATGAGACACAACAGCAGAGGAAAGAAATTTGTGGGGTTAATAAATGAAAGCATCCACTTCAGCCCAAACCATTTGGGTTTAGTAACTAGACTCTGAGGCCCCGCAGAAACAGTTTAAAGACTAGCTGACTCACAGGGGGTAGAAATGTTCACTCGTTACAACAGCAGCACCTTTATTTTTCAACAAGGGTTTTGGGAAGAAATCATGCAAGCATGCATAGGTTAATTCCTTTAATTCCTCTTCCATGTAGATTTGACCGTAATTAGTAGCCACTTGAAATACAGCTTATAAGTTGCAATTCTCCAGTCTATTTCAAGGGGGAAAATCCATATAGATAAGTACTGGGGTTTTATTTTTTAATCAAAAGGTTAATTAAGTGAATTAATCTTTATGTTTGAATACATTTTTCCATGAAATTTGGAATAAATAATTTAAATGGGTTAAAATCAAGTCAGTGTAGTATTAAAATGAATAATAAAGCTTAGGAAATGAGCAAAAATCTTATGTGTTCTGTTAATCATGCATCAGCAGGCAAAATTGCCTATGGCAAGTTTAACCTGAGAAGACAGGAAAGCTGATAAAGATTCTCAAATCCTCCTGCAATTGCTAGTACCTCCATAGAAATCATTTTGTAAAATGCATAGTGCTTCACAGAGACCCAGTTTTTGAGCAGTTCTTCAAAGAAAAACACCAAGCAGTTAGCATTTAAATGAACCTTCTGAATAGCAAAGAGAGTAAATAAGTACAGAATTATAAATCAGCTTTATTGTGTCCACTGAGAAAATGAAGATAGCAAAACTGGACTCTGACTACACACATGGGACTGAAAGCCAATGGTGACACCATCCGTCAGCAGGATCAGTTCATAAAACACCTGTGTGTCGTGAGACTATGTGGTAAGTGGTAGCTTACGAGTAGGAACCTTCTCTTGTTAGTAAAGAAGCAAACAAGAGAAGTATTAGGGTCAAAATCTGTGTCACTATTCACAAGAAAATGGGTTGCATCATAAGGATATAATGTACACGTCAAAATATGAGAATGCAAGACAATTTCTTGCATTTCTTTCATGCATATTCAGTCACGGTCTTTGAAGTCCCCCAGAGAAGTGTTAATTTGTTCTTCACGTGAAGTTAATTAGGTCATGTGAGATGTGTGTCTCGTGTTACCTCTACTGGAAACAACTCCTAAGGAGGAGTTTTGAGTTTATGTCTCCCAACCCCAAGTCATGGGGATCAAATGTACTGTGGTTTGTATTGAGAGCAAAGAGATACTCCCCTTTGTGTCCAGGTAGAATCACTACTCCTGGGATTCCCTGGCCATACTGAAATTGGGACACACGCACAGAGAACCATTAGGGGTATGTCTAAAGGACACAGGAGCCGAATGAATGAGTTCCCAGTGGCCAAAGCTGGAACAATTTAGAGGAAATAAAGTGGTACTGGATTATAACCTATATTATAAAGTAAATATCCATGAGTACATACTGATATAAATAAATGAATAAAAATGTTTGGGGGACAGTAAATAAATCTCCCATGCAGAAGGATTCCAAAGAATTTATGTAGATATTCTATCCTAAAGGAGATTGAGCCTAATTCCCCACTTCTTAAGTGTAGGGTGTATGTAACGACTTTCTCCCAAAGAGGACAGCATGGAAAGGAGGAAAAAAAAATAACTTTACAGTAGAGAAATCTGACAAACCCGACCTCAGCCAGATGATCAAAATCAACTTCAGCAGTGACAGGTGATGTTGATAGCATGTGACCTTGATCCAATGTGATGAGAAGGGAAATTTACCTCTGTAGTCTTCTTCCCCAAAACCCATAACCCTGGTCTAATCACGAGAAAAACAACAGACAGTGCCCAGTTGAGGGGCATTCTACAAAATGCCTAACAAGTACTCCCCCAAACTGTCAAGGTCATCAAAAACAAGAGAAGTCTGAGAAGCTGTCACAGCCAAAAGGAGTCTACGGAGAGACAAAAACTAAATGTAATATGGTATCCTGGATGGGATCCTTGAACAACAACAAAAAAATTACGTAAAAACTCAGGTATCAACGTTGGTTCATTAGGTACAACAAATATACCAGACCAAAGGAAAATGTTAACATTAGGGAAAACTTGGTATAGGTTATATGGAAACTCTCTGTGCTGTCTTTGCAACTTTCTATAAATCTAGAATTATTCTAAACTTTTTCTAAAGTTTATTATTCTAAACTTATTTTAAAGTTACTTTAAAAAGTACTATTTTAAAGCAACTGAAATGTCTTCTAGAATCTAATGTGTGCCTAGGCATCCAAACTGGACTAGAGCGACAGAAGGAACAAGGGGAATCCTCTTTCTCTGTCTCTGAATAAGAGATCTAGTTTGTTCTATTCTCTCTCTCACTCTTCTTAGCCACACAGGGTAGCAAACCTGGCTATAGACAGTGCCAGAATGTTCATGTTGTATGCTAGGTACCTGAACAGGGACTGTTCTCTTTCTGGCCCAATTCCAAATTCCCGGAGAAAAGGATTATCTGCTTTGGGACAGGAGTTCACCTCCATTCCATCAGCTGTGATAGACAGGGTTGGGGAAAGGACTCCAATCAGCCTAGCTTAGGTTGCTTGCTCGCCCTGGACAAATCAGTAGCCATCAAGGGAACAGGTATATGTATGTACATGATGGCCCAGAGACCCTACCCTTGTGGGGGGAAGAGGAGGAGGAGGAGGAAGAGAAGGAGTTTCTCCCAGGGTGGAGAGCAGTGGGGAGGACAAGGTAGCTCCTACCCGATAAAGGAATGTCCATAAAGCATCTAAAATTGCAGGGGTTGGGGGGAGAAGCAGACTTAATATAAGACATAAATATTCAGCACTTCTGAAAATGTACAAGTCCAAAATCCCTTATCCATACTTCTGAAATCCCCAAAGCTCTGAAAACCAAAAGGTTTTCCATAGCTCATTTGGCAGCAAACCTGTCCTGAACTGATGGGAGGCTAATTATACGTTCTACATATCCCATTTAGTGTGAATATTCACACTGTTTGCCAAAGAAATATTAATGTGTTTGATTACAGGGTCTTCCCCAAGCCCCAGTAGGAGTAAGTAATATGTAATAAATTGTACATGTTACAGTATTACCTTAATAAAATCTGAAAAACTCTGAATTACAGTGCTTAAATGTTCCCATGGGTTTCATATAAGGGATACGTATATAATGGTACATATATTGAAGAACATGAATGTCAATTTCTATGTAGGTCTGAAAACAAGAGCCTCAAAAATAAAAACCGTACAAGAAAACAAAGACAAAACCTTTAAAACAGTGAAATAAAAATATACAATATCTATGCTCATTTGGGAGGATAAACTATTAATGGTAATACCTTATTTTTACATAATGTTTAGCTTTCAAATCTCTCTTCTGTTATTTAATTATCAAAACAAGTCTTGGACATAAGTAGGGCAAATACTATTATTGCCTTTATTGATAAGATTTTATCCATATCCAGCGAAGATTTTACTAGAGAAACAGTAGGGTCCCAGTTACATGTCTCCTAACCACTAATCCAATATCCTTGAACTCTGGCGCTTCGTGTCTCAAGTGGAAAGGGGTTATTGAACTGGCACTTTGAGCATGTAGGGAAAAGCATACCAAAGCCACTTAATATGTGCTTTCTTTGATGTTTGGGGGACTATGAAAAAGAAGGTTTGCCAAGGATCCTTGGGAAGGTGGAAGTGAGGCAGCTTCCTGCAGGATAAAACATCCAGGGTTCATATTCCTTGGACCTGAATCCCTTATTGGCTGTAAGTGCCTTTGGTCAAGCCAGTTATCATAGTAGCTACCTCTTAAGGCTGCTGTGGGGTCTGACATGACACACTCCACAAATAAAGTCTTGCATGGTGTATTCCATAAAAGGTAGTTCTCTTCTCTTCTCCTTCAAAGTCCTGCTGGCCTTTCTTAGGAAGTCACTCAAACTTTCTTTCCCAGGTGACTTTTAATGGGAATCACATCTCCAATGCTGAGAAATAGGACACTGTAGACATATAGAAATATAACATACGCCTCATGAAGGCAGAGACCCGTTGGATACTCAGCATAGCACGGAGCTTGGTATGAAGTAAGTGCTCAATACATATTTAGTGAATGAATAACTAAAGGAAGATTAGGAATTTTCCATTGGAGAAAATCCCACATCAGAAGGAAGGAAATCCTCAACATTTAATTAGTTAAATTAGGCGATTTAATACTCTTAGAAGAAAATCCCTCCTGTGTTGCAATTATTTATGGTTTTCTCTATTCAGTGACAATGCTTTTCTATTCCAGTGCCAGTATGGAAACCCCAGGGACAATTGTTAAAGCCAGCTCTCCATGTCTGGGCCCTATGCCCCTCTGCTTTCTACTCCTCAAATGCTGCTCTAAATTCTTAATAAGTGCCTGAAAACCCCACAAAAAGAACTGAAATTGGTCTAAACTTGAGAGATTAATCCTATGTAAATAGCTCCCTGTTTGTTTGTTTGCTATATTTGCTTTTTATTTTTTGTTTGGAAGATGCCTAGAACTACATGGTAAACTCATCATTTAAAAAAATAATCAAGGGGCGCCTGGGTGGCTCACTCATTAAGCGTCTGCCTTCAGTTCAGGTCATGATCCCAGAATCCTGGGATGGAGCCCCGCATCCGGCTCCCTGCTCTGCAGGAAGCCTGCTTCTCCCTCTCCCACTCTCCCTGCTTGTGTTCCTTCTCTCGGTCTGTCTCTCTCTGTCAAATAAATAAATAAAATCTTTTTAAAAAATGCTTTAAAAAATAATCAAGAAGTATACTGCTTGTACCATAAGGGAAAGGAATGTCATGCAAATGAAAAAGAAAGGAAAAAGAGCTAAAATATTGTTTAATCACAGGAAAAAAATTTCCCAGGCACAAATCTTTTCTTTTCATTAGAGTAAAAAAATACACACATTAAAACGCATAAAATGCCCTAATGTTAAGGGTACAGCCCCCCAAATTTTTACACGTATATACATCTCAGAGCAAGATGTAGAATATTTCCAGTACCCCCAGTAAATTTATTTCTCCTTCACAGTCAATTCCTGCCCCCGCCAGAGGAAACCACTGTTCTGACGTATTTAACTAGTGATTAGTTTTGCCTCTTCTTGTATTTCATTTAAATGGAATTTTATACTATGTACTTTTTTATGACTGCCTTTTATCACAGAACTGGATATCTATGCAATGTATCTGTGTTGTTTCTGTAGTTGTAATTTGTTCCTTTTTGTTGACCATTCTCCTATTGATGGCTATCACGCCCAGGTTTTAGTCTATGATGTGTTAAACTTGTGAACATTTGACACATAATTTTTGATGAACATATGCACTCATTTATCTTGAGAATATATCTGTGAGTGGAATTGCTGGGCCACGGCATCTGAGTATGCTTGGCTCCAGTAGATACTGAAGTTTTCCCAAGTGGTTAAAACAATTTACACTTCCCCAGCAATGTGTGAGGGTTCCAGGGCTCCACAACTCTATCAACAGTGTTAGTCTTCTTCGTTCTGGCCACTCAGATGGTGTTTGGAGGTAGTTCATTTGGGTTTTAACTTGCATGCCCTTCATCAGTAATGATGATGAGCACCTTTGTCATAAGTTTAATGGCCACTTAGTTCTCTTTTGTGAAGTGCTTGTTCCAAGTTTTTGCCCATTATGTTATCAACCAAGCACAATGTTCTATTTGAACTCTATTATCTGAGTACTGTATGTTGAATTCTACATAATTTTCGTAAATCAATCTAGTGAGGTTTTTCAGGGGTAGTAATTTTTGTCTTTTTAGAAGTTCTCTGTGGTGTTTACAAAAGTGGTGATTTCAAAATGGTTATTTTTTCAAGTGCAAAATTCTATATGGTAGGATTCCTCTTCTGCATATGTTACCGGAAGTGAGATACCATCCCACAGTTTAGTGGTTCGGAGCATAGACTCTGAAGCCGAGATATCTGGGTTCAAGCCATATTATGTTGTTGATATTTACATGCCTTTGATACCTCATCTGTATAATGGGGATCATGACATGACTTGCCTGCCTCAGTGCTGGGGAGAGCACTGGGGTTAACCTACATAAAGCTCTTAGAGTGATGTGTAGTGTATAGCAATCCTTCAGGAAGTGCTGTTTATTGTTAACATTACTTAGAGTGCCAGATTAGGCCCTCACTGTGTCTGTTTAATCAAGAGAAGATTAGAACATTATCCAATGAATTGGGGAAGCATTCACATGTGGATCTGGACCACTCGAACAAAAACTGGGGGATTGGGTGTGAATCTCTAGAACTGGCTGTTTGAAATGACCACTGAAATGATCAGTGAAGCCTGTTGAAAATGTTCTTTCTGGTCCATTTGGCTTTGAGGACCCAGCATATGCCTAATAGCTCCATTGGTGCCTGAGTTAGGAGGGCCCAGGCCAAATTATACATATTCATGACTCGTAAATTGTTCGGTCTGGCTCTGAGTAGGAACTAAAAGATGTAGGGAAAAAAATAGCAGCTCCCCTTCCAGGCAGCCCAAGACACAGGAATGCTTTAATAAAAATGGGAACTTGGGTTTCATAAGAATCATTTTGTAAAATCTGTAATGCACTCTGATAAAGGTTATATATTCAAGGACATCCAAGTGGCCAGAAAGCACAAGTCAAATGTGGCAGGGGAGAAACTGCCTAAGTAAGAGCACTTACTCTCTGTCAGTAACTTAAAGGGGGCCATGGGCTTTTTCTCTCATTAAGTCCATCTGCCTAGGGTAGGTGCCTGGCAGATCTTCTACTGATGAGAATCTGTTCTTCCTAATACTGGAAAAATTAAGTCTTCATCTCTATCCTTTTACATGTGCCAGTGTCATGTCAGAAATAATTTTTCAAGAAAGAGACCAAGGCACAACCAGGTATGATCGTTCAGTCACCCAGCTCCTCCCGTCATTTGATGCAATGAAGACAGAGGACAGTGCTGACTGACTGTCCTTCCTCTGCTGAATCATTACATTCAGAAGGGAATCACATCCTTTATTATCCAATACCATCAGGATGTTAGCTTCCCCAAAATGCTCATGTAAGAATGCAATTATTTACACTTGGTAATGATTTTTTTTTTTTGCACAATTCATCAAGTTATGGCTACATGGGTTTTTCGCTATTAATATGTCCATCAAGCAATTATTTTTATTTTGCTTGTGTTTTTTTAAACCTTCTACGTTATGGATTTTAAGAAAATTATTCTTGAGAATTATTTCACTCAAAGGAAAGACAGTCCTGGATCCCTTTAAATATGTTCATTGACCTGATATGGTAGGCAGGATTCTAAAAATGCCCTTTCCCCCCAGATTCTGTGAATGTGATGAGATATCACTGCTGTTACTATGTTATGTTGCATGGCATAATTGACCTTAATATAGGGAGATGATCCAGGTGGGCCAGATCTAATCACGTGAGTCCTTAAAATCAGAAAGCTTTCTCTGGTTGGTTGCAGAAGAGAAAGAGAGATTTGAAGCGCAAGAGAGATTCTATTCTGGCTTGAAGATGGAGGAGGCCACAAGAGAGTTAGGCAGTCTTAAGGAGCTGAGAGAGGCCTCTGGCTGAGAGTGATCAAGGAAACAGGTATTTCAGTCGTATAACTACAAGGAACTGAATTCTGCCAATAATAAAAATGAGCTTGGAAAAAGAATTCAGGCTCCAGATGAGAACATAGCTGGCTGACATCCTGACTCCAAACTTATGAGACCCTATGGACAGAACACAGCCATGCTGAGCCAAACTTTCAACCTACAGAAATGAGCTAATAAATGGATGTTTTAAGCCACTAGATTTATGGTAATACGTTACACAATAGAAAACTAATCTACCTGGTTTCTTCTCTTGGCATTCTTTCAAATGGCCAAACAATAGATGAGGATTGAGTAGGGAAAATTAAAAGGCCTGTGAAACACTCAGGGATTGACTCAGATTATTAGAGATTATGGGGTCATCTCAAGAAGAAAAGGCCCCAATTAACCCCATCCTCACAGTAATTATCACACTATAGTTGGGATAAGGAAAAGAATATTGTATCTTCCAGTGGGAGCATACGAGAGTTGACCAGGTGACAATCATTTTTCCTCAAATTTGAAACATGCCAGGAATGTCACTTTGGTTTTTGTGCTTCCCTTTCTTCCTTGACTTAGCCAGGCTCATTCTCATTCCTGTAACAATATGGCCAAGGTCAGGAATGCCATGACAGCTCCAGGAATGAAATAGGAACATGCTGACATCATCATTATCACAAAATCCATTATTAAAGCATACCCAGCACAGGTGTCACAGGTGTTAGATAAGTGGAAGGTGTGAAGTGGTGATAAAAATAATTTCCAAAATTACAAGAAAATATGATATGCTGATTCAGGAATCTTGGAAAAGAAAGAAGACAGGAGTATGGGTCCTGTGTGTGTTTAACACAGAGCTAAAGCAAGAAGCTGTTAAGAGAAGGATACATTTATCCACCCCTACAGTTTCTAGGAGCAGCTCTGAAGTCCCTCTACCCTGGCGTGGACCACTCCCATTGGCTTCTGCTTCCCCAGGCGTGCCACCAATGTTGCTGGATTTTCTCTATACTCCTGATATCCTTTACCCTTCTTCTGCGGCCCTTCCTGTTCTTATGAGGGATTGTTTTCAAAAAGATTCCCCATGTCCAAATGACACTCTTCTTTCTGAATCCAGAGTCCTCTCCTCATCAGAGCTCACATATCTTGCTCTGTTGATAGAAAACTGAAGTTTAGACAGACTAATCAGATAAGAAAATGAACTGGAATTTTTTTAGGAATAGAGAAATTGAGAGTCATGGATTTTAATGAACTAATGGGGCAATCTAGATATTCGGAAATCTCTCTTTCAAATAATATTCTAAGCTTTCTAAAAAATAGGGAATTAATTGTGGAAAGAAATGAAGATTCAAAGCCTTCTAGTTTAAGCAAGGAAAAGAAGTATGGTATTCCCCACAGCCAAAATCTCAAAAGGAAAAGCCCAGGGCATCAAATCCGGGTAATTTGTTTTATTATCTTAACTTACAGTGTTTCTTTTGCAGATATGATTTCAGAAGATGGATTTATCTTTTTAATTAGTATGCTTAAAAAAAACTAGAAGGCTCCTTAGTCTACCAAACAATAAATTTTATTTCCTACCTAAGTGAGTGGTTCTAAACTGTTTAAAGTACTGCTTTATCCTTAAACATTCCTACTTGGGAAATTAAATGCTGATTCGAGGGAAAGGAACAAATGAGAGAAGATAATTCAGTTCAGTATTGGCTTTTGGTTTTATAGTTTGAGAAAAGCAATCCCTTTCTTGTTTATCCTATACCTTTCTAGTGCTAACCTCTAGTACTAATCACAGCACTTTAATGAGTGTTGTAAATACTGTTCATTGTTCAATCTTCAAAAATATGTTAACGCTTAAGCCTACATCTTCAAGTGAAGTAGAATTTTGGTGGTGGCATAAATAAAAATGGCCTGAATGACTTTTGTATATGGCATTAATGAGAAATGTTGATTTCATATAACTGATATAATTTCCCTGATCCACAGTAATGGCATAGCTATGTAAAGGTGAACAGCAAATTCTCTGCTTCTTCTGCTCATGTTTTGATTACTTGGCGTGGTACATGAAAGAGAACTGCAAGGTGGATAATATATATTTTCCTTGATTTGAGCCATAGACCCTCTTTACCTACAGATCAAAGTGTCTAATAAATATTCTTCCTTTTCTTGCACTAGTGAATGTGAACACTTAATTGATGCCTTCATTTTTCTCTTCTCCATCCCTGATAGCCATATGTGCTTCTTATTCTTACTGCGTTTTATTTTCCAGTCTCTTCCTCGGGGATGGGAATTAACTTAAACTTTCAACAATACGAAACTGAGAAAAATATGGAGAAATGACTGTAAACTCTATTTTCTGGTCTTTTCTTCTTTGAACCCATAATTAGACACTCTGTGCAAATACATGTGCAAATAGCAGAGTCATTTTTCAAAGCAAAATACTTTGAACAGAGATCCAAACAAAACACAGCTCTCAATCCATTATCTTGCCTCTTTGTAATTAACCTACAGGAAAGACTAGAATAAGAACTCATCACAGATTCTGGAGCAAAGTCCACCTGGGGCTTGCCAGACCTGGTGCAATATTAGATGGCTGGTTTTCCCACAGAGTGAGATAGATGTGCTTTGAAAAATAATTAAAGGGCTTTTGTTTCTTGGGTGAATTAAAACTGTCCCTTTGCTTGCCTGTTCCCTTGTTTTCCTTGTACAGTAACTCCACTGATCCTCTGTGAGTTGAAAAGTATCACAAATCTAGTCTATGCAAAAATAGCTTTTCTACCTTCCAACCCAAATTTAAGGCTACATATCATTAAAGCCATCATCCCTCTGGAATGAGTGGAGACAAATGGACAGGGCTCAAGAAGACCATGATTCAATAATTAGGGAGGAGAATTCCAGTATCCGAAGGGAAAAAAATAGCCAATTGAGTTGCATGCTTATTATGTACCAAGCACTGTACTAAAATGATTTATATATACACATCATGTTATATAAAGCTTAATGAAATCCTATATGGTAAGGTTACTATTATTATAGATAGATGAAGAAATTCAGCCTACCAACTTAGACTATGTGACCAGTGAGTGGCAGAGGCAAGATTAGAACCTAGACAGTTAAGAGTCTGAAGCCATGTGTTTTATGGCTCTGGTCTAAGTTCCTCTAATTGATTGGCATACTGTACTAATGACTATTTACTTGGTACTGGATGCCCTAATGAATTGTTTATGTGATTAACTCATTAAAACCTTTAATTAACTCATTTAATCAAACAATAAATGAGGTAGGGGCTCTCAGTAGCCCATTTGACACCTTTATAAACTGAGGCAAGAGAAGTTCAATAACTTGGAATCATTAGAAAGGGAGTAAGGCAAAGCACTGGAATTTGAATTCAGAAAATCTTCACCAGAGGCTGTGCTTTTAACTGTGGCCTCTCCTTCTGTCACTAAATAACTGACTTGAACCTTCCCCATGAGAGGGAGTTGGAAAAGTCAACTTAATTTGGGGAGCCAGACTCAGTCTTGGACAAATCCAGAGGGCTTGGAAGAGGATAAGTGGGATGTGCAGGTAGACACGTGACAGAGAAGACTGCGAGTGACATGGTCCTGAGGGGAAGGTTTAGCAAAGGTGGGGAGGGTCCGTCAGCAGAGGAAGGTGGGCAGCACCATTGACATAACCTCGGTTTGGCCTAGGGAGGCACGATCCTTTGATGGTGTTGAAAATAGGAAGTAATTTTTACTCCAGGCTTCAGTTTTCCTGTCCTGATGTCTGTATGCCTGGGACTTCATAAAAGAGCAAGAGCCACTCTGGGCCAGGTTTTCACAACTGCAAAAACCTGAGCAAATCAAGCAAAATAAGCCATTATTCCTCTTCACATTAGCTGTAGAAAGCCTGACATGAGCAAGTATGAACAGATGTGGGCAATGCACAGAGGGATCCAAAAGCATATAATTAAATACAAAACAAAATGCAGTGAGGAATGAGAAGGCTGTGTTCTGGGCTTACCTTGGCCAGAGGGACACTTAGGAGTCAAGGATCATTTTGAGGAAATACCAAAAATATACCTAAAACATTTCTCCCAAACACATTTGTCTTCAACTGTGGGGCTGAGAGACGCATGGATTGAAGCTAAAGGTTGACTTCAATAATGATTATGATAGTTTATATTGGCACGGCATGTTAAATTTACAAGTGATTTTCCCATTATTTAATTTCCAGAGCAGCCTTGGAAGGTAGGCAGGGCTAAGTGTCCTCTGCAAAGGAGACAACGAAGGGCCCTAGCGCCACTGTCAGTGGCCAACAGAGCTAGAGTTGGAATCCGGATCTCATGCCTACTGGTCTGAGCATACAGGGGGCTGAACACAGGAGCAACAGGGGAGCAGGGGGAACCCACTAACAGAGGAGAGCCTGCCACAGCCAGAAGGCAGATATTAAGAGAAAAATGGTAAAAAGCTGAGGACAAACGCCATTTATTTTAAGGTAAGATAGATTGAGGTTGGTGGCTATGTACATGAAGGAGCACTCACGGTTACCTGGTCATTTATCTGGTCAGATTATGGGAGGTACATAAAAGTGTTGGGTTTTGAGATGGGTAGAAGACCTTCAGGCAGAGGTGAGGTGGAGAGAATTGTAAAGTGGAAGAGACAACTTGAATGAATATAAAAAAGCAGAAATCAATGCCGTAAGTGAAGAACAATGTTGCACTGGATATGTGAAAGGGAATAGCAGAGAATAAAGCTGGCAGGGGCAGGTGGTTGGATAATACCACCACCACTTCTGAATGCCAACCTACACAGTTTGATCTTAGTCCTTAATTGTCATATAGGCTTTGGAGAACCAATAATAATTTATAAACATCAAGGTAACACACTGTTGGCCTCGTGGGTTTCTTGTGAGATTTTAATGAAATGTTGATGCCAAAGGGCTTTGTAAAAATATGAATTAAGTATTATTATATAATTGCACTCATTCATTTCGCAAATATTATTTGAGGGCCCATTACATATCAGGAATGGTCTAAGCATTTGGTATTCAGAAATGAGCAAGACTTATCACTATGCACTGAAGCTCACAGCCTAGCAGGGAAAGTGAACATTTAAATAAATAATTACAATTAAGTACTCTGAGGTAAATGTACATACGGTGCCATGAAAGTACGAAGGAAGATTTGATGAACTCTTCTGGGAAGAGTCACAGGGGAAATGAATCTTGAACAAATGAATCCTGAATAACCACAGATCTAAATGTAGGAGCTAAAATTATTAAATAAGAAAACATAGGAGAAAGTCTTTGAGATATTGGATTAGACAAAGTGTTCTCAGACAAATCACAAAAATCACAAATCATAAAAGAGAAAATGCTAACATGGACCTTACTAAATTTAAAATGACATTTACGTAAATGAAAAAGCAGGCCATAGACTGCTTTTAGAGAAATAGAGAAAATATTTGCAAGACATATAACTGAACAGAAAGCTTATATCCAAAATATAAAAAGGGCTCTTACAAGTCAATAATAACAAGAGAAACAACCCAATAAAACAACAGGCCAAAAAGTTTCAACAAATACTACAAAGAAGATCTTTAAATGGCCAGTAAAGAAAAGATAGCATCATTAGTCATTAGGGTAATACAAAATGAAATCACAAGACACCATTATACTCCCACTGGAATGGTTAAGTTTAAAAGACTGATTGTACCTAATGGTGGTGAGAATGTGGAGCATTTGAAATCCTCATGTATTGCTGGTAGGAATGCAAAAAATGCAAAATGTTAAAGCGCATTTTAAAACAATATGGCAGTGTCTTATAAAATTAAAGACACACTTACCATATAACACAACAATCCCACTCCTAGGTATTTACCCAAAAGAAATTAAAATATGTCCACACAGACTTGTATATAAATGTGCGTAGCAGCATTCTTCACGATATCCTAAAATGGAACACGACCCAAATGGCCATCAATAGCTGAATGAATAAGCACACTGTAGTATATCTATACTCAGAACTTTTAGAGTATAAGGACTGGCGGTCCTTATTTATCTGCAGAAGAAAGACGAAATTAACGCTACAAAGAAGAAAGCATAGTACCTAATGGCTGTACACTTTGGCAATGTAGATATAGAACAGCTAGCAAAAATTTGAGGACAGTGAGAAGAATAAGTTCACTCCTAATAACTTAAAAAGATGTAGACAACCGTAAATAAACTTTGTTTTTAATGCTGAGAGATTAACTTTTAAAGTAAATAAAGCCCAAGATGCAATATGTCCTTTCTCCCTAATATTTACATCATCTCTGACCTGCCTAATCTGATTCCCCAGATATACTCCTGTGTTTTCTTCTCTCATCAGAAATATGTGGATTTTGATCACTTACTTGAAAAAAAGTAGAGCTAAAAAATGTTAAACAGATATGAAAAGTGATTTCCTAAAAGTTGATCTTTAAAACTTTTCACTGTTTTGAATTAGTTGACAAATATGTAGTGATTGTTCAATGCAAGAATTCTAGATAAGCCAAATAAAACATCAAGTTACGGATTCATATAAAACATAATATTCCAGCCCAGGCAGTACTGTATTGCATATATTAAAGCATAATAGGAATATTTTAGTTTCTGATTATCACAGGACTATTGCACTAATCACCTTCAAGAACTAATAAAACATTGATGCAAGGAAAACAAAATCTAAACACACCATAATGACTACAGGAAAATCTCTGATGAAATATTATTATATATAATAAACGACAATTTTGAAAGCTTTCTCAAACTGTGTTTTAATCATGTTTGTCTCCATTAAGCCTCTAAGTTAATTAAATAGGCAAACCAGCTTGAGACAAGAAAATTGATTTTCTGCATAGAACACTCTCAACAGAGTAGCAGACATAAGAAGAGGATCAGTTTTTCTTCCTGGTGTGCAAATTAAGCTCCGTTAAAAAAATTAACAAAATCCCTGTTCCCTTGTTCCCTTGTTCCCTTCTGTTCTTTTATTCTTTAGTGACATGTTAATTGAGTAAATATGGCAGGAAGGGAAAATACATCTGAATGTTCCTTGTACCTTTCACCTCTGGGAAAACAAAGAAGTCTCCTGTCTCATTAGAGAGAGCCTCCACTCCCCGCAGCCTCCTCCCTAGTGGAGCCTGGGCACTGAGACCCAAGGAGTGGGTCCCAACTCTGTTTTACCCACCAAGGAATTCCAGTAGCAATCTGTTCAGCATGGACCCAAAAAAAGAAAACACAGCTTGTGCATCACTTTTTTTATTATTATAATAAAGGCCGCCTAGTCCTTTGCTTTCCATTTCATCACAATCTCCTCATCTCCACCCCAATGGCCTCAAGTACACAAGGGTCTCATTTTCATTTGCTTCTCCAAAAGAGAAGTCAGGAATACCAAAATTTGCCTGTGTTTGTAAGGCTGGAGGAAGCTTATCAGTGGCATCCCAGGCTTGAGTCTTTGACATGGGATTTTACTGTTTTAGTGACTTCATCAATGTCCGCTTAGAAACTAGAATAAATGAATGGAGGGCCGTCTGCTATATTGCTTAACTAAAAATCAAAAGAATATCCTTTTGTGGAATGTGGATGCTGAGAAGTGTGTTCTCGGATAGAAGGTAGAAGAAAGAATTCTTCCTATACCTTTTTGCTTAGTATCTACATGATATCAGTAACACTATATTCCAGAAGATATGTGTCAACAATTCAACAATGACAGAGTAGTATTCACTGTAGAGCATGCCATCTCTGAAATAATTGCATGCAAATGTGAATATATTCTTTATTCTTCTCCTGTTGAATTTGAAGAACAGCAAGACCTTAATCATTTCCGAAAGTGGTATTACTGATTCATGAGAGAAGAATCTGCTAATAAATGAAGTTCAAGCAGGAGCTTTTAAATAATTCCAGAGAACTGTTTTTCCCACACTTTGTAATTCTAAACCTGTGGATAGGGCGCAATGTGCTTTTTGAGATGTAAGGATCTGTGTGTTGAGAGATTTCGAAGTCAAATCATGCCTGATATTGTAATCATATAAAACTATTATAATATTCAAATATAAAGTATATAACATATTAAAATATAAATTTATGTTTTATTTTAGAATATCTACCATCCAATTATAGCTTAATTCCATGTTATTGTATTCAGAGATCCCACAGTAAAATCAGGTGTGTTTAAGTATAAGGCTCCAAAGAACAAACCTAACTTGGAACATATGCGACTAATTTTACTTAGCATGCTTTCTCAAGGCTGTCATCTAGGCCGGCCCTGCTTCGCTTGCCTGAGCAGAAATCGAACCAGGGATTACTGGACATAAATGAGGACAGAGAGTCATCCTAATGTCCTTGAGGAGAAGAGAAACACCGCTCTGTGCTCCAAGTTTTCTTTCCACACACAGATAGCATGTGGGCATTTCTATCTCTAACACATTTTAGTCTTTGAAATCAGCATCCACCTCTGGTGAACTTACATTTACACCCAGTGCCCTAAGCATGATAAAAGCTAAAAATATTTGGGGGTGAAGGACATGGTACCCTGGATTTTCAAGGTATTCCAAAATGGAGGAGCGTGAGAGCTGTTTGGATGGAAACAAATGAGCCAGGTGTGATGTCCACAGTGCACAGGGGCTACTTACACGTTGGGAATTCTCTAGAGAAGAAAGTAAGCGCTTAGTTGGGTAAATCCCAGAATCGTGAAGTTTCATTTTGGAAATAGGAGAAGCTGGGTAAAAACAAACCAGGTTGAGCTCAGAGCCAATCTGGGTTGTGTGGAGCATCTGTGGGGCAGGGAGCTGAGTGAGTGCCAAGGTTCTCTATTACTCTCGCAGTGGTGGATTCTCTCTCTCCCTCCTGTACTCCAGGCAAGGACACCTGGAATGGGCCTCTCTTCATTTTTTTTTTTTTTCAGCCACCACTGATTTACTCCCTGCCATAGACCTGAACAGGTGATGACCAGATCAGATTCTCATGAGAAGTCTGTTATTCTTGGTGACAATAATCCGAACCAAAGGTTCTTGTATAAAACCCCTCCTGACTCTTTGATGGCCACTATTCCCTGGAGGAATCTGAAGGAGGCTTCTGCAGCTGCACTTTTGGATCTGTGCCATTCTCAGAATCAGTCCAGAAGGAGGTTTCTATAGCTTAGTATTTATTTTCAGTTCTTAGGATATTTTCTTAATTGCCTCCCTCGGCACCCTCCCAGTTCTTGCTGGCTGCATTTTATACGGGGCTCAGTTGCTTGCCTTTGTACATTGTTGTTTTTCAATTGTTTCTCCAGATATAATGGCATTTCACTCTGAAATATGGGGTCTATGCCACAGATCCATCTGTGTTAGAACACGGCACTCTGCGTGTTTATTTCATAACTATATATAGTCTCTTTTTGAACACTGATCACTTCTTGCATCTGGGAACCTCTGTACTGAACTCGAGGACCAGCAGTATCGGCATCACCTGGGAGCTTGTTAGAAATGTAGGATCTCAGGCCATGTCCCAGACCTACTGCATCACAATCTGCAATGTAACAAGATCTCTAGGTGATTCATGCGCACATTATAATTTGAGACGCATTGGGCTACAGCAGTGGTTTCTGAAGTAGGGGCTGTACATTACACACATGGAGAACTTAAAAAAAACCAACCACCAAAGTTAGGTCCGACTCCTAAAGATTCTAATTGGCTTGATATGGGGCCCTGATATGGGTATTATTTTTAGGTTTCACATTTTAAAGGGCAACCACAGCCGAGAAACACTACTTCTCTAGAATAAGCACTATTAGGTAAGATCTGTATCCTTTCAGCTGTGCAGATTGTATACTCAGTGTTAGACTGGAAGATCCCTGAAGACCAAATCTTTTATTTTTTGTGTCCTCCAAGTTTCCCTTTGTGCAGGGCTTAGCATATGGTGGTTACTCACTTACATGTTCGCGGTTGATGGGGTACGAAAGCAGGAGAGAGATTACTAGGATTTATGTCCTAGCTCTAGAAGACATGATGTCTTTGACCTTGAGCAGGTCACTGAACTTGTTACAAAGCCCATTTCTTTGTCAATCAAATGTGAATGACTTGCTATTCTAGTAGTTATTCAGTCACTCATTCAATATTTATGAGCATCTATTCTGTTCCAGGTACTCTTCCAGGCACTGAGGATACAGTGATAAATAACCAAGACAGGAAAAGCTCTTGTCCTCATAGAACTTGTATTATAATGTGATAGGAATAACAAACAAGCAAATAAACAAAAGTATAACGAATAGATACATAGGTAGTGGTTAGTACTAAGAAGAAAAATAGAGCACCGTAAAGTGATGGAGAGTGGTAAATTGTGTGGGGAGAGCAACGTAGCCGGGTGATCAGAGAAGAGGTCTGTGAGAAGGGGACATTTGAGCAGAGGCTTGAATGATGGAAGCAGCCAGCCAGGCAAACATAGGGAGACAGCCTGTAAGAATACAATCCCTGAGGTGGAGCCAAGCTAGGAGTAGTTAGGGGTAGACATAAGGCAAGGGTGGCTGCAGCAGGATCCTTTGTAGATGTCACTAGTCTATGGCTTAAAGGACCAGGTAGATTTATTGGAGACTTGTAACTATCAAAGCTATAGTGCATTTATGGGAAACATCAATTACCTGAAGGTAAAAATATCTAATATTTGAGGCAGCAGCAAAGTAAAAACAAAACAAAACAAACAAACAAAAAAACCCAGAGCATTATCATCATTGGCTGAACTTCCTTCATTTTTCAATACATGAGTATTTTACTTTGGAATCTGCGGGACTGTGTTCCCAAACACAAGCAGAGGTAATATTTACTGCTCTGGACAGTGCCTCGAGTTCCATGGATGTACTCCCGGCTCTCTTGTGTGATGAAAAGGTCCAGTGAGGCACTCTCCTGCTTTTGTCTCTTCTTATCAGAGCTCTGTGAACTGCTCAGCAAGCCAGAATCAGAGGCCTGGCTTTCTGAGAGCTGGAACTTATCTCTGGTTCCAGGCGATATGCATCTCTGGTTCCAGGTAAGAAGCAGAACACCATTATTTTGTTGCTGTCTTGCTTCTTGAACCATTTTTTTCAGATGTCATGGTTTTATTTCTACAGTTCAATCACCAAAGCCCATCTAGGGTTTAGAGATCTGTGTTCCGATTATAGGAGTCTTAATGGCAAATCTTCAAGTTAAAATATAAGCTCCCAAAGAAACAACTCTTGATGATGATGATGATGATTAATGTATCCATGATAGGTCTCCTCTTTTTCACATGATATTTAGCTCTAGTAGTGCAGGTTAAATATTCATAATAATAACATTGACTAACACAAGATAAAGTTAATTTGATTTAATCTCTCTTCTAAGTTCATTACATGTGTTATCAAATTTGATCCCCATAATCCCCTTATGCATTAGTTATTGTCATGTTAATTCCCAGGAGCCTGAGTCCCATAGAGATTAAGCAACTTGTCCAAAGGCATACAAGAAGTGGCCAAAACAGGCCTCACACTCTAGACTTTCTGGTTCCACAGCCTGACAAACACCTACTTATCCTACAAAATTCAATTTGAGTCTACTCTCCATGTAGCTTTCCCTTATCTCCCCCTCATCAGGTATAAATACTATAGCAAAAACTATATCATTACAATGTTAAATCCTTATTCTGTGTCAGACTCTGTGTTTAGTGCTGTACTTATGTAACCCTTATAAAATTAGGCTGCCTCCTGGCCAGGCAGTAAAATGGTTTTATTCCAAGTCCTACACTGTAAAATTATATTGTAGTTTTCATCCTGATTGCATTCTCTCTAAACACTCCAGAAGGAGAATTACATTCATCACACAGAGCAATACTTCTTAGAATCCTTCTCTCCCCCACTTCCCCTCACCATCTCTGTGGCCTACAAAGCAGTGCATGAGAGCTGCCTCCAATCCCATTTCTTCCAAACTTCTAAAACTCTCTCCCTAAAAACCCATCCCAGGATAGCCTTTCTTCCCTCTCTCCCTCCCTCCCAACTCCCCCTTCTTTCCGAATCCAGTTTTTTTTCTATCTCTACAGAAGCTCTGTATCTTTTCCAGGATAAATTGGTCTACTGTTTTAGGCTTCTTTCTTTCACTTTGGCTTGAATTCTACATAGCCAAGAGGATGGGTGCTCAATCACCTGACCTCACCACAGAGGCAGCAGCCTTAGTGGCAAAGGAAAAAAGAAAAGAGAAGACAATGGCCATCCATGTGTTTATATTTTCGCCTTGTCACATACACTTCCTCAATTTATTATCACCTCTGAGATGGGTTTAAATCTTTGCCATTTGTTTCCCCAACCCTTCACTTTTGCTCTCTATGTGTCTTTAGGTCTCAAGTGAATCTCTCTCTTGTAGGCAGCACACAGATGGGTCTTGTTATTTTTATCCATTCAGTCACCCTATGTCTTTTTGATTTTTTTCTGAGTATAGTTGACACACACTGTTACATTAGTTTCAGGTGTACAACTTAGTGATTTGACAAGTTTATACATTATGCTATGTTCATCACGAGTATAGCTACCATCTGTCCCATTATATCACTATTACAGTGCCATTGACTGCATTCCTTATGCTCTGCTTTTCATTCCCAAGAATTACTCATTCCGTAACTGGAGGTCTGTAACTCCCTCTTCCCTTCACCCATTTCGCCCAACTCTCCCCCCACCACCCCAGCAACCATCAGTTTGTTCTCTGTATTTATAGTTCTGATTCTGCTTTTTGTTTACTCATTTTTAGACTCCATTCATGAGTGAATTATATGGTATTTGTCTTTGTCTGACTTATTTCACTTAGCAGAATACCTTTGAGGTCCATCCATGTTGTCTCAAATGGCACGATCTCATCCTTTTTATGGCTATGTAATATTCCATTGTGTATATATACCACATTTTCCTTATCCATCCGTCTATTGATGAATACTTAGGTTGCTTCCATATCTCGGCTATTGTAAATAATGCTGCAATAAGCATAGCGGTGCATATATCTTTTTTTTTTTTAAGATTTTATTTATTTATTTGACAGAGAGAGAGAGAGAGAGAGCAGGAACACAAGCAGGGGGAGTGGGAGAGGGAGAAGCAGGCTTCCCACCAAGGAGGGAGCCCGATGGGGGGCTCGATCCCAGGACCCTGGGATCATGACCCCAGCCGAAGGCAGACACCCAACTGACTGAGCCACCCAGGCACCCCAGGGGTGCATATATCTTTTTGAGTTAGTGTTCTTATTTTCCCTGGGTAAATACCCAATAGTGGAATTATTGGATCATATGGTACTTCTATTTTTAATTTTTTTGAGGAATCTCCGTGCTGTTTTCCACAATGGCTATACCAATTTATACCAATTTACATTCCTTTTTCTCCACATCCTTGCCAACACTTGTTGTTTCTTGTCTTCTTAATTTTAGCCATTCTAATAGGCATAAGGTGATATCTCATTGTGGTTTTGATTTGCATTTCCCTGATTATGAGCGATGTTGAACATCTTTTCATGTGCCTGTTGGCCAACTGCATGTCTTCTTCGGAAAAATGGCTATTCAGGTTCTCTGCCTGTTTTTTAATCAGATTTTTTTGCGGGGGGGCTGTTGAGTTGTAGGAGTTCTTTATACATTTTGGATATTAACCCCTTATCAGATATATCATTTACAAATATCTTCTCCCATTCAGTAGATTGCCTTTTTGTTTTGTTGATGGTTTCCTTTGCTGTGCAAAAGCTTTTTATTTTGATGAAATCCCAATAGTTTATTTTTGCTTTTATTTCCCTTCCCTTAGGCGACATATCTAGAAAAATGTTGCTATAGCTGATGTCAGAGAAATTACTGCCTGTGCTCTCTTCTAGGATTTTTATGGTTTTAGGTCTCATGTTTAGGTTTTTAATCCATTTTGAGTTTATTTTTGTGTATGGTGTTTGAAAATGGTACAGTTTCATTCTTTTGCATGTAGCTGTCCAGTTTTCCCAACACCATTCATTGAAAAGTCTTTTCCTCCCTGTATATTCTTTCCTCCTTTGTTGGAGGTTAACTGACCATGTATATGTAGGTTTATTTCTGGGCTCTCTATCCTGTTCCATTGATCTATGTGTCTCTTTTTGGGCCAGTACAATACTGTTTTGATTCCTACAGCCTTGTAGTTTATCTTGAAATCTGGAATTGTGATACCTCCAGCTTTGTTCTTCTTTCTCAGGACGGCTTTGGCTATTCGGGGTCTTTTGTGGTTCCATAAACATTTTAGTATTGTTTGTTCTAGTTCTGTAAGAAATTCTGTTGGTATTTTGACAGGGATTGCAATGAATCTGTAGATTGCTGTGGGTGGTATGGACATTTTAACAGTATTTGTTCTTTCAATCCATGAGTACGGAAGATCTTTCCATTTGTTTGTGTCATCTTCAATTTCTTTCAGCAGTGTTTTATAGTTTGCAGAGGACAGGTCTTTTACTTCTTTGGTTCAGTTTATTCCTAGGTATTTTATTACTTTTGATGCAATTGTAAATGGTATTTTTTTAAAATTTCTCTTTCTGCAATTTTGTTGTTAGTGAATGGAAACGCTACCAATTTCTGGGTATTAATTTTGTATCCTACCACTTCACTGAATTTGTTTATTACTTCTAGTAGTTTTCTGGTGGAATCTTTAGAATTTTCTATGTATAGAATCATGTTGTCCGTGAATAGTGACAGTTTTTGCCACTTTAAGATGAAAAAAAAGGAGGGGTAACTCATTTGCCCAATCTGATAAGGTAAATAAATAGAGATCCAGAATTTGAATCCAGTCTGAATAGATAAAAGCCCTCAAGTTTAGCCAGATCAGACACTGGGTACATGACCTAATCCCTTCAATCTCCCTTAAGGACTCCAGTGTCCTCTAAAACAGAGGTTAGCAAGCTATGGCCCATGGGCCAAATCCAGCTCACTATCTGGTTTTATAAATAAAGTTCTATTAGAATGTAGTTACTGTCATTCATTTACATAGTTTCTACAGCTGCTTTTGCACTACAAAGGCAGCACTGAGTAGTTGTGACAGAGAATGCAAAACCTAAAATAATTACTGTATGACACTTTGCAGAAAATGTTTGCTGACTCCTGCTCTAGAATAAGATCTCATAGCACATCTTAACAGTTGGCTGGAAATAGGCCAATTCATCACAAATAGTTTTAAAGTAATTTGATAACTTGACAAATTTATTAAATATGGTAAATTGGTCATTCAATAAATTTATTTGTTGCAAGTTGGGTTCTGACAAATTTTTCACTCAGTGAATTCATTCAAGAATTATTTATGGAGTATCTACTATGTGCCAGGTTCTATTTGGATTTATGAATGAAAATGACCCCCCCATGCTTTTATACATTACATTGCAGCAGCAGAAGACAGATAATAAACAACACATATAATAAAAAAGTAAATTATATGGTACTTTAGAAGAAGATATGGGCTGTGGGATTAAAAAAGTTCGATGGGAGATTGAGAGCACAAATGGAAGGATACAATTTTAAATGGTATTATCAGAGTAGACTTTTCCTCAACACTTCTCCTCATTGAGAAGAAAATATCGAGCAAAGACTGAATAAAGTGAGGAGAAAGGCACATAGGCATCTAGGAAAGAACATTCCAGGCACAGGGAGCACACCAAAGAGGACAGTGTGTCTGGAGTAGAGAATGAAGTGGAAATTAGTAGATGTGGTCAAAGTAATTATGATGGATGTACCATGTAGGTCCTTGTTGACCAATGGAAGGATTTCAGCTTATATTCTAAGTGAAATGTGGGCGATGGAATTTTTTGAACAGAGAAGCAACATGATATGATTCATGTTTTAAAAAGATTACTGCAGCTACTTTGCTGATGATAGATTCTGGGGGAACAAGGGAAGGAGCAGAGATACTACTAGTTAGGAGGCTATTGTAGTTATTCAAATGAGAGATGATGGAGAGTGGGACAAGTGGCTGGCAGTGGAGAGACAAGAAATGGTCTCGTTCTGCTGGATGTATATTGGATTAGAGCCAACAGAACTTCCTGATGGATTGGATATAGAATTTAAATGAAAAAAAGTAGTTAAACTTTTTAGCATAGCAACTAGAATGGAAGTACCAACTAATATGACCATTGGAAAGATTTCAGGTAGAGCAGGTTAGTATAGATGTCCATGAAACATCAAAGTAGAGTTACTGAGTTGGCATTACATACACAAGTGTGGAGTTAATAGAAGGTTCTGGTTAGAGATGAAAATTTTATTGATTAAAATATAGCTCATGGCATTTCTTTGTTTCTGTATATTCTTTGATGGCAGGACCCTTTCTCATTCATCTTTTAATCTCTAGTCCTTAATATGGTGTCATGAGCACAATGGATAACACTGTATTTTACTGATATTCAAAGATGCTGCATGAATGAATGAATGAATGGAATGAATGAATAGGTAAATGGACAGATACATTAATGAGACCAATTCACACACTTTAAGAAAGGAATATTTTCCTTCTGTGGAAGAGAGAAGACCTCAAATTGTTTCATTTACCTTTAATAGTATCTAGGAAGCAATGTTCATGTGGGTATCATGGTAAAAGATCACATATGACCTTCAAATTTAGCAGCAGGCAGTCATTATCATCATTTTAGTTGTATGAAGATATAAATACATTGGCAGTCCTAATTCTTGTTATTCTTGATATAAAAGAATGACTCAGATTGATCAAAGAAGAGTTGTCAATTTCTGAACAAGCTGGATGATCAGAGAAAATGAATTCCAAAGAAAAAGGGCAGGAAAATTCACCCATCTGGGAAAAATTCTGTAGTTGAAAATTGTGCCAAGAGAAATATAATAAATCTAAAAAGTAGATAACTTTGCTAAAACTTAATTTAAAAATAGATTTGTCAATATCATCCAGTCTAAGAATTAAGTATATTTTCCCAGATTACCTAATTTTTGATCTGAATAATATCTCAAGCCTATGATTTATTAAAATTTGAAACTCTATCCAGATGAATACAATACTAATATGAGTATTTTATCACTTTTAATTTCCAGATTATATTTTATAAAGGGGATGGAATAGTTAGATGGGTAGAACTGAAATGCAAGGACATCTGGGATTTATTATTTCCCTGAATACTCTCCAGTTTGTCACTATAACTCCTTTTGTTGACTTATGATAAATGAAGATGAATTACACATTCTAAGATCTCTGTCTCTTTAAAATTCATGAAGCAGAGCAAAACACACACACTCACACACACATACCACACATACACACACAAAGACTCACACAAAGACTTAATGAAAATTCACAATCAATAAGACAATTTTACTTAAAGGGGCAGATATGACGCGATTTCATATTTTTTCACATTAACTTCAGGTTCTATATTACTGCACAAAAAAAGGGCAACACAATTCACTTAAGCTAACTTTCAAAACTGTATTTCATAAGTCAATCAGAAAGATAATTATACAATTATAATTATATTATGTTTCACACATATGTGGAATTTAAGAAACAAAACAGAGGAGCATAGGGGAAGGGAGGGAAAAATAAGACGAAATCAGAGAGGGAGACAAACTGTAAAAGACTCTTAACTCTAGGAAACAAACTGAGGGTTGCTGGAGGGGCAAGGGTGGGGGAATGCGGTAACTGGGTGATGAGCATTAAGGAGGGCACGTGATGTAATGAGCACTGGGTGTTATATGCAATTGATGAATCACTGAAGTCTACCTCTGAAACTAAAAATACACTATATGTTAATTAATGGAATTTAAATTTTAAAAAAAACTATCAAAGTTCTAATCCAAAAGGAATAAAAAATTTTGTGTTACTATAGGGGGAAAAAACTGTATTTCAGATGTGAATGATTTAAAAAAATAGAGAAATTATGCTGGTAAGAATTCCAGGGCCCAAACAAAATGTATATGAATGTTCAGGCTTTAGAGGTTTAGCTACACCTGATTTATAAAAATATTTATTTAATTTTCTGAACAGACAATACATTTATATGAATGCCCAGATAAGGTACTAAAAAGAAGTCTTCCCTGACTCCATCTTCCACAGGCCCACTTCCTAAGTTTGTATCACTCTCAACAAGTAAACATTTCACATATTTATCAGGAACACATACAGTTACAAATTTAATCTATAAAAAGATTAGAACTTATATGGTATTGAGCCTTCTTATGCAAGTACACGGAATGTCTTTTCATTTGATACGTAAATCAACTTTTGTGTTCTTGCACATTTCCTAAGTGAATTCATAAACATTTATTATTTTTCTATTGTTATGGTGAATAAGTTATTTTATTATACTTTTATATGAATAAAAGTTTTTGATTTCTATATATTAATTTTGTCCTTTACCACCTTAGTGAATTCTTTTAACACTTGGAGACTTTTCAGTTAATTCTCTTGGGTTTTCCAGGTAGATTGTTATATGATTCACAAGCAGTTTTATTACCACCTCCTTTCTAATTTTTATAGCTCTAGTTAAGTTCTTTGGCTAATTGCTTTAATGTCTACCTCTAGTACAATGTTGCACAATAAGGGTAATGTGGGCATCCCTGCCTTGTTCCTGACACTAGTTTTAATTGTACCAGTGTTTCCCTTGTTAAACACAGTTCTGGCTTTTGCATACATAGTTTCCAACTTAATATTATTGAATATTTTATCAAGAATTTATGTTGAATTTTACAAATATCTGTTTAGCATATCAGAAGATGACCTTATAATTTCTCACATTAGATTCTGGGCCCAGATGGCTTCATGGAGGACTTCTAATATACCTTGAAAGAGAATAATTCTAATCTGTTTGTCTATTCCAGAACCTAATGTATGAAAGAGGAACTTCTAAATCATAAAGCAAACACTGACACCAGAATTCCCCAAAAAGATTACACACACACACACACACACACACACACTCCATAATCGCAGACAAGACTTACTTAGAAAAATGGATGCAATAATTCTACGTGGCAAACCATTCAGCAAGGCATTAAAAAATAAGTTATAACCAAATGGGATTTATTAAAGAATGCAATGATAATTTGCTCTAAGAAAATCTATTACTAAAGTACTTCATATTAGTTTATGTAAGGAGAGAAATCCTATGGTTATCTATATGCTAAAAAGGTAGCCCTTGAATAAATGTCTCCATTGCTTCTAGGAAAATGGTCTACTCCGATTTTTAAACAATTTCTTCTGGGATCATTTTCAGTAAATCGTATTTTTCTACAGTATTGTCCATTTCATCCAGGTTTTGAAATATGTTTAGGCTGAACAAAGTAGTCTCTTAGTAGTCTTAATTTTCTTTTTCTGTTTTTTGACCATTATAACCATATAAAATAAGAAATGATATTTTCTCTTTTTTTGTTAGTCCAGCTAGCAGTTTATCTTATTGTTTTATTATAAAAAGCTAGTTTTTTACTGTATTTATTTTTCAAATGATTTCCTTTTCCTAACTCATTAATTCCTGCTTATAAAAGACAACTTTTAAGTCCTCCCTTCTACTTTCTTATAGTCTATTTTGTTTACTGATACAATAATAAATATAAATATCATTCTGAGTACTGCACTAGATAGGCCTTATAAAGTACAGTACATATCTTCTTACTATTTTCTAGACACTATGCAGTATTGGTTTATAGTTCCTCTTTGGTTTAAGGATTAAGAGAAATACATTTTACCCCAAAAACAAAGGTCTTATTTTCTGGATTTCATTGTTCTTGTTCTTGTTTATTTCTAGTTTTGCTGTATTATGAGAAAATGCTTGCTGTACTATTTCCAATTTTTGAAATTTATTGAGATGGTCTTTGCAGCCTAATACATGGTTGATTTTTGTGAACACTCTATGGGTATGTGCAAAGAAAACATATTCTTTAGAAAGTTAAAAAATATCAGTTAGATCTTCCTCATTAATTACGTTATTAGGTCTTCCATTCATGCTCACTTCAAGTCTCAACTTCCTGGACATTTCCTCTGACACAGGTTTTCAAACCATGCACACCCTAAGCCCAGATGGGCTCCTTTCCTCTCTGCTCATTTAGCACCTGCACTTCCTGCTATTTTCACAATTCTTACCCTGTATTATAACTGCTTATTTACTTGTCAACACGTTCAAGGTCCTTGAGAACAGGGAACATGTCTTGTACTTTGTTAAGTCCTCAGGACCTGACAGCACTTGGCACATAGACGATCCTCAGAATCATTTGTGGAATGAATGGATGAGTATCTCCATAGCTTTCTCTTCTTTAGAATTCCTCTTACAGAAGAAGACTAGGGAGAGGGAGCGAGATACTGGGAAGAAAATATTAAGGATAGATTGAAGGTGTCTGATAAGTAGATAATATTCTAAATAAGTACTATGATGCCCATTCAGACATTGGCAGCCTCCAGTGTTGGTACCCAGATGTGGTCTGGGTACACCAAGAGCCCAAGTACATCAAAAAAAATGGCAAAGTGGCCAGTGTTCATCATTTCTACTCTTATTCTGTACCCAGCCCTTGAAGAAGCCACTAATCTCATATGACTGATCTAGTTCCAACATTCAGAAACTTCCTCAGTCCTTTTTATCTCTTCTGCAATGTAAATTCCAGCCAATTAGGCCAGTCTCAGTTAAGTACTGATTATATTAAAGTAATTTGCAATGAGTTGTGACTGACTCTATAACTTAATTTTCAGGACATATGTTCATCCCCAAATGGGAGCCTGCTAGTCCAAATACATCTTGAGTTAGTTGCTGTTTATCTCTTCTGAATAGCACCTTCACCTCCATGCTTAATTATGCTTTCGGAATGCATGGGATCAGCATAGTTTAAAGCAGGCACTCATAGACAATCTTGCCCTTTTCATTTCCGTTCCTCATCTGGAAAATGAGGGAATTCAGTTAGCTCATCTAGAAAGTTGTCTCAGCTCTAAAATTCTATGATTGGTGTTCTGTCATCTAGTCCTTGCAAATTACTCTAAATAACCTCAGTCACCACTGGAGAATTAGTAAAGACAGGCAAGGCAAATATTGAACTTGATCAATCCTCAAATTGGGGGAGGGGATAGTAGTCAGTCTTTGACTATCCACATCACTGAGGCATGACACAAATATCTGAACAGTGAATAACACAAAAATCTGTTATCAATGAGCAAAGACAAATAAAAGAATAAGGAAGAATCTAAGATACAATCTGGGCCAAACCTTTTCCATAGGCATAAAATCCCTGGAAAGATGCATTGTAGGAAGCATTCTGATTAATCAAATATTCCAATTAATTGTACAATGCCAAAAGACTTAGAGTACAATAAAAATATTCCAAATGTTAAAACTAGGATGAATATGTGATGTCACAGTGGAAATAAGGCTGGACCAAGAATCCTGTTCCAGGCCTGGCTTTGCTCTTAACTGGTTCTTTGACATTAGGGAAATCTCCTCAAGCTCTCTGACCTGAGTATCTGCACAGCTACAGTATGTAGAGATAGAATGAATTGTATATTGAAACATTTTTTTCTGCTTCTTTCTTTATTTTTTTAAATTTTATTATGTTATGTTAGTCACCATACAATACATCATTAGTTTTTGATGTAGTGATCCACGATCCATTGTTTTCGTATAACACCCAGTGCTCCATGCAGTACGTGCTCTCCTTAATACCCATCACCGGGCTAGCCAATCCCCCCTCCCCCCTCCTCTCTAAAACCCTGGTTGTTTCTCAGAGTCCATAGTCTCTCATGGTTCATCTCTCCCTCCAATTCCCCCCCGCCCCATTTTTCCCTTCCTTCTCCTAATGTCCTCCATGTTATTCCTTATGTTCCACAAATAAATGAAACCATATGATAATTGACTTTCTCTGCTTGACTTATTTCACTTAGCATAATCTCCTCCAGTCCCATCCATGTTGATGTAAAAGTTGGGTATTCATCCTTTCTGATGGCTGAGTAATATTCCATTGTATATATGGACCACATCTTCTTTATCCATTCATCTGTTGAAGGGCATCTCGGCTCTTTCCACAGTTTGGCTATTGCGGACATTGCTGCTATGAACATTGGGGTGCATATGGCCCTTCTTTTCACTACATCTGTGTCTTTGGGGTAAATACCCAGGAGTGCAATTGCTGGGTCATAGGGTAGCTCTATTTTTAAATTTTTGAGGAACCTCCACACTGTTTTCCAAAGTGGCTGTACCAACTTGCATTCCCACCAACAGTGTAAGAGGGTTCCCCTCTCTCCACAACCTCTCCAACATTTGTTGTTTCTTTCCCTGTCCATTTTTGCCATTCTAACTGGTGTAAGGTGGTATCTCAGTATTTCCCCTATTACCTCTTATGGATTTCCCTGAGGGCTAATGATGATGAACATTTTTTCATGTGTCTGTTAGCCATTTGTATGTCTTCTTCAGAGAAGTGTCTGTTCATATCTTCTGCCCACTTTTTGACTTGATTATTTGTTTTTTGGGTGTTGAGTTTGAGAAGTTCTTTATAGATCTTGGATACCAGCCCTTTATCTGTAGTGTCATTTGCAAATCTCTTCTCCCATTCTGTGGGTTGCCTCTTTGTTTTGTTGACTGTTTCCTTTGCTGTGCAGAAGCTTTTTATCTTGATGAAGTCCCAAAAGTTCATTTTTGCTTTTGTTTCACTAGCTTTTGGAGATGTATCTTGAAAGAAGTTGCTGTGGCCGATGTCAAAGAGGTTACTGCCTATGTTCTCCTCTAGGATTTGGATGGATTCCTGTCTCACATTGAGGTCTTTCATCCACTTTGAGTTTATCTTTGTGAGTGGTGTTAGAGAATGGTCGAGTTTCATTCTTCTGCATGTGGCTGTCCAATTTTCCCAGCACCATTTATTGAAGAGACTTTTTTCCATTGCACGTTTTTTCCTGCTTTGTCAAAGATTATTTGACCATAGAGTTGAGGGTCCATACCTGGGTTCTCTATTCTGTTCCATTGGTCTGTATGTCTGTTTTTGTGCCAGTACCATGCTGTCTTGGTGATCACTGCTTTGTAACATAGCTTGAAATCGGGCAACGTGATGCCCCCAGCTTTGTTTTTCTTTTTCAACATCTCCTTGGTGATTCGGGGTCTTTTCTGATTCCATACAAATTTTAGGATTGTTTGTTCCAGCACTTTGAAAAATGTCATTGGAATTTTGATCGGGATGGCACTGAAGGTATAGATTGCTCTGGGTAGCATAGACATTTTAACAATGTTTATTCTTCCGATCCATGAGCATGGAATATTTTTCCATCTTTTTGTGTCTTCCTCAATTTCTTTCATGAGTGTTTTGTAGTTCCTAGAGTATAGATCCTTTACCTCTTTGGTTAGGTTTATTCCGAGGTATCTTATGGTTTTCGGTGCTATTGTAAATGGAATCGTTTCTTTAATTTCTCTTTCTACAGTTGCGTTGTTAGTGTATAAGAAAGCAACTGATTTCTGTGCATTGATTTTGTATCCTGCCACATTACTGAATTGCTGGATGAGTTCTAGTAATTTGGGGGTGGAGTCTTTTGGGTTTTCCACATAAAGTATCATGTCGTCTGCGAAAAGAGAGAGTTTGACTTCTTCTTTGCCAATTTGAATACCTTTTATTTCTTTTTGTTGTCTGATTGCTGTTTCTAGGACTTCTAGTACTATGTTGAACAACAGTGGCGAGAGTGGGCACCCTTGACGTGTTCCTGATCTTAAGGGAAAGGCTCTCAGCTTTTCCCCATTGAGGATGATATTCACTGTGGGTTTTTCATAGATGGATTTTATGAGCTTGAGGAATGTTCCCTCTATCCCTATACTCTGGAGAGTTTTAATCAGGAAAGGATGTTGTATTTTGTCAAATGCTTTTTCTGCATCCATTGAGAGGACCATATGGTTCTTCTCCCTCCTCTTATTAATGTGTTCTATCACATTGATTGATTTGCGAATGTTGAACCACCCTTGCACCCCGGGGATAAATCCCACTTGGTCGTGGTGGATGATCCTTTTAATGTATTGTTGGATCCTATTAGCTAGGATTTTGTTGAGGATTTTGGAATCCATATTCATCAGGGATATCGGTCTGAAATTCTCCTTTTTGATGGGGTCTTTGCCTGGTTTGGGGATTAAGGTAATGCTGGCCTCATAGAATGAGTTTGGAAGTTTTCCTTCTGTTTCTATTTTTTGAAACAGCTTCAGCAGAATAGGTATTATTTCTTCTTTGAATGTTTGGTAGAATTCCCCAGGGAATCCATCAGGCCCTGGACTCTTGTTTTTTGGGAGGTTTTTGATCACTGCTTCAATCTCGTTACTGGTTATTGGCCTATTCAGGTTGTCAATTTCTTCCTGTTTCAGTCTTGGCAGCTTATAGGTTTCCAGGAAAGCCTCCATTTCATCCAGATTGCTCAGTTTATTGGCATATAGTTGTTGATAATAATTTCTAATAATTGTTTCTATTTCCTTGGTGTTAGTGGTGATCTCTCCCCTTTCATTCATAATTTTATTAATTTGGGTCCTTTCTCTCTTTTGGATAATACTGGCCAGTGGTTTATCAATCTTATTAATTCTTTCAAAGAACCAACTTCTAGTTTCATTGATCTGATCTACTGTGTTTCTGGTTTCTAATTCATCGATTTCTGCTCTAATTTTAATTATTTCTCTTCTAATGTGTGGCTTAGGCATCATTTGTTGCTTTTTCTCTAGTGCTTTAAGGTGTAGAGTTAGTTGGTGAATTCGGGATTTTTCTATTTTTTTGAGTGAGGCTTGGATGGCTATGTATTTCCCCCTTAGGACTGCCTTTGCAGTATCCCATAGGTTTTGGACCGATGTGTTTTCGTTCTCATTGATTTCCATGAATTGTTTAAGTTCTTCTTTGATTTCTTGGTTGACCCAAACATTCTTGAGCAGAGTGGTCTTTAGCTTGCAAGTGTTTGAATTTCTGCCAAATTTTTTCTTGTGATTGAGTTCCAGTTTTAGAGCATTGTGGTCTGAGAATATGCAGGGAATAATCTCAATCTCTTGGTATCGGTTGAGACCTGATTTGTGACCCAGTATATGGTCTATTCTGGAGAAAGTTCCATGTGCGCTCGAGAAGAATGAGTATTCTGTTGTTTTAGGGTGGAATGTTCTGTAAATATCTATGAGGTCCATCTGGTCCAATGTATCATTCAAAGCTCTTGTTTCCTTGTTGATTTTCTGCTTAGATGATCTGTCCATTGCTGAGAGTGGAGTATTGGGGTCTCCTACAATTAACGTATTGTTATCAATATGACTCTTTATTTTGGTTAACAGTTGGCTTATGTAGATGGCTGCTCCCATGTTGGGGGCATAGATATTTACAACTGTTAGATCTTCTTGTTGGATAGACCCTTTAAGAATGATATAGTGTCCTTCTGTGTCTCTTATTACAGACTTTAGTTTAAAATCTAATTTGTCTGGTATAAGAATTGCTACCCCAGCTTTCTTTTGAGGTCCGCTGGCATGGAAGATGGATCTCCATCCCTTCACTTTCAGTCTGGATGTATCTTTAGGTTCAAAATGAGTCTCTTGTAGACAGCATATGGATGGGTCCTGTCTTTTTATCCAATCTACAACCCTGTGCCGTTTTATGGGAGCGTTTAGGCCATTCACGTTGAGAGTGATTATTGAAAGATATGAATTAATTGTCATCATGTTGCCTGTGAAGATGTTGTTTTTATAGATTGTTCCTGTAAATTTCTGTCGTAGATCACTCTTGGGGTCTTTCTCCTTTTATAGAACCCCCCTTAATATTTCTTGCAGGGCCAGCTTAGTGGTCACATATTCTTTCAACTTCTGCCGGTCGTGGAAGCTCTGCATCTCTCCATCCATTCTAAATGAAAGCCTTGCCGGATAAAGTATTCTTGGCTGCATGTTCTTCTCATTTAGTACCCTGAATATGTCTTGCCAGGCCTTTCTGGCTTGCCAGGTCTCTGTGGATAGGTCTGACGTTATTCTGATGTTCCTCCCTCTGTACGTAAGGAATCTCTTCCCCCTAACTGCCCTTAAGATGGTTTCCTTGGTTCTAAGATTTGCAAGTTTTACTATTACATGCCGGGGTGTTGGCCTGTTTTCCTTGATCTTAGGAGGGGTCCTCTCTGCCTCTAGGACTCGAATGTTTGTTTCATTCCCCAGATTAGGGAAGTTCTCAGCTAGGATTTGCTCAAATACATCTTCTAGCCCCCTCTCTCTCTCCACTCCCTCCGGGATTCCAATTATTCTGACATTGGAACGCCTCATGGTGTCACTTATTTCTCTGATTCTATTTTCATGGATTCTGAGTTGTTTTTCCCTGGCCTCCTCTTTTCCCTTTTTATCTATTATACTGTCTTCCAGATCGCTTATTCTCTCTTCTGCCTCAGTTACCCTAGTTGTTAGATTATCTAGATTGGATTGGATCTCATTGATAGCATTTTTAAGTTCTGTCAATTCACCTTTTATTTCTGCCCTTAGAGACTCTATGTTGCCATTAATTGATTTCTCCATTCTAGCCATTGTCTTCACAATTGCTAGCCTGAATTCCATCTCCGACATCTTGGTTATATCTGCATCCATTTGTAAATCTGCAACATAAGTCATAATCTCTGAGTCTTTTCTATTTTGGGGGCTCCTCCTCCTAGTCATTCTGTTGATGGGTGTTTGAGGGAATGTATAGAGTCCAAATTATTGACCAGAACCCAAGCAAGATGCACCTGTTTTCTTGGGACCTTAGGGTTGCTGGCCTCTTGTTTTCCCAGCCTGTCTTCTGCGGGAGGGGCCTGCCGCGCTGTTACTCAGGCAACCCTGTGTGGGCGGAGTCACCCTGCGCCCCTGTGGCGGGGGATGGTCTCAGTGGGAATCAGTCTTTGGGGCTTTTGTTCTCTGGCGCCTTTCCCTGGCGCCTTTCCCTGGCGGCTTTCCGTGAGTCAGAGCAGAAGAGACCGTTTCCAACCCTCTGCCTCAGAGCAGAGAGACCTCAGTCTGTTCTTCAGTGAGCTCTCCAGGCCACACCGTCTCCGTTTCTGTCCGTGCTGCTATAAACTGCAGCGGCCTGGGTTGTGCGCCCCTCCGCAGTGCCCCCAGTCCTGCCTCCAGGTCAGGGCACGTCTCTGCCCTTTGTGCTTCTAAAACCGCCGGCTGCTCCCAATTCGCGCGTGCAACTCCAACGCTTGGGGTCCTGTCCCGGGGACTGCAGTTCGCGTGCGCGCGACTCCGCAGCTCGGGGTTTCCACCCCGGAGGTTGCAGTTCACCCGCGGGACCCCGGCGCACCGGGTTTCCGTCTCGGAGGCTGCAGTTTGCGTGCGCGCGACCGTCGCTCTGGTTTCTGTCCGGGGGGGCTGCAGTTCGCATGCGCACGCCCCCCCCGGGCTGGCCCCCCCCCCCCCCCGGGGGCTGCCCTAAAGTCCTTTCCCGCCGCTACCGGGCTGCTAGTCTGTGCCCGTCCGCAGCGCGCGAGGCTGTCACTCACCGGCGGTGTAGGATCCCCACGGCCAGGCACCCTCCCGCTGCTGTTTATCCTCCGATATCTGCCCGCGGAATCACGGCTCTCCGCTTCGTACCTCAAAACCAACCGCCTGCGATATTCTGTTTGTAGAGATCCAGATCTTCTTACATCTCAGGCTGGTTTCGTGGGTGCTCAGAGTGGTCTGGTGGATATCCAGCTCAATTCCGGGGACCAGTTGAAATAGGGTCCCCTACTCCTCCACCATCTTTCCCCCCCGAAACATTTTTGAAAGATCAATGTATACTACACAACATATATAATACTAATTTTTCATGCTGATAATATTCTTCAGAATGTTAGAGAAAACTGGGCAAAATTACACAAACTTTGTATTCTCATAATATTACTCATAAATGCCTTCAATATTACCACCATGAGTCATAATATTGGATAAGGCTCAACAAAAGTTTATGGAAAAGATTAAGTTCAATTATGAATTATAGAAGCATAAATGAATCTCTAAATAGGATTTGTGCAAATATACAGTTTGCATTCTGTTTATCTAAATTCCACAAGAATAATTTTGCCCAGTTTTCCAAAAATAAACAGCTGGGGATTTAAAGGTAAAACCGAGCCATTTCAGGCCAAAAGGTCATTCTAAAACAAGAATAGTGGCAGGAAAATTAGCCATTCACTGATAGCATTGACTTCAAGATACAGCAGTTGCCCAAAATCTCTTAAGTGCTTCCATCCAGGAAGGAGTCACATGAGACTGACTCCCACATTTAATTTTAATGAAGATCCTAAATTGGATGAAACTATTAATTAATCTAACTAATTTGCAGTACTCAAGGCATTGACTCTAATGGCCGGATGGGAGTACCAGAGGTCAGCTCCACCGTGATGATCAGAGTTAACACGTTTGAGCATTTACAAAGTACCAGGCCCAGTTGTAAGCACTACCCCCTTGTTAGTTCATGTATATCTCAATTGTTACAGCAAACCTATGAGATCAGCTCCATTATTGTCCCCATTTCTCAGCTGAGAAATCGAAGGCACAGAGTGATTAAGTTATCTTGCCCAAAGTGTATAGCTAGAAAGAGGCAAGGCCTGATTTGGACCCTCAAAGTCAAACACTGGTGCAAATAGGCTTTAGCACCATGCCAACATAGCATGGATAGAGTGCATGGCCATCAACTATTCAACAATTTACAAGGATTTGTTGACTGACTGCTAAAAATATGTAATTCATTTTGGGATCCTATATCTGTATACACAACAACAACAAGAAATTGATATGAGAATTTAAGTGATTCCAGAAAAAAAAAAAAACCCTTACAATGGAATGTTTGAGTATGAATTATCCAGTTTTACCTTCTATGTTGATCAAACCATAGAGAAAATTTATTAGCTCAGACTACCCTGGGTACTATTTACTTGAATTACAATATATGATTAGTTCAGGAATTCACAACAAAATTTTTTTTCTGTAAAGGGCTAGAGAGTAAATAAATTAGGCATTCTGAGGTGTTAGAGCTCTAGTGCAACTACTCAACTCTACCATTGTAAGTAGTAAATAGAGAGCCACACACAATATGTAAATGAATGGGTATGGCTGCATTCTAATTAAACTTTATTTACAAAGGAAAATAACAGGACAGATTTAACTCGTGGGCAGTAGTTGGTGACCCCTGGACTCCAGCACAGGTAAATTGATTTTGAATAGCTATTTTATATATGTTTAAGCAGGGAGCCTGCTTGAGTGAATAGATTAAAAATGAATGTGTTATGGTTCTTGTTCTCGTATGCTAATTATATCCTTCTGGATACCTTGGCTATTATTTTTAACTAAACTTTCCTCTTTAAAAAGTCCAAAACTAAGCCACAAAATCTTACCAAATTCTGACTTTGTGAGGCCCAAAATAGACAACTTATCTCTCTTTCCTTCTCTCTTCTCCCTCTTGCTCTCTCCTGAAGACACCATGTATTAGTTAACTATCACTAAATAACAAATTACTCCCCCCCCCCCCCCACCCCCCCACCACCAAATTTAGTGGCTTAAACAACATTTGAAGCTTTACTTTCTATGGATCAGGAATCCAGGCAAAATTTAGCTGGGACCTCTGTTTCAGGGTCTCTCAGGAGGCTGAAATCAAGGTGTCAGCTAGGACTGCAGTCTCACATGAAGGCCCAACTAGAGAAGGATCCACTTCCAAGCCAACTCATGGGGTTGCTGGCAGGATTCAGTTCCTTCTGGGTTGTTGGACAGAGGCCTCAGTTCCTCACTGACTGTTGGCTGAGTGCCACCCTCAGTTCCTTGCCAGGAGCCCTGTCCACCAAGGCCAGCACATGAAAAGAGCCAGAGAGAGATGCCAGCAAGAAAGAAAGTACAAGCAAGATGGAAGTCTATCTTTTATAACCTAATAATGAAAGTAACATCCCATCACTTTTGCCATAATGTATTTGTTAGAAGCAAGTTGCTAGGTCCAGTTCACAGTCAAGGGGAGAGGGTTATAATACCAGGAGGCAAGAATCATTGGGGGCTGCTATTAAAACTAAGTCTTCATTGGTCTTTTAATGTAATGTTGTTAACATTTTTAATTGATGTTAACATTTTTAATTGATGCCCTGTCAACAGTACTAATTTGTACCTTCCCAATATGTACATCCTTATAGGGTCAAAATATAGCTGTGACTCAATCTCCCTAACAAACATCATACCTAGCATGGAACAGATTATATTTCTGCAAATAAGGTGCTCTCATTATTTCCCTGACCCCAAGAGGGTTCGTATATGCTGAATAACTCTTGCATATTATTGATAGGAAGTATTAGTTTTTGTTATAGTTACACAATTCTAATTTGATCAGTTCAAAACTAGCTGTGTAGAACAAAAAGGGAAGTGATGAGTGTTAAATTATATGGGTAATAGATCCCAAATTGATTTGATACTTCTCCAGATTGGTTTTTGAACCATATTGACACTCCATTCCTATTGATGTTGTGCAAACCAGCCAGATATACGGCTTTTGTCGATAAGAAAGGAATTTTCAGGAGGAGGTGTGGTTAGTTTGTTTGCCATCCTGGTTTTAAATGGTGCCTGATGTGGCAGGCATCATATTTGTGTCAGGTTTCCCTGATCTAGTTTTAGGTTTGGGTCATTTGTTTCAGTAAACCGTGGGCCATATAACAAGTATTTGGATGCAGATAGTTCATTTGGGAGGTGGTCTCAGGAAGGACAAATGAGAGAGTGGGGAGTGTAAACAAGGAAAGGAAAAAGCCAATAAAGTGTATTACTGAGTTGGTTATCATGGAGGGCAACTAAAGCTCAGTCCTGCTGGGGATCCTCTGAAAAAAACCATACAGAATTTTCACTGGACTTGTCCCACCAATAATGGGAAATCTGAGGTCTTTATCTACCCAACTCAAATCCCATTCCTCCATGGTTGAGAGCTGCCCCTAGGAGTGTTCTAGGCTTCCTTGCATACAAGTAGAAAAAAGTTATTAAAGCACCAGGAAAATCTCTTAGGCAGAAAAGCGGAGAGGTTCAGGGGCTTGAGGTAAGTTGCTGACCATTTACAGGAGAATTTTCCACTGAATTGGCAGGTGAATTTAGAGCATCTGCCACACACGGTCTTACATGTGTAAATATTTTCCATCAGCGCAATTTGTTTCTAAGCAAGGAAGTCACCATCTTAGGCAAGTTCTGCCTGGCACGCAGAAGAGCTCAATGAATATGCATTATTGGATGGGTGACATTGAAGGTGGTAAGAAAGCAGAGCAGAGGGTCAGAAGGCTACCTTGAGACTGGGACTCCATCCTGCTATTGACTTGGTTTCCTCTCATCACTCTCTCTTTCCCTTGAGCCCCAGAATCATAGAATAGCAGAAGCCTTAAAGATGATCGTCCAAGCCTTTTCTATTTCTAGAAGGAACCCGAGGCCCAGAAAGGTGAAGTGGTGTGATCCAGTTTGCAAAGCCAGCCAGTGGCAAAGCCAAAACCCACATCCTTGGCATCTTCTCATTGCTCTCTCCATCACAGCTCTGTTACCTCCTCTTAGTTTCTATAATCCTCCAGGATTGATTGCCACCAAGGGACTGAGATTGATCATAACTCTCTGAAGCAGATATATATAACTGATATATTAGAAACTGGTGTGCTCAATGAGTTCTACCAAAATCTTTTCACATTTACAATTTGTTGTTTTTACTCATCTGTACATTTCCATATTGAAATATAATAATAATGCTTCCTGATGGTGGGGACTTTATTTTTTTATTTCTTCAAAGAGCTTACCCATCTATTTTTGTCATTTTATTCAAGAGGCTTCTTTTCTTTTCTTTTTTAATTACTGACAGACTCCTGCAGGCTAGTATCTATTGCAAATAAGTATCTAATTATTAGCTGGTGATTTGTGCTTCTGGTTTTTTTGGTGAGGAGAGAGTCATAGAGCTGACTTGCATCAAAATGCTGCTAGGCTACTGGGGCGCCTGGGCGGCTCAGTCATTAAGTGTCTGCCTTCGGCTCAGGTCATGATCCCAGGGTCCTGGGATCAAGCCCCACGTCAGGCTCTCTGCTCAGCGGGAAGTCTGCTTCTCCCTCTCCCACTCGCCCTGCTTGTGTTTCCTCTCTCGCTGTCTCTCTGTGTCAAAATAAATAAATAAAATCTTTAAAAAAATGGTGCTAGGCTACAGGAAATAGATACAGTAGAGGGCAGCTCTTTGGTAATTTACAGTAGCAAAAAGTGAAATCACCAGCCCAGCCAGTGGCTTTTGTATCAGTTAATTCTCAACCCCTGATGGACCTGTAGCTCCTTTTCTTGTTTTCTCCTCCACACATGTAACCTGGAACTTGATGGGGGCCTGAGATTTTTCCATTTCAGTTTTACTTTGAATGGTATGAAACAGTAGGCAGCTGAATAGCTTCGGGAGCTTTAGATTAGCATGCACCAGGCAGGAGTGCTCAGAGTGTCAAGCCAAGAAGGGAAGGTTTCTGTCAAGGTTCTATCATGGAGACATCCTCACTGGCCTGCTGCCTCCACAGGAGCTCACATGCAAGTACAAAGCTGATGTTAAACCAGGACAGAAGCCAGGATTTGGATGGTAAACTTCTCAGCTACCACGCACTCTGCCATTCAATTATCATCTCACACTATGTCCTCAGCTGTGAAATAGTCTTTGTCCTTCTACCAAAAGAATACTTTTCCTTATCCCCAGGATGTAGCACCCCAGTGCTCAGAGGATTCAGGTACATTGTGGGGAAGGTCAGCATGGGGAGAAGTCTCTTGTACCCCGAAGTCATGGAAGGATTCTAGGTGTTCTTGAGGAAATGGCTTCTCTACAATTGTGGGTTGAACCGGGTTTCTCAGACTGCCACCATTTTATAGTCCAGAATCACCCATTCCTCACCTCTCTTACCTACTGATCGTCTCAGATGTGGGCATGAATCAGGAGTCCACCATCATGATTGCTGTGGGACGATGAAAAGCCTACACCTACTCAGCACTGGCATCCTCCCCAGATGCCTACATTTTCAGAAGGCTGAGAGACTTAGGGGTGCCTGGCCACAGGGTGTCCCTCTGGTGCCTCTAAAAGTGGATACCACCTAATAGTCCTTGTATATTCTGGGGCTGGCAGTTCTACCCTTCTCTTAACCTCTCCACCCATAAAAACTCACGTAGGTAGTAGGTTTTGGCAAGCTACTTTGAACAGTTTGCTGACCACCATAATGGAGAGAAACTTATTCATCTTGGGAAATAATCAGCTATCTAGGCCTGTGTGCCACCCAACAAACGAATTGGTCCCTGAAGGTTGTTCAGGTTTGTCCTTATGAAAGTTCTGTGATTGTAGGAGTACCATTTTTTCTAGTTGCCTCCTGCAGATACCAGGCTTGGAAGCACTGCCACCCAATGGCTGTTTCTGCAAACAGCACTTTCACGAGCGTGTTTACTCAATATTCTACCCAGAACCCAGCAAGAGCGTAAGACGTAGAGAGAAAATGGGGCAGGGGTAGTGACACTGGGATGGGCCAGGTACTTGGTGCTGCCTCCATCCCTCTCTGCCAAGGAAATCTGATTTTCCTGGCATTAAACAGCAGATGTGAGCTCTTTAATTAGGCAATAAAAATGGCAACTTGGCAGTGAAATTATAAAGATAAAATTGTACAACGCCATGAATCTTTGGCACTAGGATTAATTCAACTATCTATATTTTTTTCTGATGATATTTTTACAGTGACTGAATGTAGGTAAGAGTCGAAACAGAAAATCAAAACCAGAATTCTCATTTCCTCTATTGTTGATTACAGCTGTATAAGATTTAGATGTGCATTTGATAAAATTATTTTTCCCCCATAAAATGGAGATGGAGAGAGTGGTGGTATGTTTCATGGCACTGAATGAAAGACAAGTTCATTGGAGTTACTAAAGACTTCTGTTTCACGTAATGAAAGCGCAAGTCAGGCTACTGTGACCAACAGGTACCCTTCATTTCAACAGCTGCATTAACAAGGGTTAATTAAAAATTTGCCTTCTAAATTAGGTAAGAAGCAATTGTACTGTACATAGCAGAAAAGCTTCTATTCTGGTTTAGCAATGGTTTGTATGTATAGTTTGAGAATAAACATTGACTCAGGCAGGTGGGTGTGAGAGACCATTCCACTTAAAGAAAGAAAAATATCTTAGTATTTTGAGATTGCCCTATGAATCCATTTTGTCTTTTTTCCATTAAAAAATAGGCTTAGTGGGTTAAGCGTCTGACTCTTGATCTCAGCTCAGGTCTTGATCTCAGGGTGAGTTAAGCCCTAAGTTGGGCTGCACACTGGGCATGGAGCCTGCTTTAAAAAAAAACTACTACTTGGTTGATCATAGTCATTTGTGATTTTTCTCTACTGTAGAGAACTTCTCTCTGTATGTGTTCATAACTAACCCTCCTTGCTTGTCTGCCGGAGGAATGTCACAGCTCTCTGAGGTCAGCCCAGAAGCTGAGAAGGTGGATATATTTTTGTTGACAAATTGTCACAGGCGAGTGACCTGCCCATGAAGGATGGAGATGGCGTCCAAGCTGTAAGGACATTCAGGCAAACCTCATACAATGATGATTCACTCTTCTGTGCAGAGGATAAACCCTGGGTAGGAAATGGCCCAACCCTGTAAACAACCAGCTTCATGACATGGAATATGGTGTAGTTTTTGAATACAAACAAAACAAATTATGGGACTAAATTAAATAAATTCATGGCTTGATTTTCCCTTTTGAAATGGATCTGAGTAGATTATTATTATTTTTTTGGATCTAAGTAGATTATTAATAAAAAATGTAACTCAAGAAAACTTGCCTAAGTTTTCAAAAAATTGCCAAAACAGTCTTGAAAAGAACAGTGATGCAAAATATCTCTAAGAAATGTCAACATGCCAAAACAATTGAGCAATGAACTAAACTCCACCATCTAACTGATGTGTTTGAATACCAGATCAACATTTATTTAGTGCCACACAAATCTAATCCATTTGGCTGGCTCTACTTTTTCACCAGATAGGTTTGCAAACTACATAAATTGTGAAGTCATGAAAATAATAAGTATGCTTCTTTCCCTTAATGCAAATAAAGAGTAGTCTGAATATCATCATCTATAAAGACCAAAGCGAATTTTTTCCTTTTAGTTTTTGTTGTTCTCATTTTTGTTTTGGTAGCTGATCCTTCATATAAAGCACTGATTGTGGAAGGAATCTGAAATTATATATGGCTTGGATAACTTGCCAACCAACAGAAACTATGGTGCACTTATGGTATGCTCAAAGACTTGTCCTTGCTGGCATAGATACAAAAGACATTACTGGGTCTTTATCCTCCAGTATCATATACTTTAGTTGGGTGGATAAAACCTGCATACATGAAGCAAAGACTAAACTGTACGATCCTAACTTTAAGTATAATACAAACCCGAAAGATGGGCAAGACCACCGTGGACTAGAATGGGCAGAGAAAGCATCACTCTGGAGATGGAGTTTGAGCTACTCCTTGAGGAATTCTCTGGAAATAAACAGGTAGAGGAAAGGCAGGAAGAGTTTCTATGCTGGCAGAAATATATAGGCCAGGTTTTCTCAACCTTAACACTATTAACATTTGGAGCTGGGGAATTCTAGGTCATGGGGAGGGTGTTATGCATTGTTGGGCATTTATAGCAGTATCCCTGGCCTCTAACCACTAGAAGCCAGTGGCAAAACCCCACTCTCCAGTTGGGACAACCAAAAACATCTTCAGGAATTGCCAAATGTCTTCTCAGAACATCGTCCCCAGTGGAGACCCACTGGACTAGATATAGATGCCTGGGCTTGGGGAGTTTTTGCTTTCTCCATCTCAGAGTTTATCAACCTCAGAATTATTGACATTTTGGGTTGGATAATTCTTCATTGTGGGGGTTGTTCTGTGCATTATAAGATAGTTAGCAGCATTCCTGACCTCAACATCCCAGACACCAGTAGCACCTCCCCCTGGTTGTGAAAACCCATTGTGTGTGTGTGTGTGACACAAACATTGCCACATGCCCCCTGGGGTGCAAAATCACACCCATTTATGAACCACTGGGGTTCTCAGTAGGAATGGACTTGGCCCCGTCAGGGATAAACAGAATTGCTTAAACAAAGTACAAGGTTCATGTTAGGAAAGAGTGGAATAAGATTGATTAACTAGGGTGGATACATGTGGTGAAAGATCTTGGATACTAGAGCCTATAATAGGCAGCCTTGGCAGAGGGAGAAGCAAGCTTCCCAAGGAGCAGGGAGCCCGATGCGGGGCTCGATCCCAGGACCCTGGGATCATGACCCGAGCTGAAGGCAGATGCTTAACGACTGAGCCACCCAGGTGCCCCAGCCTTGGCAGTTCTTAAGCAGATGTGTTGCAAAATGTAATTGGCATTTTAAATTTAATCTCACAGAAGCAAAAGGATAAAGTGCCTTGGAGAAGAACTGAATACAGGGAGCAGGGGGCTCAGTCAGGAAGTCATAATAACCAGGTTTAAGTACAGATGGCCAGGGTTGTAGTGACATCTTTAAAATGGAGAGAAAAGAGTAAACCCAAGGGTGCTCTGCCGAAAGAAATGTTGAGTTTTGGGGCACCTGGGTGGCTCAGTTGGTTAAGCGACTGCCTCTGGCTCAGGTCATGATCCCAGGGTCCTGGGATCGAGCCCCACATCAGGCTCTCCACTCAGCGGCGAGTCTGCTTCTCCCTCTCCAGAGCTCTGTGATCTCTCGCTTTCACTATCTCTCAAATAAATAAAATCTTTAAAAAAAATAGAAAAAGAAATGTTGAGTTTTCACAACAGATTGAATAATAGAGATAAAGGTGAGTAAAGAACCAATGGTGAAACTACATTTGCTAGTGGAAAGAAAGATTAAAATCAAATGATAGGGAAGGAGGAGCATTTAATGAGTTTGATTTTGCAAATAGTAACTGCAGGCATTTTAGAATTAGCACAGGAATGAGAGGTGAGAAGTCAGTACTGAATGATGGATTTGCAAGTGTTGAAAACACAAAATTCTGAAATCTCTGTGGCCTAATATAATGAAAGTTTATTTCTCATTCAAATTATACTCCATTGTAGAGTGGGTGGCCCTGGGTCTTCTAGGGATCCAGGCTTCTTCCATCTCTGGGCACTGCCATCTGAAATGAGTGACATCCAAGGTGGTTGCAGAAGGGCTGAATCATAAGGATCTCATGGGAGATTTTAGAGGTCCTGAAGTGGCATATAGCACTTCTGCCCACATTGCATGGGGGATCCAACTAAAGTGGCAAATCTATCTTACTGGTGTTCCAGGAAAAGGAAGTGGGATTCATGAGAACTTGGCCAGTCTCTGCTATAGGACGGACACAGACATGGACACACACACACACACACACACACACACACGAACAAGAAGAAAACTATAGGAGTGGATGAATTCATTGAGGACATGAAGACAGAAGGAAAAATCAAAGAGGTAGAGCTCAAGGAACACAAATTACAAATAGAAGAAGATCCAGCAAAGGATTCAGAGATGTTAGAATGCTTGGAAGAAAACAGGCCTTGTGTAGAGTTGAAAGTGGCAAGAGGAAGGAAGGCAAATTTTGGTAAGGAGGGAAAATATCTGCTTTTGCTAAGACCCTGGCTTTTGAAGACAAAAAAACACCAGGATAATTAGAAAAGGACTTACACATCTATACCCACCTCAAAACCACATTAGCTTATTTTTAAGAGCAGTCCGACACCCAAACCCCTTGGCCTGGCCTTCGATGTGCTGGCCCAGCCTATCTGTTCACACCCCACCATGCACTTCCCAGGTACCTAGCATATCCTGGTTATGAGGCTGTTCGCGATCCCTAAGCCCACCTACTCTCCCATCTTCATGGCTTTGCTTCTATAGCTGTTTCCACCCACCAAAGTCCCAGCTTTCCACAAACCCTAAGTCAAATGTCACATCACTGAAGAATGAAGCCTTTTCTGATCTTCCCTGTCAACATCAACCTCCCCATATTCCAACAGCCTTTTGGTCTTTCTTCTACCTTGACACAGGGGACCATCTACTGTGTATCAGTTATATGTTCACTTGACTGTGTCCCTCAGTAGACCAGGAATTTCTCAAGCACCAAGCAGTGCTACTGTGATGTATAACCCCAGGACAAACCAGACAACGCTACAGTCTAGGTCAGGGGATAGCAGATGTTTTCTGTAAAGGACCTCATAGTAAGTATTTGAGGTTTTTGCAGGCCATATGGGCTCTGTCACAACTACTCAACTGTGCCATTTTAGTGTAAAAGCAGCCATAGATAATATGTAAATGAATGAGTATGGCTGTGTCCCAATAAAACTTTATTTCTAAAACATGTGGTGGGCCAGATTTGATCCATAAGCCCTAATTTGCTTCTCTGTGACGTATGGGAATGACACTTTCTGGAGCACAGTGTGAACGGGGTCCTCTGAAGTATAATCTGGGCAGTATCAATGTGCATCTCAGTTATCCTTGTATCTTCTGCCCCACCTCCCACCAGCACCTCGTATAGTGCCTTCCACACAGTAGGCCCTCAATGTTTATTTTCCTGAATTAAATATGCCTGGAAAGATACCAACTCAGTGAGTCATAATAGCATTTTGAGAGCTTAATTACCTTTGAAATCTATTTTTTGCAAGACTGTAGTAAAGTAGTTCAGGAAGCAATCATGTAAGCCCAAGAATCATAAAAAGAATGTGACAGGGGAAGATGTGAGCTAACAACATCTAGGGATTAGCAGCCAAAGAGAGAGAATCTGACATCAGAGCTGGGTAAAAGCAACAAAAAGGCATTTCAATCCTCAGAGACTAGCACCAAGGGACATCACATCACATGTAATAGATGTCTCACAACACCCTCTAAATCCGTGTGAATAATGCATTTAATGCCAGCACTTCAGTGCTGGAAAGATGTTCATGATTTGGAGGAAACTCAGAGATCAACCAAAATGATTAAGAGACTGAAAGGACTCATTTATGAGCAGCTATAAAAGAAGCCGAATACGTGCTTGACCTGCTGATGACCAGAACAAGATGGGGGAAAGGTTTACAAATTACTAAATGCTATAAACACCAGGAAGGGGAGGACTGATGGTCAGCTCTATTGGACTTAGCTTGTGGTATGGACATATCTCAGGCACTGACAAATTCCTCTCATTATTGGGTCTTAAAACATTTACGGGCCTTCTGAATAATATATAACTGGGAATGCTGTGATTGGTAATGTTCTGTTATTACAGGAGAACAGGATTGCTCCAGAAGAGCAACTATAAGACAAATTACAGTGGAACAGGATTGCTCCAGAAGAGCAAACACAAGACAAATGATTGCTTATTAAGGGAAGAAACATTCCAGGCATGCTAAGTGTGCTGAGAGAATTAAAATCCACTAACAGTCCACTCCTAGAAATATCAAATACATGCAACTGTGGGTAATGTTATATAGTGTAGAATTGTTGAAATTTAATACAAAGATGGAAAGATGGCCTGATATTTCCATCATTCCTTCTGTCATTCAATCACTGATTTATCCATCCATCCATCCCACATATCTAATGCTTATTCACTATTTCCTAGGTCCTGTGCTGGTGATACAGAGATTAATAATACACAGAGCCTGTCCAAAAAAAAAAAAAAAAAACTGCTTATGGTCTAGTGGTGGGATCAGGGAAGTTCATGGAGTAAGAATGGACAAGTTCAATAGAGAATGATGAGAGAGCAAAGAAAAGTGGCTCCTAACCCAGAAGGCAGAAAGCTGGAAGGTTGGGGAAGCTTCCCAGGTGAGCCAACATCTGAGTCAAGTCTTGAAGGATTCTGAGGAGTCTGTGAATCAGAAAGAATGAGAATAAGCATCCCAGGTAGGAAGGGTGATCTATTCAAAGTGCTGGAGATGACAAAGTGCTGGACCACTTTCTCACAACATATGTGGGACTGACCAGTAAATCAGGTTGACCGAGACGAACAGTGTAAAGCAGGTGGTAACCTTAAAAATAAGAATTGGAATATATTAGGATCATGGGTGATTTTTTTTATTTTCCTTGATCTTTCTCTCTCTTCCAAAATTTCTCCATTAACAAAATCACACCCTTATGTAGACGAATAATTGCAAACATTTATATAGCACTTATTCTGTGCCAGACACTATTCTAAGCACTTTGCATATATTAAGTGATCTTCACCACGTAACTCTGAGATAGGTATTATTGTCCCTATTATACAGACAAGGATGGGAGGCAGAAAGAGGTTTAACAATTTGGCAAAATGATAGAGTTAGTCAGGAACAGGGCGCTCTTTTCTGCTTGGGGCATCTTACTCTAGAGCCTCTGCTTTTTCATCTGCTGTGTTGCTATTAACTTTCTCAGCCAGAAGCTGGTTTTCCTATCATTTATTCCCATAATCCCACTCTAAAAACTGATCTGACAAATAATCAGAGATACAGCCAAATATTTTAGGGGAAGAATGTTCATAGCCCCAAAGTTTATAGTGGCGAACAATAGAACTTCAAATCACCTAGATGCCCTGTAATACAAAATGATTCATCATGGTCTGGACCATTATGCAAGCATGATTTAGAAGGAAGTTAAATGATGTAAGAAATGCTCACTCTAAAGATCAAAGAGAAATGTAAGATACAAACGGTATAATCCTAGTGTGTGTTTGTGCGTGTGGAAATCCACCAGTCAGACTGGTATCCACTTCCAATCTTAGCTCTGTCATTTAACTAGCTCTGTGACCTTGAGTAATAATTTAACCCTTCTCCAGTTTCCTCATCAGAAAATGGGGGTAATACAGCTGTTGTGATGGTTAGAAAATGCAGGTAAAATGCTTATAGTACTGGCTGGTAAACACTCAGGGTCTGATATCAAAATAATTGGAAACCCTATTTAAAAGTTAGAGCTAGGGGCGCCTGGGTGGCTCAGTTGGCTAAGCACTGGACTCTTGATTTTGGCTCAGGTCGTGATCTCAGGGTCATGGGATTGAGCCCCACGTCGGACTCCATGCTCAGGGGAGAGTGTACTAGAGATTCTCTCTCTCCCTCTCCCTCTGGCCACCCCCCAACGCATGCTCTCGCGCTTGCTCTCTCTCACATAAATAAGTCTTTAAAAAAAAGTTACAGTGGGGTGCCTGGGTGGCTCAGTCGGTTAAGTGTCTGACTCTTGATTTCGGCTCAGGTCATGATTTCAGGGTCCTGAGATCGAGCACTGCGGGCTCCCTCTCAGCAGGAAGTCTGCTTTTCTCCCTGTCCCTCTGCCCCTCCATTGCTCTTGTGCTCTCCCTTGCTCTCTCTCTCAAATAAATAGATAAATCTTTTTAATAAAATTTAGAGTTAGATAGTACATATTCAGCTAGCAGTTTGGTAAGTATCCTTTGTAGTCTGGGGTCCAGTAGGTTACAACACCATCTAGTTATTTTTAAAAAATAAGTGGGAACGAGGTGAAGGTGAGGGGCACTTTCCATTGCAAGTAAAAACTATTTGCTTTCAGAATCTGATTTCTCAAATTTTAAGGGATACTGAACACTCAGCCAACCATTGAAATGTTATAAAATTTCCTTTTTAACCAGATCCCTTCCCAAGACCAGAGCCCTGATGTTTTACCTGGGTTGAATATTTTTGAATTGTGATAGTTTAAAACCATTAGAAATGTGTTTTCATTGTCAGGATCAATAGATTGATGGAAATTACAAATGGGTTTTTGAAGGGTTCAAAGCCAACACATAGCTTCTTTCTCATCCAGGTTTTGGAATGATCTTAATTATACTAGTTTTTAAATATTAAGAAAAAATGGAAGGAAATAAGCAGCTTCAAAATTTTGTTTTTTCTTTTTTTTTTCCATTAAGGAAATTCTTGTAGTCATCTTTGGAGCTGGTCTCAGGGATGAGGCTACTTGAGCAGATGGGCTTATACTGAAAGAGACGGAACAAAAGGCCTGGGGCAAAGGGCATGTCATTTTCACTGCTCAGCCCGAGTCTGCAAAGTAGAAAGGAAAATGCTTAAGCTCTCTCTTAAGGAAAGGAGAGAAAATCCTTGATGAAGGAAAATGAAGTGTTCTGCTTCTCACAACATGAGGAGCCCGATTTCTCCACGAGTTTTCACAGTGCCCCCCTCCTCTGTCTCTCTCTCTCTCTCTCTCTTTCAGGTTTCCTACGTGAAAGCGATTGACATCTGGATGGCGGTGTGCCTTCTGTTTGTGTTTGCTGCCTTACTGGAGTACGCGGCTGTGAACTTTGTCTCCAGACAACACAAGGAGCTCCTGCGGCTCCGGAGAAGACAGAAGAGACAGAATAAGGTACAGTTGACCCTCAGCGCAGACAAAGTCGGGTAGAGCTTGAGGTAGTTACCCAGGCAGTGCAATTCAGAAAATAGAATACATAATGAGCAAGAGGCTAAGGTTAATTTTGGTCCTGAGGTGTCCTACTAGACTGAATTAGTGCTCAGGTCAGTCCTTTAAAATTGGGGCAGGGTTGTCACATTTAGCAAATAAAAGCACAAGGCATGCAGTTAAACTTGAAGTTTAAATCAACAAACAGCATTTGGTATAAAAATGTCCCAAGTACTGCATGGGAGATACTTATATTAATGAATTATTTGTTGATCTGAAATTAAGATTTAACTGGGAGCCCTGTGTTTTATCGGGCAACTCTAATTGGAGATCTATACTCAATTTGACAAAATTGCTTTAAAATCCTGTTGTTTTGAACATTAATAATTTGTGTGTATGTGACTTTGTGTACATAGCTACCTCGACTGACTTTCTCATCAATTGCTATGATTTTATGTAAATAAGGTCCCTACCCAGGTTGGTCACAACTTGATAAATCCAATCAAACTGATCTCATTGTCTCAACTTAAACTTTAATGCATAAACCCAAATTCTACACCATCCAGAGGTTTGAGGTTTCAAACAGATGCTCAAAATCAGTAGCTCCGTGGTTCCTAAACTTGCCTGCCCCTTAGAATAGCCTGCGGATCTTTCAAAATCCCAAACCTTGGCCACACCCCACAGCAATTAAATCCCATCTTTGGGATGGGGCACAGTAGTCAGGATTTCTGAAGCTCCCCCCAGGGAATTTCAGCATGTGTACATGTTGGAAAAGCACTACTCTGGCTTATGATCCAATTTCATATGGGACACCAGGAGGCTTGCCCTTGTTTTCAGTTTCAATTCTGGAAGAGAAACATGCCCTTTGATACGGAGGATCCTAGTGCCAGTTGCTAGAGGACTGAAGTTAAAATTTTACATATAGGAAATGACAGATACTTTTCAAAAATCTGCTCCCCTAAAATTTAAGCAATTAAACTTGCTATTAAAGCCATAGTTATATACTACTCTGTTGGAAGAAAGCCAAAAATGTTTCACTGTCAATCTTAATGCTTCTAAATACCTAGATGCAAAGCTAAACATTTATTGTGATTTAGATGTTGGTTACGTTGAAGAGCTCGTATGCATATGAGCTCACAGAGTCCTGACCTCATCTACCAAAATGTTTCCTGCACATACTCTGGACTGGTATCTGGCTGGTTGCCCTGTTTCTCTTCTCTACCTCTTAGGAACATTTTGTCCTATCATAGCCTAGGGAAGCACACACATTCTCTTTTCTGTACACTGTTGAGTATCAAGCCTTTCTCAACTTTCTCCTCCTTGCCTCCTTGTTGATGATAACGATTTCTTCATCCTCATCCACAGGAATCTGCACAAATGGCACCTGTGCCACCCAGGAAATTACGGGAATGTGAGGTTATTCCAGCACATAAACTGTATTCCCAGAATTCCCTCGCTTAGCATAGTAGATGGCCACTGACTGCATACTCTCCTAGACCAGAAATGGAAAATGAGTTTCATTTTGCTTCCCAATTCTGAATAATTGGTAGGACTTCCTTGGAATGCTGTGTGGAAGATTCTTAGGCTGTATCTGTATCTTATCATAAGAGTCACATGGAGCGCTTGTTAAAAGTAGTTTCTTGTACAGATTCCTAAACCTATGAATCAGAGTCTGCAAGGGGAGGTCACTGAGAATTAGTACATTTCACAAGAGTCCCAACTGAGTCATATTATAAGTCTGCAGAAACCTGGGCAATACTAGAGCAGGCAGGAGAAAAGAAGATGAGGTTGGGGGAATAGGTGATTTCAGATTCATACAGGACTTTGCAGGCCAGTATAAAGGAATGGATTTCATTCCAACTGACTGGAATCCACAAATTAGTTTCAACATAGCAAATACCAGGATATCAAGTGGATGGTCCATGGGGTCAAGCGTAGCAGCAGCAGATATTAGGAGGCTATTGTAGACATCTTCCAACCCATGAGCATGGAATATCTTTCTATTTCTTTGTGTTATCTTCAATTTCTTTCATCAGTGTTTTATGGTTTTCAGAGTACAGATCTCCCACCTCTTTGGTTAGGTTTATTCCTAGGTATCTTATTATTTTTGGTGCAGTTGTAAATGGGATTACTTAATTTCACTTTCTGCTGCTTCATTATTGGTGTATAGAAATGCAACAGATTTCTGTATGTGGATTTTGTATCCTGTGACTTTACTGAATTCGTTTATCACTTCTAGCAGTTTTTTTCGTGGAGTCTTTCGGGTTTTCTATATATAGTATCATGTCATCTGCAAATAGTGAAAAGTTTTGCTTTTTACTTCTTCCTTACCGATTTGGATGCCTTTTCTTTCTTTTTGTTGTCTGATTGCTGTGGCTAGGATGTCTAGTACCGTGCTGAATAAAAGTGGTGAGAGTAGACATCCTTGTCTTGTTCCTGACCTTAGGGGAAAAGCTCTTAGTTTTTCCACATTGAGGATGATGTCAGCTGTGGGTTTTCATAGATGACCTATATTAGGTTGAGGTATGTTCCCTCTAAACATACTTTGTTGGGGGTTTTTATCATGAATGGATGTTGTGCCTCGTCAAATGCTTTTTCTCCATCTATTGAAATGATCATATGGTTCTTATCCTTTCTCTTATTGATGTATAACATTGATTGATTTGCAAATATTGAACCACTCTTGCAACCCAAAATTAAATCCCACTTGATCATGGTGGATGATTTTTTTAATGTATTGTTGAATTCGGTTTGCTAGTATTTTGTTGAAGATTTTTACATCTATGTTCATCAGGGATATTGGCCTATAGTTCTCTTTTTTTAGTGGTGTCATTATCTGGTTTTGGTATCCAGGTAATACTGGCCTCATAGAATGAATTTGGAAACTTTCCTTCCCTTTCTATTTTTTGGAATAGTTTGAAAAGAATAGGTATTCAGCAACACAAGAAACAGGTGTTGGCAAGAATGTGGAGAAAAAGGAACACTTGAGCACTGTTGGTGGGACTGTAAACAGGTACAGCCACTGTGAAAAACAGTATGGAGGTTCCCCAAAAAGTTAAAGATAGAATTACCCTACTGTCCAGCAATTGCACTGCTGGGTATTTACCCAAAGAATACAAAAACACTAATTCAAAGGGATACATGCACCCTGATGTTTATAGCAGCATGATTTACAATAGCCAAGATATGGAAGCAGCCCAAGTGTCCATTATTGATGAATGGATAAAAAAAAAGGTAGTATGTATGTATGTGTGTGTGTGTGTGTGTGTGTGTGTGTGTATAATGGAATATTATTCATCCATAAAAAATAACAAAATCTTGCCATTTGCAACAACATGGCTGGAGCTACACAGTATTATGCTAAGTGAAATAAGTCAGAGAAAGACAAATACCATATGATTTCACTTATATAAGAAATTTAAGAAACAACAAACAAACAAAGGAAAAACAGAGATAGACCAAGCAGAAAACAGACTCAATTACAGAGAACAAACTGATGGTTTCCAGAGGGGAGGTGGGTGGGGGGATGGGTGAAATAGGTGATGGGGATTAAGGAATACACTTGTCATGATGAGCACCAGGTGATATATGGAATTGAATTACTATATTGTACACTTAAAACTAATAAAACACTGTAGCTTTAAAAAGGACAATGGAGGAGTTGGAGGAGAGGAAGGGAAAGTGGGAGGGAGAGCAGGGGAGTTAAGGGTGCTTGCAAGGACCAGTAGTGATGAACCAGGGACTCTAAAGTAGGTAAAATGAGAACATGAAGGAGACACTGGCTACTCATGGATTGGCCATTTCACTGAGGTCAATGAAATGCTGAAATAAGAATATTAAAATAACTGTGCTGGAAGGACACAAACCAGTGGTGAGCAGGGGAAAGAAAAGTTCAAAAATCAAGATTTCACAGGAAGTAAAGACAAGGATAAGGGTATGAACATAAATATTTGGCTAAGGTCCAGCAGAGGAAAAATGGACAGCGAGGCAGTCCAGGAATTGAAAGGCCAAGGATGGGGCCAGTTATCCATTTGGTTATTGAAGACCCTCCATGAAAGATGGCATTCATGGGTATTGAGCTGATAATGAAAGAGTTCCTAAAGTCATCAACTCCTAAGGGCTGGAGGCTGGCAGATGACAGCAGTGATAAAGGAGACCAGTGATGAAGTCGAATGAACTCAACTTCAGAGGCTCCAGAGGAGCTGGGGTTAAATAAGGAAGAAAGCAAGATAGTTTGGGCACTGCAGAGAGGAGCAAGAAGGACACCTGAGAGACTGACAGTGGTGGGCATTAAGGGGAGACTCCTTAGAGATGCCAGTTGGCATTGGTAGTCACTGCTTTGTCTTAAAAAAAACTGAGAAATCCAAGTTTAGATGTTTTGCATGGAGATGTTCTGGAGTTCGACTATGCATCTCAAAATGGCCATTCAAAAAACAAAGCTTAATTAACAAATTTAAGACGTGAGAAGGAGGTGGGGAACAAAACAAATCATGTTTGGACCTTTGCTGTCAAGGCTATTATTTTCATTGACAATTAAATTTTGGAGGAAAAAAAAAAAGATTAGGAGACATTTCCAAATATGTGTCCCTTAGAAAATGGCGTCTTTTTCTCTAAGGCAGTATTTTAAGTTTTTTAAGTCTGAACCATGGTAAGAAAAAAAATGGTAATAAGTGCTAACATTGATTGAGGGCTTACTATATACCGGGCATTGTTTTAGGCACTTTCCATACAGTAATTGATTTAATCCCCAAACAACTAGGTGAATAGCGTGGTCATACAGCCCAGCTTACTGTGGGAAGTCCTGGTCTTGCATATTGTCCTGATGCCTTGGTGTAATTTAGCATTTGTTATGGATTATTCATTTTAAACAAATTATTAATAGTTGCATTAAAACAAAATGAAGTGGGTTTGGTCATCTTCTGGGGTGGAGGCATACATGTACAGTGGACGAGTTCTCATTTTAACATGTAGTCAAATCTAAAAAATAACCATCACTATCCCTGGCTTCTTTTCTTGACCCTTTCCAGAAGCAATGTCATCTCGCTCTCTTTTCAGGATAGCTCAAAGGGAGCTTGCTGATATCAAAATGAAGTGCATTTGGACACAAGAGACTAGGGATAAAGGAGCCTTTCTTTTGGCCTCTGTCAGTGGGGGGACACTGCTATCCTGCTGGCCATTTGGGGTGCCAGCCTTGGTCCATGACATGGCACACAAAATCCATGACACCACTAGGCCACCACTTAGTTGGAACACATGGAAAATCATAGGTTCAATGGACAAAAAACAAAACAGAGGCTGAGCAGTCTTGCTGTTGAGCATCTGATAGTTCAGGACTGAATGTTTTTGTCATTTTTTGCAGGATAATTTGTTTGATAATGCATTTTTATTTTGTCATATCATCAGAGAGTTGTATTGTCTGTTAGTGCCATTTTCCACTCTCAAAATTGCCCTTGTTTGGATAAATTATGTGGTCTTCCTGTCAATAATGAAGGCAGTATTTGTATCTCCATTTTACAAATAAGAAAACTAAAGCAAAGAGAGGTTAAGCAAAATGCCCAAAGCCACACACGCAGGAAGTCTGGCTCCAGAGTCCCTGACCTTAACTGCTATTGCTCAAACTTCACATTTTAGATCTTATATTATGATCCAGCCTCTCTCTCTGAGACACAGACATACTTGAAACAAACACCTCTAATGCACTCTAATGGTCTATTCTGCTTTTTAAATGCAGATGTGATTAGGGTAAGGCAAGTGAGGTGAGCACACAAGTACAGGGTCAGATGCTGTTTTTATTTGAAATTTTGATATTTTGTTCACCTTGGATTTTTCGCACTAACAATGAAGTTTTTGCATTAAAGTATTGACCTGGAGCACTGGGGTTGTGGCACCCCCTTACATTTTGCACCTGAGGCCTTACCATGCCCTAGTTCTGGCCCAGCTAGTCATGAACCACTAAATTCTCACAGACCCTAATAGGTTGTGGCCTGAGTTAAAACAAAAACACCATTTTTATTTTTATTTTTTAAGATTTTATTTATTTATTTGAGAGTGAGCAAGCGAGAGAGAGAGACAGAGAGAGAATGAGCAGGAGCAGAGAGGGGCAGAGGGAGAGAGAGAAGCAGACTCCCCGCTGAGCAGGGAGCCCCATGCAGGACTCGATCCGGGGACTCCAGGATCATGACTTGAGCTGAAGCAGACGCTTAACTGACTGAGCCACCCAAGTGCCCCTAAAAACACCATTTTTAAAATTTCAATATTCCCATTGAAAAACAGTCATTGGGGAACTGACCTCTGCAGCACAATACAGGCTGATTATTTAGAAGGTATAAGAAAAAAACCAAGAGCAAATCATTTTCCAAAGTGACACTGGCATTAAGATTTATTCAAGGAAGATATTTATTGAGAGAAATGCCTGAGATTACATTTACTTGCATGGGAAGAAAGTCTGCTGCTCACTAAACAACGAAGTTATGAAATGGGGTCACCTTCAAGGAGGGGCCAGGCAGTTTGTGACTAGGTGTATTTGCTTCAGTTATCTTTTCTACATCTCACAAAACAGCCACTGTCAATTTTACCAAAGCAGAGTTTCTCAGAAACAATCAAGCCCAGATCTTCAATGGACAGAACTTGTAAATCCCGATGGTTGGGCCAACCCCAGTCTATTAGATGCTGACGCCCCAGGTCTATGTGGTAAAATCCTATTTTTACGTTACCTCCTCAGCTCCAATAAGAAGTTTTCATACCATGTGATGTTTATAACAATTTCCCCACAAGAACTTTAAAGCCTCACCTGAGTTTCTCCCTTTCTTTTGTTGTTTCCTTTCTTTTTATTATCTGGCCGCACCACACCTGACTTTTGGCATTGGGCCGGGTTTCAGATCTTTCCAGTTGCCCACAGAGCCCCGATTTCTTTATTTTCCATGACAAAACAGAAATTGTGGCTGCTTGAGAACATAGTTATGGTTTTTAGGCCACCTAATGATAAGCTCTTTGTTTTAAAGTTTTCATTTTAAATCCAGTTAACTACAGTGTTATATTAGTTTCAGGTGGACAATATAGCCATTCAACACTTTCATCCAACACCTGGTGCTCATCATCATAAGCTGCCTTTTAAAAGGAATGTTAACACATTATTCAGACTTCAACCTCCCAGGAAGAAAATAAGGGGCTTCAACCTGACCAGACAACAGGGTGAAAATGTAAGGCCCTGATCAAAACATCTCAGATGATAATAAGTTGGCAACGTTAGAATTCAGTAATCATTTTGTTGCGCTTTTCTGCCCTCCCCCCATCTATCCTTTAACTCTCAGCTAACTTGCTAATTCCTCAAAAGATCATTTCCTGGTCCTACAGGGCTGAAATAATCCCACTCTTTCAAGCACCCTTAGTAACCAATTTGTTCCTTTTGATAAACGTGTACAACAATGGGTAGAAAGTGACGCATGTTTACAGAAGAATAGAAGATTGGAAAGATATTGGTAGATATTATTTAGGACACTTTACCTAGAAATACCTGAATCTTGCTCTCAACCAATCGTCTTCTCATTGACCTACTGAATGGAAATAAACCTACAAGGACAATAAACTATTTTTATCCAGGCTTTAGCCTCAAACCTGAATGCAATGCCCCCAGGAGGGAAACAACTTAGAAGAAGCCCTTGTCCCTCCACCCAGCAGGCCCAGAAGCCCTGCGCCATTTCCTCCCCACTGTTCCAAGGGCCTTAGATTTTCCCATTCCAATGGGACATGAGACCCCACTGGTGAAAGCCAGAAGACAAGGACCCAGAGCAAATGGTCATCTTGGAGTGGCTTATCTAAATCCATGGAGTCCTGGAATGTCCCCAGTCAGACCAGCCCTCCTCCTCATTAGGGGTAAAAATCTCCTTCCTCTTTTCCTGGAGACATCCCTTCAAACACTTAAGGATGGTGAGCTGGCAGGTCTTCTCAAATCTTTTGAACTAAACAGAACTAGTCCTTCCTATGATGTGGCTTATAGCCATGCAGCACACTGATCACCCTTTTGTGGTTTACTAGTGGACATCTTGAAGTATGAGTCACAGAATTTGAAAGATAGCCCAGGCATAATCAACATGTAACACAAAGGAGCAGTAATGTCCCCTCTTTATCTGCAGTTGTTAATAGAGCATTAAATCATAATAGTGCTTTTAAGTCATCCTATTCCAAAATTGGCTCTTTTTGACCTTGCTAATGCTTGTTAATATCCCGTCTTTTTCTTTCCTATTATTAATATGAATAGCTATCAAGTTATCTCCTCTTGATTAAGTGCTTTTTTCTAACCTAAATAATTTATTTAGGTTAATTTTATTGCTGTAAATTATCACTTTATTGGATTTGGCCCATTTTCTAGATTATATTAATCTTTTTGATACTGATTTAGTCATCTGGAATTAGCTACCACTTTTAGCTTTGTAACGTTGACAAGTGGTGTCAACACTCTTCAGCCAAACACCCAGAAACAAGGCTGTAGTTAAACAAGGTGGGTTTACTACTCTGCAGTGAGGAAGAACACACACCACAGGGAGCAGTAGAAGAAGGTCCTCTGTAGATTGGGTAATTTGGGAGGAAAACCTAAGGAAGCAGGGGTTTTGCTCTAGAGTGGGTGCTGTCAGAAAGCAGGGGGAAATTTGGGGTGACTGGGTGACTCAAGTCAGTTAAGCGTCTGACTCTTGATTTCAGCTCAGGTCATGATCTCAGGGTTGTGAGATCGAGCTCCATGTCGGGCTCCGCTGGGCATTGAGGTTGGTTAAGGTTCTTTCTCTCCCTCTGCCCCCCCAACCCCTTTCCCTCTCTCTAAAAAAAAGGCAGGGTAAATTCTATAATTGGGTATCTCAATAACGTATCTATAGAAGGGCAGACTCATGTGTGGATAAAACAATAATCGGTAAAGAAAGAATAGTCACTTACTTTAACCAAGAGCTGGATGATGAGTATTTTGTGGGTAGCATAGTGACCTTGTTCTTTTTGTGCTTAGACAAAGTTATGAAGTAGCCTTGTTTTGTCTGACTCTGTCAGGTTCTCAGTCTAGCCTTCTCTGAGGTGAGTATCCTGTGAGGGATTCAAGTTTTGGAGTTGTGGGTTTCGCCTCCAAAAATGAGGGGCCTAAACATTCAAATGGAGGCACTGTAATTGACCAGTCCTGTGACCTTGGTGGGTTACTTAAAAACAAAACAAAACAAAACAAAAAACACAAAAACCTCTCTGTGCCTCAGTTTTCTCATCTGTAAAATGGAGTTAATAGTATTCCCCTCATAGGACTGTGGTGAGAATAAAGTGAGTTCCTGTGAGTAAAGCTCATAGAATTAAAAAAAACCCTGGCACATGGTAAATTCTATGTTTAGTGATTGTTCACTTTAGTATCTACTTTCTCTCTGGGTCATAAAGCTTTTGTTCAATTTAATGGGGAGCATATTCTACAGATTAAAATCAAACATTTTAAATAGCTTCATTTCCCCTCCCCCATTTGCATTCCTCTTGTCTTTCTTGCACAAAGGAAAATTAGATTGCACAGCAAGATGTGACCCATGTACAGCGATTTTTATAATCATAGGATTGAAATAATGAGTTCGTGCTTCTACTCTATAGTGTCTAAACAAGAGAAGTGGGAAGAATTAGGGGCAAGCGGAATTCTTCCATTTTATCCCCCATGGTTATGGGGCTGTGGCTAAACTTCCTAAGTACCAGGGCACTTTTTCCAAAGGTGAGAACCCATGAAGACCCTTCTAACCCAATTAGAATGTAAACTGACTCTGAAAGGTGACTATTGAAATGCAAATGGTACTATCACTAAGCTTAATCAACCCCACAGATCGAAGCAAATGAATCCACTGAACTGTAAGTCGAATAGGATCAACCTTTGAGAATCTTGCATAAGGTCTCTCATTTTCCACTCCAAAGGCTTAGAGTAGTGGTTCTCAGCCAGAGCAGTTTTGCCCCCCTAGGGACATGTGGCAATGTCTGGAGATAGGCTTGGTTGTCCCATCTAAGGGAAGGGTGCTATTGGCGTCTAGTCTGTAGAGGTCAGGATGCTGTTAAATTTCCTACCATGTACAGGGTTGCCCCCCCAACCATAAAATGAAAAATTACCCAGCCCTAAATGTTGATAGTGCCATGGTAGAGAAAACCCTGGTTTAGAACAGTTAGGACTGTTTCATATTGAGAAGTATACCCTAATTATTTCCTATTTCTTGTTTGCAAGGGTGACACAGTTTGCATACATATGCCCACAAAGTCAGGAGAGCGCTTTCAGTTCTGCAAACCTCAGAGTCAAAGAAAATTTGATTTATTCAAATGCACACTCAGTTGAGTATGAAGGAAAACTCCATCTGATTGGCTTCATTGAAACATAAATCATATGGATCTGCACACCACACACCCTAAGAAAACAAATCTATGATGCTATGCATAGCTTCATGTAGAAGGTAAGGCAGGGCCCCTATATGGGAACTATTAAGTTCACACTCTGAATATCCAAATTCTGTGAGATGAAGATACTTGTATGTGGGTAGGAAAAAATTAAGTTATTTATCACACCTATTTAGGGAATGCTCAGTGGTGTTAACAGTCATAACAAAAGCTTATTTTTAAGTTTAACACCTGACTGTGTGTGGTTCAAGAGGTGCACACAATGATGTTTAGTGTTAAAGAGAAAGGGAGGGCAGTAGGACAATGTTAAAGAGACCCACGATTTCATCCATTCTGGAAAGAATCTAGAGGGAACTTTTGAATTGGGTAGGTTACTAAAACTGTGAGAATGCATATAAGAATCCTTACTACTTGGACTAGCAAGAGGCACAGGAATTGAGAAGAACCAATGACAAACACACTTGTCCACTTGCAGACTACTGCTGGAGTATGGGCTACCTCTTGACTTGCTCTAGATCAGTCCTTCTATAACTGTGGTACACGTGAGAATCACCTGGAGGCCTAGGTCCAACAGAGTCCTGGAACCCAGCCCCGAGCTTGACTCAGAGCCTGAGACATCTCCGACAAGTATGTGCCAGGTACAGGGGATGCTGATGTTGCTAGTCTCGAGAGCCACACTGAGTACTAAGGGTCCAAAGAACCCCTACAACTGCCTTCAGTAGTGAAAATGTTATCATTACTTCATACCTTTGCTACTGATGTATCCATAATCATGTCAAGGACATTAACCCCAGTGATTCAGTGTTGAAAAACTAGCCATGAAAAGATTAACAAACAGAAAATAAAGTACTTTTTAAAGACATTTTTAGACTGGAAATCCTGACAGGTCTCCTTTCTCCTTGTCCTTGGGAAGGAAACTCCATCATCTTAGCTTTTTTTTTTTCTTTCAAGAAGAATACAGTGAAACGGTGTGTGTTTTCTCTTGTCCTTTAGCATTTCCCCCTATATTCTGCCACATGTTTGCACACGGTGTTTAAAGAGGATTTTGTAGATCATTAATTAAGGTAACAACTGCTTCCTTAGCAAGCAGGATGTTGAAAAGGTTGTAACTACTTCCCCAGGGAGGTAGAAGTCATGTTTGTTTTTTGTCTTAAAGGTTGAGGAGTTTAGATGAGGCTTTAACAGACCTGTGTGGATTAGGAGTTTGGACTTAATTGTGAAAGCCAGCCAGAATAAATAAATGTCATGGTACTTTGCAATTCCCCTAGACCACCGGCGTGGAGAGCTGGTACTTGTCAGGGACACAGAGGCCTGAAATGTTCATAAGGTGCTTTTCTCCCAAGTTTGTTCCACTTCACTAGGTATCATGACAGCCTTATTTTAGGGCTTGCGGTATAGAATGCTCCTTTTTAGGATGCGAAGTGATGTGTGGAAGCAGCCTTGCAGATGAAATCCCTCTCTTTTTAGTATCTCCAATCCTTTCTTTCATCCCAGCCTGTTTACCATTCTATTTTCTTTGCCTTCCTTCCTACTAGATCCTAGTCTTCTGTCCCTGCTTGTCTTCATCATTTTCTCTTTCCCTTATCCTCGGTGTCCTCTCTTCAGACTATCTCATTTTACTCATTCATTCATTCAGGCACTTGGTGTAAATGTAGTGCATACCTACTACAAGCCATGCACAAAGTCCAGTGGACTCTGCCCTGGGGATGCTCACAGTCCAGGGAGAGACAGACTGATAAGCAGACACACCTTCCACGTACATCGGACATGTATTGGGCTAGAGGCCAGAGGACTGCTATGGGAACATGCCGGAGGGGCCCGGTGCTAAACGCTGTCAATGCTCTACCCATTATTCCCGTGCCACTCCTCCTTTCTATATACAATGATGGCTTCCCGCTATAAGCTCTGCTCTGCCATGGTGTGGAGAGGAGGGATCCTGGGCCCCAGAATCATGCTCAACTTGTGCAGGCAAGCTAGAAATACTGAGCACTCACTCCAGGAACAGCTCTCTGCCAATAACAGTTGGGGACTACAGATAAATATCCCAGCTTCCTTGTCCCTCTGTGGTATGTTCTATACTGGCTCCCAGTGATTCCCAGTGGGATTGAGACCATCACCCACACTCTAACCTGCTTACCAATACACCTTGAATTGACATGGTTTCTCTCCCTGCCTCACTTTCCCACTCTCTACTGGTGCCTCCTGAGATCAACTCCCAAATAAACTATATGTACTCAAATCCTTGTCTCAGGGCCTTCTAGAAAAAGCCAACTAAGACAAGCACCGGACCAACAACTGGGCTCCCTCAGAGTTAACTAACAAGACAGGAGCCCAGAGAGCTGAGCAGGTGCCAGGCAAGGAAAAGCTCTGCCCCAGGCTAAGAAGGTTGCACTTCCTCCTCAAGGCAAAGGGGAGACAAAAGTATGGCTCATGTGATGGTCCAGGAGGAGGTAGCAATGGCTATATAATGTAAAGAGGAGAAGAATAACAATGAAAGGACACTTTATACATAAATGAAAATGTGACCAATACAATACAGGAGTTACCACCACTTTTTTCTTTGCGATAAAACAGTTACTTCGGGTCTTTAACATCAATGATCCTTTATATTTCTATAATCATCAAACTTAGCTGAAGTTCCAGTTTTGCATATAGACCCTTTCAAGAGACTTGCTACACAAAATTTTAAAAGAGAATTCAACGTTAAAATGAGAAGAAAAACTTTATCAACTAGTCTCCTTTTTGTGTTGTCTGTGGTTTTTTTTGCCTAGGATGGATAGACTCGTGGACAAATGGTTTCAATACAGAAACCATGTACTGTGCTACAGGTGAGGTTTAAGTGCAAGATTCGGTGAGGACAAAGGATAGAGCAGGTCCTCCACCTTGTAGCATCTGGGAAGTGACCACTCATCTGGGTCTTGACACAGGAGTAGGAGTTGGACAGGTGAAAGGGGGCTAAGAGGGATATTCAGGTTGAGGGAACAGTTATGGGGGTCAGAAGTCCAATATGGGCCTCAGTGGGCAAAAAATAGAAGGTATTGGCAAGGATGCATTGCTTCTGAAGCCTTGTGGGGGGTTTTGCAATTTGGAGGCTGATCAAGGAAAAAGACACGCCCATGAGAGGAAGCACCACATGACAAGCTGTATGGGATGGGCTTGGCAGGGTGGCATGAGATGGTTAAAGGCTTCCAGCAAGGCGCTGCCACCCAGAAGGGAAGAGGGCAAAGGGACTCCCAGCGGAGAGGAGGCTTACCTGTCTAGGTGACATTATTCAGCAGCATGCAGAAGTGTGTGTCAGAGAGCTTCAAAAGGCATGGCAGCCGAGGGTCTTATAACCACAAGGCTCTGTCTTATCACTGGTCAGCAGATGCTGAACACAGTTTCATGAGGTATGCAAAGCAGGCAGGCTTTAGATGGCTAAAGATCTGCTCATTTGGACCATTTTAAAAAGTATTCAATGTGTAAAATTTGAGTGAAACACCAGCAGGCTTTGGAGCTAATAGGTCTCAGCCCACGCTGAAATAAACAACCCAGGGACCAATACATAGTGGCCAACTTTGTCTCACTATGTAACAAAGTTCTAGGGAAGAAGCTGGTTTCTTGCCTTTTCCCACTTCTAAAGGCCACCCACCTTCCTTGACTTACAGCCCCCTTTTTTCAAAGCCCTCAGTGTTGTCTCTGACCGTTCTTCCATAGTCACATCTCCCTCTGACCACAGCTGAGAAAGGTTCTCCAATTTTTTTAAGGATTTTTTTAATTTGATAGAGAGCATGCACATGAGTGGGGCAGGGCGGGAAAAGGGGCACAGGGAGAGGGTGAGGGAGAAGCAGACTCCTGGCTGAGCAGGGAGCCTGACTTGGGGGCTCGATCCCAGGACCTTGAGATCACAACCTGAGCCGAAGGCAGACACTTAATTGATTGAGCCACCCAGGCGCCCCAAGATTTTCCACTTTTAAGAGCCATGTGACTAAATTAAGCTCACCTGGGTAATCTAGGGCCCTCCCTCCATCTCTAATTCCTTCACTTAATCAGACCTGCCAACTCCCCTTGCCCTGTAAAGTAACATTTTTACAGTTCCAGGGATTAGGACACGGACATTTTTGGTAGCCATTATTCTGACCACCACATACAGCAATGGATTCCTGTGACTGTCTGAGAGTGTCTGCAGGCCACTCTAGTATATTCCATCCATACTCAAAGCAGCTGGAAGTGGCAGGAGGTGAATGCCTCAGGAGTGGCCCTCAAGCAATGAGAGCTGGGGCTGGGTAGCTGACTACCGAGCTTCCTCACTCCCTGGTTCAAGTCTGTCTCTGAGAGGTTTGAGCTCCATTTGCCAATAGTAATCTGCTGCTCATTCACACACCCTTTCTTGACTTTCCTCCTTTCCCTGTCCTATTTCCCCACTCCCTCCCTGCACTTCCCATACTATGTCCCCAGTAAACTACTTGCACACAAATCATTGTCTCAGGGTTGCTTTGGGGAGAACAAAAGCAAACGAAGATACAATGCCTTTTATGCCAGGAGCCTGATGACAATTACAGTCCCATTTAACCCCATCCTCTGCCTCCTCACTAAATACCAAACTGACCCTGGAATACATTTTGTGCCTAAAGCGTTGAAATAGACCCCTCAGGATCTAGAAGGAGCAAGGCTCCTTCATCCCTGAAGCCAGAATAGTCATTTCTCCAAATTAGAGAAAAACAATTGCATTCCACCTATTGCAACTTGCAGCTGGCATTGATAAAACATTTTGTGCTACTGGGTATTCCAAGCAACTTGACAGATTTCATAATACAATTCTATTTCCTTACGTCCCTGAAATCAAGCCTGTGCCTTCAGCTCTGCTACTATCTTAGAAAGGTGATGATGGCAGATATCTTAATCCTTCTCCTTTTACTGTCTAGCTCTTAATTGCTATAAAATTCTCCATGGTGATGCAAACTGTAGTTACATGTAAACATAACTGGACTCTCATAAGCAGATCAAACGGAATGAGAGAAGTCTGGTGCTTCCCTAATCACAGTTTTAATTTGTCTTCTATCAATATTATTCTTCTTTATAACAAGCTCATTTGGGGACGAAACACTTAAGCTGGAGTTATTCCCACCTGATTGAAGAATTATCACAAGCAAGTGTAGCCTTTTAGAGAATAAATGATCCTGGCTCTGTGTAGAAGTGCGTATATGGAAATAGCCCTTATTTTCTTTGTTCTCACTCTAAGCTGCTGGACAAACCCTAGAGTTCATTTATTCAGGTATTTTTTTTAGAATGCTTGCTTTGTACAGAGTTCCGTTTTAGCTAATGGGAAGAGGGGATATGGAAACTGCTTGAAACCTGTTTCCATGCAGCTGTGGGGATCCATAAGAAGAAAAATTAAGTGCAAAATTTTTCTGATATGGGGTAGAGAATGTCAAGAACCCTAACAGTTACAGGTGGAGCTGTGGCAATTCCTAGGAAGGGAAAGTACTGATGAGGAGGGGCCATCCTCAAGGAGGAATGGGCATCTGTGAACTTTTGTCTTGGAATGTTAACTATAAATTATTCTAACCTCATCTTGTTATTGTGAATAAATAAAAGAGAATTAAATAATTAAACAGGCAATGAAAATTCTGCTCTATAAGGTGGCAGTCAATGCTCACCGGAAAATGGCCTCATCTTACCTTGCCGATGATCTACCTCTCATTTGCATCAGATGAACCCCAAGAGCTTCCCACACTGAGACGTTCAAGACGAAAGTGAGAGTCACTGATGTGGAAACCTCCTTTGATCTAAGGCAGTGGTTCTCAAGCAAGGGTTATTTTTCCCTTGCCCCAGGGGACACCTGGCAATGTCTGGAGGCATTCTTGGTCCTCACAACTGGGGGGGTGGGTGGGAGACTGTGTGTGCTATTGGCATTGAGTGGTTAGAGGCCGGGGATGCTGCTAAACTTCCTACAATGTACAGGACACAGCATCCACAGCAAAGAATTATAAAGTTCAAATGTCAACAGTACCAAGGTTGAGAAGCCCCAATCTAAGGGAAAGAGACATGCTGTGCATGCAGACGACTGCGGTTTTGAGAGAAAAAAAAAAAAAGTTTAGCTTCATGATTGCAACCTGCTTACGAGCAATGATACCACTCCTGTCCGGAGTAATTAGGCTAGTATAACCCAAAAGATTATCCAGCTAGAAAAATATTTTAATTAGGAATTTCCTCTTTAGTAAGTTAGCTCTTTATGTAAGCTTTTTTTTTTTATTTACATCAGACAGTAAAAAATGGATTCAAAATATGGTTCTTTGCACTGGTGAGAGGGGTATGAATTTTGTTGGGTGTATAATTTAATTGCTTTTCAAGAAGCTGACATGAGTGTAAACATTAGGAGGTTAAGTTATTGAATTTTCCCACTTCGTTTCACTCTGCTGCTGGATTTATTCAAGAGCAACAAAAGTCACACCAGAAATGAGCCCTCATATTTTCTAGAGACAAGGTAATCCACTAGGGCAAAGTTCTTAATCCTGGTTATACATTACCGTCACCTGGGAGTTTTTTAAGCTCTCCATGCCCAGATGCCACCCCAGATCAAATAAGTTAGTATCTTTGGGGAGTGGAAAACAAATCAAGACGTCTTGATTTTTTAAAGACTTCCCAGGTGATTTCAATGTGCAGCCAATTTTGAGAACCACTGTTCTCGAGGCTCGTTTTTTTAGAGTATCACCTGTTGACCAGGAGCAGTGGCATCACCTGGAGCTTGTTAGAGATGCAGCCCCTCGGGCCCCACCCAGACTACCAGAATCAGAATCTTCAGTAGAGCAGGATCCCCAGGAAATTCACAAGCACACTGAAAACTTGAGAAGTGCTGCTCTGAACATATTGCAAATAGTCAATTTAAAAAATGTATGCATATTGCAATATGTACAGTTGAAAACAAGGCATGGGGAAATGCCCCAAAGCTCAAGGTAAAATGAATTTTCACTTGACGAGAAATGTTAAGTTCATCACTGTGGCTGCTTATGTTTTTCAGTAAATCTTAACTATTTTAATTATGAAAGCTCTTCATCACATAGAATAATTTAATCCTATGTTGCGGGGGGGGTGTGTTTGGGGTTTTTTTGGTTTTCTTAAGAGTAGCACTAGCTATTTGGTGGCCTGAGATGATCCTTCTGGTATTGGGAACCCAATGAGAACCTGAGGCAACACCTTTCTTTGCCTGTAAGTGAGAAGGTGGTCTCTCGGCTCCGTGTGCACATGCACGAGGAGGAGACAGTATGAAATACCAGCCAGTAGAATCCATGCCAGGCTGAAAAGTTTCACCTTAGTTAACAGCACTGAACTGTGCTCACATGTATCGTGGTAAAACAATTGTTCTAAATAGTCACACAACTTTATTCTGGGAAGCACAAAATGCTTCCAATTAAAGTAGTCTGGCGGTGAGATTTTCCTAGGGAATTTAGGAGGTTTGTTAAATGTCGTACAGCCAATTCCTGACTGCTAGACCTTAGATGCCTTAATTTGTCATTGAATCATCGAATGCTCTTTCACACTTCCTGTCTTTTAGGACAGACTGATATAAGGGAAAAAAAAAAACATAAAAATCTCTGTTACAAAGCCAGCTTGCTTCATCCCAGCCAAGTACCCTGTCAGCATGTTTCATTAGAGCACCCTTTTCTGGAATAATTCTACCATGTGAATTTCTGCCCTCAAAAAATATATACCTTTTTCTCTTCAAATCCTACAAAGAAAGAGGTGAGAGAGAAGCATGGCATAGTGAAATGAGTTTCTGCCAGGAGTCCAGCTGGCTGAATTCAGATCCTGGCTGGTACTCTAGTTGCTGGGTGATTCGGAGCCATGATCAAATCACTCTGGGTCTTAGTTTCTTCATCCATAAAAAGGGTCTAATAAAGCCCTTTCTCATGGAATTACTATTAGAAGTAAACAAGATTATGCATGTAACAACAGTGCCTTGCACAAAGCCAACACTCATCAAATATTTTCTTTCTCTTCCCTTTGCCTGTTTTTAAAAAAACCCTCAGGAAAATGTTATCAGACATCTAAAAAGCAGAGGCTGTTCATTATTAATCTTTTGATCTGATGGGCCTGTCATGTCGTCTGGTACATACTCAGTACTTGAGAAATATTTGTGGAATGAATTACTGGTTTCTACTCAGGACTTGTAGCTCAGTGGTCTGAAAGTGGAAAACTAGCCAGCACTAAGTCATCAGAAGTCATGCCATTTCTTATATGGCGCGCGGCAGACGTAGATAGCTACATCTTCTTAAGAATCCAGCCCACTGGCGTCTCACATCTAGCCCAACGCACAAATCCATGGGAAAAGGAATGGCCAGCTACCTGCAATAGTATAATTGAGTTCTTTATGTAACGTTATCTTCTCCTGCTCATATAAAATGTCCTCTGACTCTTTAAAATGATCCTATGTATTATTTTGATTAATTGCCCACTGTTTAGTGCACAAAAGACTCACAATTGTATTATTAAAATCCAACCTAATAAATACAAGCATTTAGGAGAGAAGAGAAAAAAGGTGTGGTTCCTCCTAAATGGGTGGCAAAAAAGCAGGAGGCAAGAACCTTCTGGAGGGAGCTATAATTTGAGCTAAGGATGGAAGGTTGAATTGTCATCCAGCAGGCAGACAAAAGTCAAAGAGAACCACTGGACAGAAAGAATAGGACATGTAAAGGGCCTAGCACAATGTCTGATACATAGTAGGCCATCTCTCAGATCTCCTTGAAAGCCCAGCACCTTCTTCAGCATGATGCATGACAGCTACAGGGAGTTTGAACAGAAGAGTTGACTCTTTGTCAGGACTCTCCTGTGTATTTATTTAGAAGTCTCTTTTTTAGATTTCCCCATGACTGGCACATGCCTATCACATGGTAGATGCTCAGTAAATACTTGACGAATGACAGCTGACAGTGAAGAAACCAATTAAGACCATTCAACACGTACTTTTCAAACCGTGGGGTAGGACTGACTTGTGGGTCATGAAGCCAGTCCAGTGGCTCAACACCAGCTCTTTGGAAAAATACAAATTAGGGGAAAAAAGTGAGAAAATATCAGAGTGCACTCTGTTTTGGAAAAGTCAACACCACTTTGTGAAACTTTGGTTTCTGTTAGATATACTCATGTATGTGGGAGTGTGTGTATGTGTATATCCTGGCTGGCAATGGGAAATAGGTTTCCTACCTTGGGTCATGGTGAAAAAGTGCCTTCAGCCTGCATAAGGCCAAGTAGACAAGTTCACCAGAGCTTCTCTGATTTAAATCTTCACAGACACACTTAGGAATCAGTCACAGATCGAGTAGCAGGGGTCTTTATTTGGTTGCTATGACGGAAGGGACAGGAGGTGGCCCTTGCACTCACTAGTGCACCGCCCCCAAAACCCCCCCCCCCCCCCCCCCCCCCCCCCCTTTCCCCCCCCCCCCACCCCCCCCCCCCCAAGCCGCTGGCCCTTGTCTTACCAGCGCGCACCCACCCCCTACCTGAGCACTGTGATGCCCGTGGCCCTGTGGGTTCATCATGCAGTAACTGTGCCTGCAGTGTGAGAGCCGTGTCATCCTCAGTGGGGTGTGACATCGGCCTTATCAGGAGACACAGACTGAGGGGAGAAAAGGCACCCGCCCAGAACTTAAGTCTATTTTCTATGAAAATATATTTTCTTATAACCACATAACGTTAACTCTCTGCCTTTGATTATGACTGTTGCACTGACATTCTTTGAAAAAGAAAAGGAGGCAGATTCCCCATTATATGCTAAGTACGGTGCTACATACCTTCACACACCTAATGACCCAGAAACTCAACTGGTTAACAGCTCAACAGAGAGTGATATTATTTTCAAGTTGGGCCCGATCGCTGTCTTCTGTGTTTACTGCAATCAATCTTCCCTCTGGGCCTACAGACAAGTTTCTGTCTGAAATCTTAAATCTGGTAACCATAGTAATGAAGCACAGAGAAGGGGAGATCTTGGAAATGTGCTACAGATACTCCAGGAAACAAACAAACCTCATTTTATCTATTATTTTCCATTTTCTTTCTTCTATTTTTTGATTTTGGCAAGAGTTGTTTGCAAGAAGCTATAGTAAAGTGCTAGTGAACCAATGGTTGCAGGGAAGGTAGAAGAGAGCTAGGACATAGATGATCTGCAAAACTGAATAATAATCCAGAATAACGGAGTATAGATTGTGTTTCTGGTTCACTTCACTGCTTTGAATGTCCTTGGGAGAAGCGCTACAAAAGTGCCTCCTCATGGTTTACAGTGCTCATATGCTTCAGTAACTGCTAATTTTAAAACAGAACCTACACTCCGTATTCATTTGAGAAGACCTAGCTTATTGGGATCATTCAAATTCAGAAGGAAATAATGATTGGCCAGAGAAAGCAGGTTTCTAGTTGTTCACCTGCAGAAAATGTGTTTGTTGTGCAGCTTTGGAAGATGAAGCAATGGCCCACAGATGTCTCTTTCCTCAGGCTATGCCTCACTGCCCCTCTGTCAGAGCCTCCTAATGCTTCTCCAAGTCACGCCTGGGTGATGCCATCATGACGTTAACCTGTCTCTTCAAAGTGGAGAGAAGGGGATCCAGGGCAAGACCAGAGATCCAGTCCTACTGATTGAGTTCTCAGTTCTTGAGTTTTACTGAGCTTCCTGCACCAGCAACCAGCTCACCAAACCCTGACGGCCCACAGCATTGCCTCCTCTCCCTCTGAGCTCCTTTCAGTAGAAATTGAGCAGTGGGAGGGAAGAGAAGAGGTAGTTACTTAGAAGGTTGATATTATTGCTTGTGGCCTCTAGATTTCAAAACTGAATAAAGATAGGGTTCCATGAATATGGTGTGTTGACCTCCAAAAATACACCCATTCAGGGCCTAATTCTTCATATAATGTGACGTTATATGTTACTATTTGGGGGGTTTCATTATTCTTTAGCCTATATTTTATATATTCTATATTAGAATCTTTTTCAAAATTGTAATAGTAGCAAGGGACTTGTTGCTTAAATGAAACCCTTAGAAATAATGAAATAAAAGATAAAGATGTGCAAGTCAAAGATAACTGAAAGAGAAAATACACCTGAACCAAACTGTTCCTGTGGGGCTGATTATATTATGGCAGGGTTTCTCAAAATGAGATCAGAATGACTAGAAATCTCCAAGAGGTCAAGGAGAGTCATAGCAGGGCACAGCTTATTGAATACATCTTTCCTGCACATGGGTCAGCACCTTCCATGTGTTTTGCCCTCCTAGACTTCTGACCTTAGTAATTTTTATATGATCAGAGATGACCACAATTAGTAGGTACAGAAATGGTCATCTAGTTGCCTAACCAACATGTGACGCCAATACCCAACATCTCCAACAAATGATTAAATGGCTTAAACATCTCTATCAACAAGGAATTCATTACCTTCCAAGGTGTTGTGCTCCACGTCCAGTCACAGAGTTGTTAAAAGTTCTTCCTCATGGTAAGTTGACTTCTGTCTCCCTGTAATGTCAACCAGTTGTTTCTGATTAGCAACCTGGGAGCCATTAATACAACTGCTCTTCACTCTTTTGAAAACACCTGTCATATGAGCCAGGCTCATCTGTTTCCAAGGCCAGCCTCTCTTGTTCCTTCTATGGTTCCTCAAGCGGTATGCTTTTGGGGACATTCAGCACGCTTGCATCTTACCCTGTCCTCAGGCTATTCCGTATTTCTTACCCCTTTTCCTATTCAATGACCCAAGCACAACAGTCTATAAGCTGGGATATCTATGAAATTCTCTCTTTCAAGAATTTGAATGAAGAGTATTCTAATTAGATGATAGATGATAGGGGCACCTGGGTGGCTCAGTCAGTTAAGCGGCTGCCTTTGGCTCAGGTCATGATCCCAGGGTCCTGGGATTGAGCCCCACATTGGGCTCCCTGCTCAGCGGGAAGCCTGCTTCTCCCTCTCCCACTCCCCCTGCTTGTGTTCCCTCTCTCGCTGTGTCTCTTTCTGTCAAATAAATAAATAAATAAAATATTAAAAAAAAAAAGATTCTCCCTCTCCCTTTAAAAAAAAAAAAGGTGATAGCAGGGACTTGAGTTGAAAAGGTCTCCACAGGGTTGAGGCTGGGTTGGCCCAGCTGGAACATGCATAAGTAAAGGAAACTGAAAGGAGAAGAGCTGATAATGGGAGAGGATAACGGCCATGAGAGATTGAGAATGATCTCATTTCCTGACTTGCTCACTGGAGTTCCTGGGCCCTGCTCACACCATCATCAATATCCCCATCATAACTAACATTTATTGAATATATACTATACACCAGGCACTGTTAAAAGCCCTTAATGTGCAGTATCTCACTGAATCCTTTCAAAAATCCTAAAGGACGTTGTCACTATTTCTCTCTTACTGCAGAAGAGACTGAGGCACGCAGAGGACTGAGTGACTTAGCCAGCTCCCACACTGGTTAGTGGCAGGGCCAAGATTTGAAACCAGGAGTTCTGGATCCAGAACCCAGGCTTCTTTCCTTTACAGGGCACTGCTTCTGGATCCTTGGAGACTCATGATATTTTCTTACATATTTTTATAGTAATTTCTTGAAGAAATTCCCCATTTATTTAAGCAACTGTGAAGTAGGTTTCTGTCTTTTGTAACAGATCCTCCCTGATTAAAATACAGGAATATTAGAAGATACTGACTCCTGGCCAAAAGGCACAGACAAGTGCCTTTGCGCTGTTGTATAGTTGCTCTAAAAAGTAGGCTCAGTTGATGAAATGAGGCTGCCTCTTGACATGGCTCACTTTTCTGTAACATATCTGTAACACTCATGTATATCTTCCAGAGGCAGTGCATTTCATGGTGCTAATAGAAAAAGGATGCCATCTAGCTTCTCCTTCATTACTCCAGCCTAACATTAACCCTTCCCTAGGATCCTATTGGTCTGTACATTCTTTTACCATAGCACACATCACATGCTATTGGAATCATTTGTCTGTGTCAGTGTTTCCCAACCTCAGCACTATTAAGATTTCAAGCTAGAGGAAGGGAAAAATGAAGGGGGGGAGAAATCGGAGGGGGAGACGAACCATGAGAGACTATGGACTCTGAGAAACAAACTGAGGGTTCTAGAAGGGAGGGGGTGGGGGGATGGGTTAGCCTGGTGATGGGTATTAAAGAGGGCACATACTGAATGGAGCACTGGGTGTTATACGCAAACAATGAATCATGGAACACTACATCAAAAACTAATGATGTAATGTATGGTGATTAACATAACATAATAAAATAAAATTTAAAAAAAAGATTTCAAGCTAGATAATTCATGCTTTGCTGTAGTGGAGTATCCTGTGCACTGTAGGATGTTTAGTAGTATCCTGGCCTCTACCCACTAGATGCCAATAGGACCATCTCCTCCATTATGACAACCAAAAATGTCTCCAGACATTGCCCGATATCCCCTGGTGGGTAAAATCACTCTTGGTTGGGAACCACGGGTCTACATGTTCTAAACCCCTATCCCAAACCCCTGCTGCCTTCAAGGGCACGACTCTGTCTTTTTCATCCTTATTTCTTTTCAGTGTTTGGGACATTATGATGCTTAATACGTCTTAATTGAATAAAACTATAGTAACTTGCATTAAAAAGGTGTTTTGTACTTATAAGCCTGAAGTACCTATATTATCTGTATCTGTCTGGGTTTAGTCAGGAAAACAGAGACACTAAACATACTACCATATTAAGGGGTTTAATATAGAAATCAGGGTTTATATGAATATGAAGAGTAACTACAGGAATGAAGGTCTGGAAGGCTATAGTCAGAAGAGAGGACTTTAACTTGAAGCTCTGGGTGGAAAAACAGGTGTTCACAGGGAAATCTGAGAAGCCACCATAGCCAGCCTGGAAAGTGAGATCATAAAATGGGAGCCCATTGAAAGATCTGGAATCCCACTATGTCTAACAAAGCAGCCTCATCTGACATCCACAGACTCCCAAATAGAATAGCCTCTGCCTCCTTCCCACCTTTGAAATATCTCAAATTCTTCTCCCTGACAAACCTTAACATGGAACCAGGCAAGAAGGGAATTGTCGGAAGTGTAGTTTTTCCCAGCCTTAAGGCAGGCTCTTCAGCAGGAATGGCACTGCCAGGAAAACGACAGCTAATCCTAACAATAGCTATGTGTTAGCCTAACAAGCCACTTTTTGACACCAAGTGTGTACATGCGCACGCGCGCACACACACACACACACGAGCCGATAATGGTCCAGAGAATTTGGCAGTCACGATCATCCAAGTTAGAAAGGAAGTAAATGTGATTTTGTTGCTGCTGCTGTTCTTGTTTTTAGTTTGGCAGAGGGCTCATACTCTGATCACCCATCCCCTTCAGTTTGCGCTCTGTAGACAGTCGCAATGTTCACTTTGTTTGCACCCGGAACAGATGGCAAACTATGTTAATAATCGAACAGCTCATACTCCAGATGGAAGATGTTACCCTTCATGCTTCTTAGAATTTCGGGTGTCTTCTGAGCATTCTCGCTAGGCCAGAATTGACAGAGATTACTAGGAAAGAATTTCCAGACACAAGGCATTGCTTCGCTCTTGAGGAATCGAAGCCTCAGAAGCATGTTATCAACTTCTAAACTACTCCCTAGGACTACAGCTGACATGAAGTGAAAACATTTCTGCTTTATATATATTGAGCCAGAAGTCAAACAATTACTTTTAAATAATGACTTCCAGTCCATTAAAAACATGGTGCTGCGGGTGAGGTGTGGTCCAAAGTAGAGTCAAGTTTATACGTCACTTTAGAGAATTAGATTCCACATGTTCATTGAAAGGACGTATACTTCAAAGACTGCAGGGCCCATGACGTCTAAGATATTTACTATCTGGCCCTTCACAGAAAAGGTATGCTGACACCTGGGCTGGAAGGAGAGCAGCAGGAGTTAAGGTCTGAGAGGTAAAGGGGACATTGCAAGGACTTGTCTTTTACCGAGTGAGGTGAGATCCACTGGAGAGTTTTGAATTGATGAGGATCTCCCTTGACTCACATTTTAACAGGATCCCTCGAGTTGGGGTCCTAAAAATTGACATTATTGTTGGGAGGGAGGATCTAGAAGCCAGGGGACCAGATAGAAGACTATTACAGTAATTCTGGTGGGAATGATTCTGATGAGCCACCATTGGGCGACTCAGACCAGCATGCAACATTGGAGGTAGTTAAAAGTGACTAGATTCTGGTTTGGAGATGGGGCTGACTGGACTTGCTGGTACTTGATATGTTGCCTAGCCCCACACAGGCGCAAGGGAGGCCAGAAAATGCAGTCTCCCCATGTGCAACATGTGTGACCGGCTGAAACAGGGCCTCTTCAGTAGGGGCGATTTTACAATGTCTGGCAATGTCTGGAGACATTTTTTCATTATCACAACTTGGAAGGAAGGGTGCTACTTGCATCTAGTGGATAGTAGCCAGAGATGCTGCTAAATATCCTAAAACATACAACACAGTTCCCTACAACAAATAATCACCTGGTCCTAAATGTCAGTAGGCTACAGTTAAAAAACCCTGAGCCAAAGGAAGATCCACCACTGGAACAAGAGAGACAGATGGGTTTTTGTAGATAACCAGGAGTCTTAGCCCAACCCCATTCCTGGGCCCCAACCCCTGCAAGGCATTTGGAGGCTGTGGCAGGCTCAGTCCTGGAATGCTAGCTCATACCACAACTGAGTCCCGTCTGACCTCCTTGCCCACATATTCCCCCCCGTTACTGGAGGTGAGCTTTGTCCTGCATAAGAGGCACTGTGGGCTTTTATGCTCACATGGAGACATGCAAAAATAACATGTGACCCAGGCAAGGAAGGAGGTTTTGTGAAATGATAGCTAAACGATGCATAGCACCACAGGGCATGCATTCGTTTGTTTTAAGAGATTTGTGAAGAAAATGTTCCATTAATTAGAATTTCATGACATAAAACTGATGTTTGGTGATGACCATAGATTTACAGGAATTATATTCTGTTCACCACACCCAGATGGGCGGCATGTGAGCTCAGATACCCTTAACGTTATGCAAATTTAGTCTTTGCTATGGGTAAAAACTGATAAGGTCTAATTTATTTGGTGAAATATTTGCATATATCTAATATGTACTGTCTTTTCATTTACCTAGCATTATTATTTTGACTTGCAAATAGATGCATAAATTAAAAATTGTTTCTTTGTATTCTGGCATGTTTGTCTATGCCATTTATTTTCTTTGCAAATGAGTGTACATTGTTTGCTAAGGTTGTTAATGAGTTTGATCTAAATTTATGTATTTTCACACTATCTGGGCTGCTTACTAGCTTAACAGTGGACCAAAAAAATGGACAGTGTTTCAAAAATAGACCATAAACACCCCAGTCCTTGAGTGGCACTGTTAAGTTTAAATTTGCCCTAATTTTATGTCAATTCAATATGCAAAAATAAGCGACGTGATAAGTAAGCAAGGAAAGCATTTTTCGTATTACAAAAGACTTTTTTTCCTACTATTCATTTAAGAAGCATTTCCTTTATATATATATTCGACATAGGAAGCTTCAGCCAAGTATTGTTCTAGGTACTGGGGCTATCAAGCTTTGAGAAACTGCATCCCTATACTTGAAGGTCATCAAGGAGGCTGACATGTAAACAGCTGATTTTAATACGATGAAGCAGGTTCTGTTATGGAAGCATGTACCAGGTGCTTCTGAGGAGAAACTCATGACCCAGGCTCAAGGGTCAAAAATAGGCATCCTGAATGGGATGATGGCAGAGTGGGGTCTTGAAGGATATGCAGGAGCTCACCAGGTGAAGAAAGGTAAGGGGTATTTAATGCAAAGGGAAGCAGTTGACTAAAATCACAGATCATGGAACCCCATGAGAGAAGTAGGTATAAGGCAGGACATAGGGGACCTTGAATGTCACACAAAGGAGCTTGGGAGTGGTCATTAAGGAGATGAAACTGTTGAAAACTATGAAGTCGGGGAATAGAAGCAGTGGGCCAATGGCATTCCCTCAACCCTATGACAGCAGAAAGCAGGGCTGGCTTCAAAATTTGTGGGGCCTGGTGCAAAATGAAAATGTGGGACCCTTGTTCAAAAATATTATGAATTTTAAGATGCCTCTAGCAAAGCATGAAACCAAGTATGGACCCTTCTAAGCACTGGGCCCGGGTGTGGCTGCACAGTATGCATGCCCATGAAGCCAACCTTAGCAGAAACTATCAGGGCAGGGGTAGGAAGAAGACATTAAGACCCTCATTTACATACTCTCTAGTCTCTGGTTGCGAAGATAACTCTTAGACATATCAACCAGCTAGGGATCAGTTTTAAGGCAACATACTAGCCAGCATTATAGTCCTATACTGAAACTCAGAAGATGGCCAAATGACTAATTTCCTCCTTTTAAAAATGAGGAAATGGGAGAGCAAAAAGTCTGAGGGGCTCTCCTAAACCCACACATTTAGGAGATAGTAAAGAGGTGAATTCAACCGAAGTCTTTCAGATTCGGTTCCAGTGTTTTCCTCTGCTCCTCTGCAATATCAAGGCTATTGTGTCTGTAGTGAGAGGGATAGGGATGGAAGTTCTTAGAGGCTGCAGAAAGGACTGCAATTGGCAAAGAGAGGGAGATCAACTAAGAGACAGTCACTATCCCCTTCTCTCTCCCAGGGAGCATATCCTTTCTGAGCTTTTACTCAGAATCAAGAGGATCATGGCAGGCATAGTTATTGAATAACTGTCACAGGACCAGCACTGTACCAGAGAATAGGGCTCCAGAGATGACTTTAGCACACTCTCAGGAGCTTACCCTCCAGTGAATGAAGACAATAATGGAAATCAGCTATCAAAATTCAGAGTTCCTGACTACCCAGTTTTTAATATAATTGGGAAACAAAAATTTTAAAATAACAATAAAAAGGAAAATGGAGAATGTAGTCTAAAAACCAATAGGTAGCTAAAGAGTCTTTTCCAGATGGGGGCAATCACAGATGATTTGCACATTGCCTTGTGTATCTCAGCTATATTACCGTGGATACCCTCACCAATTCTGGAGACTCTAGGCGCATCTGACCACCAATACACCTTTGTACATATCTCAAGGATGTGTCTTGTATTATTCTCTATGTCCCGCCCCCAAAAAACCCAAGGTCTTATTCATCTTTTGTTTCCCATGGTTCTGAAAATAAAGCTCTAAGCAGGCGGCATGGTTTGCAAGGCCCTATATGATCCAGCCCCTGCTCACTTGTGAAACCTGTCTCACCCCACTTTGTCCACGCATTCCGGGAGCCATCCCACCATCTCTCCATTGCAGCAGACCCTCCCATCTTAGACATCTCCCTGCTCTGCCTTCACCTTTTTAATGCCTTTGCTTTTTCAAGTCTCTAACGAAATATCACTTCCTCCAGGAAAAGCTTCTCCTATTTGCCAGATGAGACCAAGACCCCCATTAATAAGCTCACATAGCACCCTATAACTTTCCTCCAGAGCCCTTATCATAGTTAGCAACTATGTATTCTTGTGATTATTTTAATTTATGTTTGTCTTCATCTCAGGATTGTGAATTCTTTAAAGGCAAGAACTTGATCTGTTTTGCTTACCAATGGATCCCTCACAAATGGCCCAGTGCCTGGCATCTCCTTAGGCATTTTCTGACTACTCAATCTGAAACATCCATTTCTCTGCCACACATGTCTCTTAAGTTGCTTACCTTGATTGTTTTTCTTCAAAGCATTCATCATTATTTGTGTGTGAGTGTGTCTGCGTAAGTGTGTGGGAGTATTGTGTGTGTGTATACACATATGTATATATGTGTGTATATGTAGAAGTGTTTGTGTGTGGGGGTGTATAATTTCTTTACTTGTTACTATCTGTTTTCCCCAATAGAATGTAAACTCCAAAAAAGCAGAAACTTTGTCTTCTTGTTTACTGCTGTATCCCTACCATACCACACCCCTGGCACGTAACAGGTCCTCAATGAATCTTTGTTGGAAATACAAATATATGAATAGCAAGTGCTCAAGAAATGAATGAATGATAACATGAATGATATCCTGCATTGAAAAAGAGCTGCTCCAATGATAAGCTTCCCTTTTGGAAAAATTGCTATTTACTGTCTGCCCAGAATGACACTTTGACAGTTTTAATTCATTTTACAAGATGTCATTAAACAACAAAGGGGGTTATATTTGGTTTACTTTACTGCAAATTTGTTGTTCTACAAAGTTCAGTCAGAGTCTTCATCCATAATCTTCAATGAAGCCATTTGGGATTTGATAGGGACAAATTCATAACAATCACAGACTTTCAGAGTCTTTGGAATCAGACAGTTTTGGGATCAGACAGACCTGAATTTGAATCTCAGCTTCAACATTTATTAGCAATATAACTTTGGAAAGCCACATAACTTCTCTCAGTCTCAATTTTCCCTGAAAGCATGTGATTTCCACGGTCAGTTTGGTGAAAGGACTTACTGTAGTTTTAAGGGCTTAGTACATAGTTATAATCAATAAATGATTACTATTTATTATTCATATCGATCCCCAAGTCCCTGTGACATAAAGGAGAAAACTGAGGCCACAAGAATTGAGAATTTCTCAAGGCCATCTCTCCTCCCCAAGTCCAGGTGATAGAAATCAGCAGGCCTTACAATTAAATATTATCCAGCCTTCATTTGACCAGGGGTCTTTTTCGCGGGGGAAAACCTACTGTGTTTGGACTCATAGTGTTTCCTTTTTTTTAAGAGGTGGGAGAAGGGCAGGGGGGGCAGAGGGAGAGAGAATTTTAAGCAGGCTCTGTGCCCAGCGTGGAGCCCGACACAGGGCTAGATCTCACAACCCCGAGACCATGACCTGAGCCAAAATCAAGAGTCGATTGCTCCAACTGAGCCACCCAGGTGCACCCCCCATGGGCTCACACTGTTTCCTAAGGAGGGCCAGAGATTCCGTTATGTCCTTGCACTGATTGAGGCTCACTACAACCTTGAGTTCCAACTGAGGAATTTCCTATTCCTATAGAAGAGACACTCAATCCAATCAAAGAATCTGGTTGAGAAATGTGATGGAAAGAATTTTTCCCTACACCAGTTTTTAGGAATCCTTTTCTTTCCTCCTTTCTAGGGCATAGAAGAAAAATTGGAACTATGGGCTCCCCTAAAATCTTTCATTTTATAAATACCATGTTCTTTAAGTATATTGAAATCATTTGCTTGTGACAAATAATTCACTACAATGCAATTCTGGTGAGCTTTAGGTTTAATTTCACATCTAGACAAGAGTTATTCCAAATACAGGAATGAGTTAATTTTACAGTAAGTAAAACTGAGGCATGAATTAAATAAAATAACAAATCTCAAATGAATTACATAGTGCCATGACAGTGCTTCATATGGCAGGATAGGATTTAAGGAGATTTTTCTCAAAGTGGGATATAGAAATTGAACGTATTGAAGCTCGGATGATTCATTTTCTGTGGAAATTTAATCAGTGAATAACAAAACAGAGGGATCTAGAAGTATTTACTGTTCAAAGTTCCTGAAGATGGTGGGTCAGCAGCAATACTTAACTAATTGGTTTCCCGGCTAATTAGAAGAAGTGGAGAATATATGCCTAAAATTCTTTCCATACTGGGAAGGTCTGATTCTCCCTGTTAATATGTTCAACTAAGCTGTGCCTACAGATTGTTCTTTCTTTTAGCTTCAGCTTAAGCATGACTCAAGCTCATCTCCATTTTACCCTCATATAGGAATCTTGCCATATTACCACATTTTATTCTGAACCTGCTATAAAGGCAATTAGTCATTCATTATAACACAAAAATTCAAACTGGTTGCAATTATGTTTTCTGAATCAAAACCATACCCTTTGATGTGGATAATTTAAGGTTCTATGTTTAAAATGCATTGAATGAGTCATAATGGTAAGTAAGAAGACCCTTAAACTAGCATTCATATCTTCTGCATGTGAAAAAATTAAATGGATAATTTCTACCTATGACAAATTTATTTTTGTGGTGGAGAATTTTAAAGAATGGATTTAATTAGCTGTAACTATGCTCAGAAGCATAATTTGAAGTACCATTGAATGAATGAAGAAAGTATTTTCAAGAATAGAAAAAGCCCTCTTAAAATTCCCTTTTGTTCATTACTCAACAAATGTTTATTAAGCAGCCACAGTTTGCCAGGCAATGTACAACTTAATGATAACCTAACCTGGCATCATTCTACTCTAGCTCTGTACTTAATTGAATGAGTTAATCTCTTCAGCTGTCCATTCACAGTATGTGAGGAGAAACTATAGAAATTAAATGAATGAGTCAGTCTGAAAAGAAACATGGATGTGGGTATTTAGGTTTCCTTTTGTTCTGCATGCTAAAGCAGGTTACTAGCTAACTAACTTTTCTATTTCTTCAGGGATCCAGGAATTTAAAAAGAATCTTATCTCACTCAGGCAGTGATCTATATGCTTAATCATGAGTTTCTAAATGTTTATAGAGGTGAGAACAGCAATTTGCAAGATTCTACAGATATGGAAAGGAAAAACAGCACAGTAAGTTTAGGCAGATAAGGGGAAATGTACTTTGAGGAATAGTTCCCATTCGAAAAGTAATTTTATACTTAATAATATAGAATAGGTTCAGCATTTTAGAGCTGGACCTTAAAGCTCATCTAGGTCACTGGTTTCCAACCTTCTGCATTAGAGTCACTGGATTTTAAGAGTCTCATGCTCTACCGACTGAGCTAGCCGGGTGCTTGAGTCACTGGATTTTAAATCTCCCTAGAAATTCTAATTCATTTGGCCTGGAAGGGGTTTGGAGGGGAGGCAGGCATGCATATACTTGTAAAAGTTCCCCAACAGTCAAAGCTGAGACCCACAGATCTAGTCCAGCCTTGACATTTTTGGTATGAGGTCCCTGAGGTCTTTATTTAATTAATTCATTTATTTCATTTTAAGTAGGCTCCATGCCCAGTGTGGAGCCCAACACGGGGCTTGAACTCACAACCCTGAGATTGAGACCTGAGCTGAGATCAAGAGTAGGACGCTTAACAGACTGAGCGACCCAGGCGACCCCCTGAGGTCTTTAAAGAATAAATAACTTGCTTAGGATCAACACAGCTTACAGTGCTTGGAGCCTGACCTAGAACCCAAGTATCCAAATTCCTAGTCTGTATCTCTGTTTACTAAACCAACTGGCACTGTTTCTATTTCTCTCACTCAGTAGTTGAGATCTAATTACCAGTTAGTAATAGAAAGTTCAAGACAGCTATAACCCATGTGACTCCCAAGTCCCCTCCCCCAATGACCTGTGTGGTTCCTTTCTTGCTAAGTACTGAATAAATCTTCTGATAACATTGTAATAATTAATATGTTTATGCCACATTTTTAAATACTTCACTTATTTAAAGCTTTTGCATCTATAAAATATATCATTCACATTTTAAGACAAAGAAAACAGATTCAATATTTGAATCTGAGTCCAATTAAAGTCTTCATTTTTGAGCTTATATAGCTGGGCACATCAAGGTACTCTAATGTCAGGCTGGGTTTTCTTAGCCAGCTTCCTTTTATGATAATGTCTTTAGGTTGAACACTTCCACTGGGTTCTGAAAGCTCCATGCAAGTAGGGCTCTTGTCCAACTTCATCAACTGTTTCTGAGGACCTAGCAAAATGCCTGCCATAGACTCAACACTCAATAATTCATTGTTGCATGAAAAATCCTTCATTATATTTTGTTAAGAAATGAGATGGAGTGTCTTAAACCAACTTGTATAGAATAATCCCATATAAATAAAAGTACCAGGGAGATGATTTTATAAAGGAGTAGATTTACAGTTACTTTATTATAAGAGCTCTGGCCTGATTTTCCTGCCATAAATTTGTCCTTGCTGTACCATTTGGATTACAGTTGGGCTCTCATTCATACTATGTTCAAGTACTTCACTCAAGATATCTTTTACATGTGGCTGAAGGCACAACTGATATGCAATAAACACCGATAAAATAAAACTCATACCAAGTTTTTTTGTGTTTTGGGAAACATAAGCCTTGGTATTATCTGGCAAAATAAAGAGTGCCCTGCCTTTGGTAACTCCCAGGGGTTGAACAGTATTGTGGAAGGCAGTGAACTCATTTCAAAAGAAGATTCAATTGATGGTTATTTAGAACTAAATTTTTATTTTTACTATTTATTTATTTATTTATTTGAGAGAGAGGGAGAGACAAAGAGTCAGAATATGAACAAGTGGGAGGAGGAACAGAGACAGAGAATCTCAAGCAGGCTCTGCACTGAGCACGGGCCTGACACAGGGCTCCATCTCACGACTCATGAGATCATGACCTGAGTCGAAACCAAGAGTTGGTCACTTAACTGACTGAGCCACCCAGGCGCCCCTAGAACTAAATTTTTATTAAGCAGTTCATTTCAATCCCATCTTTCCAACTCCACCATTTTGACCCAACCACACACCAAGATTCCATACATTTGATTCTACTAAGGCTATTTGCACTTTACCCTGAGGTTGCAGTTTTTTTAGTGTTTTATTTAATTCACATAGAAACAATCAACATAAAATACCACTGACATCTGTTAAAATGACCCATGTTTAAATATGGTAGAGATAAATAACTAACAAAAGAATCAATGTTAAAAATTGACACTAGAAAACAAGTGTTGGTGAGGATGTGGAGAAAAAAAGGAACCCTCGTGCACTGTTGGTGGGAATGCAAACTGGTGTAGCCACTGTGGAAAATAGCATGGAAGTTTCTCAAAAAGTTAAAATAGAACTACCATATGATCCAGCAATCACACTACTAGGTATGTCCCCCAAAATTACAAAAACACTAATTCAAAGGGACACATGCACGCTGATGTTTACAGCAGCATTATTTACAATAACCAAGTTATGGAAGCAGCTCAAGTGTCCATCAATAGATGAATGGATAAAGAAAATGTGATATATATAGATACACACACACAAACACACACAATGGAATATTACTCAGCCATAAAAAAGAATGAAATCTTGCCATCTGCAACGACATGGATGAAGCTAGAAAGTATAATGCTAAGTGAGTAAGTCAGTCAGAGAAAGAAAAATAGCATATAATTTCACTCATATGTGGAAATTAAGAAACAAAACAAATGAGCAAAGGGAAAAAAGAGAGAGAGAGAGAGAGACAAACCAAGAAACAGACTTAACTCTAGAGAACAAACTGATGGTTACCAGAGGGGAGGTGGGTGGGGGGATGGGTGAAACAGGTGATGGGGATTAAGAGTACACTTATCATGATGAGCACTGAGTAATGTAGAGAATCGCTGAATCACTGTATTGCACACTTGACATTAATATGATACTGCATGCTCACAATACAGGAAAGAAAATAAAACGCTTGATTAGGGCATCTGGGTGGCTCAATCGGTTAAGCATCTGTCTTCAGCTCAGGTCATGATCCGGGATCCCGGGATCGAGCTCAGCAGGGAGTCTGCTTCTCCCTCTGCCCCTCCCCCTGCTCCTTCTCTCTCTCTAATAAATAAATAAAATCTTAAAAAAAACAATTTAAAAAATTAGATTGCCTAAAAAAAATTGACACCAGACAATTAGCCATGGTAGAAATATTCAGCACCACATAGTGAATGTTTAATCTCTGATATATAGCTGAGATGAACTAGAGGACTGGAGAGGAAACAGGTATATATTTAGGGGGTTAATCTTAGGTCTAACATTAACATTAAAGCCAATGTTAATGGAAGGAACTAGGCTGTGAATGGGCCACAAATTTGCTAGCTAAATTTTCCTAAATTTAGGAAAAATTTACAATTTCTAAAATTTCCTAGCTCAAGGCCAGGTACATAGCAGGGATTCAGTAAATGATTTTTTGAATGAATGAATGATGTGTAAGTGAGTAAATGAACAAATGGTCCTCTATATAGATGTAGAGTATAATATTTGGATCTGGAGGCTTGGCTTTAAAACAGTCCAAAGTTATGGATCAATAAACTAGATTTTGGGAAAGTCAGTGCTGAACATAATGTAAGTGTTTCTGTTTGTTAATTAAAATGACCACAAAGTCGTTATTCTTACTCTTAATTTTTCAGCCTGAAAGTTAATAAACTGTATCTGTTCCATGAATAATTGAGTTGAACTTGAAAGAGAACTCCACATTCCAAAAGCCTCCCACACTACCAGTTAACTGTGATTTATCCTTTTACTTCTGAAGAATTTTAAGCATCTTCCATCTGATTTGACTGACAATCAATCTGTGCTTCCTCTGTCTTTATTCTCCCAGGAAGAAGATGTTACTCGTGAAAGTCGTTTTAATTTCAGTGGTTATGGGATGGGTCACTGCCTCCAAGTGAAAGATGGAACAGCTGTCAAGGCCACACCTGCCAACCCACTCCCACAACCCCCAAAAGATGCAGATGCCATCAAGAAGAAGTTTGTGGACCGGGCAAAAAGGATTGACACGATATCTCGAGCTGCCTTCCCGTTGGCCTTCCTCATTTTCAACATCTTTTACTGGATCACATACAAGATCATTCGGCATGAAGATGTTCACAAGAAATAGATGTGCCCTTCAGACCCTGGACTTTCTTGCCTAACTGTTGTGCTTGTAAATACACAGTGAAATTGTCTTTATATCACTTTGACAGAGGAGGAGACCGGGGGAGGGGGGCGGGAAGATCATGAGAGCAGGTTTCCTGGCACCTACATGAATAAAGATAAGTTATCTGGGCAATGAAGGAAAATGTTTGCACAAAATTAAGGTGTTACAGAATCATGTGAGCATAATTCCCTTCATAGTCTTTAGCATTGTTCTTTCAGATGATGTATTAATTAGACATGATATGCAAGGTCAAGTTCTCGAAAGCTATTTGTCTTTGGTTTGGTCTGGTTTTGACTAATTCTGGTACTGAAAAGTTAGCTTAGACCACACACACACACACACACACACACACACACACACACACACACACGGAAAATGCTTACCATCTGACCATAGTGACTAGCCTATAGTGAGTCAAGGACCAAACTTTTTCAGGAAAATGCTGCCTCGTTTTTAAAACAAGTACTCTGAGCCACAGAGTCTGAGCTACAGTTCTTTACAATGTCTGTAATTAGTGTTTCACCTGAGAAATCCTTTTGTGGGTCGTAAATTATTTCTACTTATTGAGAAAAAAACAACAGAAAATAAACACCAACCACAAAGAACAGATTTCTACTTTACTGTCCGTGTAGGTGTGCAATTTAATATTATTTTTCTTTCCTAAATGTAATTTGGGGGTTTAAATTGTGTGTCATAACTGATTTGATAGTATACCCTCTTAAAAATAAATGCCCATTTTATTTTAGATCCCGATCAGCACACTGTATTTTTTTCGCTTTAGCTATATTTACATGTGACTTTAACTGCTCAAGTGTGACTTAGCCATTGCAACCTCTCGGCCACAGTATTTATGGAGATGGTGTGTCCTGAATGGTGTAGCTCATATTAGCTTGAACTTTCCATTTCTGCTCTCATTGTAGGTGTAACTACTAGTCCTAATGTCAAATGACCCATGATTTCTACTGTCAATCAAGTGAATATTGTTTTAAATATCCTTAACTAACTTAAAGAATTTTAAAATTGTACTGTGATTTTCATAACCTGTTGCCTTTTTGGTACCAGAGCTACGTGGTTTGAATCCTGGCTACATGTTTTAAGTAAGAAAAAATAAATAAAAGACGTATTTTTGCTTACTCAGATAAAAGACAACCTGTAAAAATATAATGAAAAACTTAAATTTTACATGTGCTGTCAAAGGGATTATTAAAAATATTTGTTCAATTTCAATAAAGCTAAGTGTGCCACAAAACTTCCCTAAGAGTCTTGCCATTTTTGCACCACAATGTAAGTAAGTTGGATGACAATGGTAACTTGGATTTTTGTTTCTGGTCTTTCTCACAAACTTAAAGTGCTTATAGATATGATGTTCTGCCCTAATATAATAGTTGCTTATAGTGTCCCCAGGAAGAAAGGAAAAATATTATTCTCATTGCAGAAACAGAGAAACAGGTATGTGGAACTACTGGGAGTCACCGTGGGCAAAATGAATAGTGGATACTTCGTATGAGCTATGCAAAAGTTCCAAGAACACTGAGGGATCATGAAATACCAAAATGAAAAGAAATTTAAAAGAACAATCTGTCCACCTAGCCATCCTGGTTTTGTCAGGAATGGAGTTCTATGATGAAAAAAAAAATATCTGAAAACCTCAGTGAAGTAGATGAAATTCACCTTAACCCCTTGCAGATTTTCCTTAATCAAAGAAATCCATCATAATATTTTCAGATAAGATGCAGATTTATAAGTTGATGTTTATGGCCTTTTAAACCTATTCAAATATTGAATCATTTCCATAGAGAGGAATATTGTAGAATGGCTAAAAGCAGGAATTTTGCAGATAGAAAGACTAGCTTGGCCACCTATCAACAGTGTGATCTTGGATAAGTTACCTGACTTTTCCTGAATAGCTCCTGTTTCATAGAGTTTTAAGAGGATAAAATGAGAAAAATGCAAGTAAAGCCATTAGCTTAGTGTCTAACACACAGTAAATTTCCAATAACTAATAGATAATAGTAAAATTCTTATTATCATGAATAGTATTGGTTATCCACTGGGAAAGAAGCTTTACAATTCCTCACCTTGGCAAGATTAATGCTATGTTTTTTGTATCATTCCTAAAATATCATTTCTGTCCTATTGCTCATTCCTTTCCAAACAAATAAGGCAAAGTCTTTGATTGTTCTCATTTCTCTTCCTCCCACTAAAAAGTAGTAAACTGAGGCTAAAATGCCTTTCAAACATGGGCCTGACTCCGTAAGTATCTTAGGAAGAGCCCTGATGTTGCTTATGGAGGGATGGGGAGGCACCTTGGGGGATAATCCTAAGCTAAATGATCATATCTAATCAATGTGTGTACCATATAATTTTCGGGGGGGTGTGGTCCCCACATCAGACAATTTTAAAAAGATTCTCCTCTAAACATACCTGCCAGCCACTCAAGTAGGCAAAGACATCCTGGGTGGCAAGAGGGATTCTTGACTTATCTCTGATTCTAGTCTACATTCAGTGGAAAGAATTCTTCAGTGCACTGATTTGAGTTATATAAATAAGATAAAATCTCAGGGAAAAGATTTTTGAGCTGCATACTCTGGCAAAATAGATAACTCCCCTATAATGTTATTGGAGATTTTATTTAGGACATTTTTCTTTCATAATAGTATTTGAAGGAAAATAGTTCAAGAATAAAAACATGGATCTGAGGAAGAGAACTTACCAGTTTTTATTAGATTGGAAGCTTCTGGAAGAAAGTGGCTATGTTTTCGTGGGTTCTCTGCACTGCCTGCCAAAGCTCAAATGCCCAGTGAATATTATTACTACAGCTAGGAAAAAGTTGGTGAGGGAGGATATGATGTGCCTATTGACAAAGTTATATAAGTTTTTCCCAACAAAGCAATGACATGAAGTAACCAACTACTGCTACCATTTCTCGGATAATGGATTAGTGGGAGATTTGTCTTTTAAATATTTTTGAATTCCTACCATTCGGTTTTAACAACAGATCGAGATGACTTAAGGCTTAAGACTCTTTATGGCATTCTCAAACACCTTGGCCCCAAACAGATGCTACAAACCAGACTTGCTGTAGATATTTTTAAAATCCTTCCAGTGTTAGTATTAAGCTCCTCATTTGTGCTGCTGAACGGAACTGCCAAATTCTGAAACCACATTTTCCAATAAAGATTAAATGAGTATCATTTTATAATACGCTTAGTCAACTAATATCAAATAAGAAAGTTCTATCCAAAACATAGCACAAAATTCCCTATCATAAGATTCACAGTTTTGGAAAAAAAAAATCTATTGAGAATTTTTTTAATTTATGCATTTCCTAGTTTAAGCCCAAAGCCAATTTGTGGAATGAATATAAGTCATATGTCTGCCAGATAAATTTTTTTTAATCTTTCAGCCTCTGCTTTAAACTTTTTCTTATTTTCACCAATTTGGGTTTTCCTAAGTATAATTTAAATGATTCAAGTAATGCATGCTCTTCATAGATCACAAAGTAGAACTAAAGATAACACCACAACCTCATACTCATACAGTGCTTTCAACATATCAGAATGTTTTGATGTCCACAATAGCATTCAATTCTAATAATTGTCCAAGGTGGCCAGATCCAAAGGATCATATCCATCCTTTGGTCAATAGATAAACAGAAGCTCCATGAGTTAAATGCCTCACCCAAAGTCACCTGTCATATTGGGGGTTGAACATCCAGCATAATTTGTTTCCTAACTCCTCAGACTCTTACCTGTTCACTATATACACTGTGTTTAGGAAAATAAAAGCTGAGAAAGTAAAAAGTCATAGTACCACTGACTCACTCTCATGGATGACAAAATAATTTGGTAAAAGAGGGCATATAACAGAAGATTTCTGTTGAAAATGCCTAAGAGAAATTAATACTACATACAGCATTAAGAATATCCTCACAGAGAGTAATATCTTATGCAATTGATGACCAAAAAGATACTGGGGGTGACAAAAGACCAGCAGAACTCAATTTAGGAGGTGTTATTTCCATTCTTGAAAAAGGGGAAATGACCTTCACATTGTTACACATGCCCCCACATAAGAAAAAAATGCAATATTCCTACTTTGATGCAAACACATTAAAAATAACAAGTAATATAGGGTGCCTGGGTGGCTCAGTTGGTTAAGCTTCGGGCTCTTGATTTCAGCTCAGGTCATGATCTCAGGGTCGTGGGATCAGGCCCGTGTTGGGCTCCGCGCTCAGCATGGAGTCTGTTTGAGATTCTCTCCTGCCTCTAACCTTCCCCCTGCTTGCATGCTCTCTCTCAAAATAAATAAATAAAATCTTAAAAAAAACAAGTAATATAGTTTCCCCCAAGCTGAAGGTAGTGTATATGTGATGCTTTTAGACCATGAATCAGCATTTAGAAAGCACATTATCACCTTGGCACAAATGATTCATAAATAGGTGAATGTGTCTTCAAAGAGGAGAACAAAGCTCTGGGGTGCTCTTTTGAAGTGTGTATAACACTGGCCTTCTGGTAGGACCCAGGGCTGGTCATGAAATGGACAGCTTGGTCAGTCCTCATGCAGACTGAAGCCTCATGAGAGGTTCCAGGTCCCCAAAAATAATAGAATCAAGAGCTAGGAGACCCTTCATGTGCCAGGATCAGAACTAACGGAGACTTCATCAAATCCAATAGATAATCATTTCCTGAGCTACCCCTGCTTTCTAAGGAGAAAGATGTAGAGGCAGGGTAGTGAGAAAGGGAAAAGAGATCAAAGAAATACAGTAGTCAGAAAGTTCCTTTTAAGGCATAAATCAGATCATGTCACTCTGATTTAAATCTCCAATGGCTTTCCGACTTAGAGAATAAGCCAGAATCTTCATTATGGCCACGTGATCTGACCTCCCTACCTCTCTCCCATCACCTTCTCCTATCCCCTCTCCCTCCAGGCATACTGGCAGGTGCTTAAACATACCAGCCACAGTTCTACTTCAGAGTATTGCATTTGCTGTTTCCTCTGCCTGGCACCCTCTTCCTTAGACCAGGATTTGCGAAACTTTTTAAAGGCCAGACAGTAAATTGTTTAGGCTTTGCAAACCATACAATCTCTGCTGCTATTATTCAACTCTGCTATTGTGGTATGAAAGCAATCATAGACAATATGTCAACAAATGAGTGTAGCTGTGTCCCAATAAAACTTTATTTACAAAAACAAGTGGCAAGCCAGATTTGCCCCACGGGCAGTACTTGACCAACACGTGCTCTAGATACATACAGGGCTTACTCACTCATTTAATTCAGGCCTCAGCTCAAATGTCTCTCTATCAGAGAAGGCTTCTCTGACCATCCTATATAAACTAGTACCCTCCAACCATTATACTCTATTACTCATTCATGCCTTATGTTTTGCATAGCATTTGTCACTTCCCAATTGATGCTTCTATGTGTTTATCGGCATGCACACATACTTGAAGGACAGTTTCATGTGAGAAAGTAGAAACAGAGGGATACACATTGTTGTATTCCCTGATTCTAGATCTGTGCTTGGCACTTAGTAGGTGTTCAATCAATATAGTATTTGTTCAATGAATATTGAATAGTTAATACTTATTAAGGAGTTAATTGAGTGTTTGCATGGGAGGCTAGGAGATGGAAGTAAGCAACCTAATACTAGCCAGTTAGATAAAAATTGCTTTGAAAACTTAAGCAGGTTTTGGGTTTGTAACGATGAAGAAATTGTACTAGATTAGCATTTTCCAAAGTGTGTTCTGAAAAACCCTATTTCTACAGACCCTTAAGGGTCTGGGATATTAGCCATCCTGCCTGAATTGAGTTTTTGTAGTCTCCCATTGACTTTTATCAAAAGATGGGGGCCTTCTAAGACATGGGGTTTCTGAGAGGTACCGCAAGGGATCTCAGGCATTTCAAACATATTTCTCTTTACCTCCGCTATGTAGTAGCAACTCAATTTCCCCTTGGTAGTCAGGATCAGTCACCCCAGCTAGTACAGTAACCCCCTTCTCTGTCTGCTGGCACAAGGAGCCCAAAATGCCAGGCAGCAATCTCAACTTCCAGTTCTATCATTGTGTCTCTGAGAGAAAGCAGAGGCACAGATTTCAGAAAATGTTGTAGATTTGAGGCTTTGTAGCTAAATATTCTTAAAGCATAATTTTCAAAAAGATAAAATCATGACGCTCAAGCAAATATAAAATTAACACATGTCAAAAATTAATTTAACTTAATAACTGATAAAAAAACAGTAAAATGTTAAAACCAGTCCAAAGAGCATTTGGGAAGTTAGGTATTTACAAGCATCGCCAGGGCAAGTTTCCAGAGTTAGACACACACAGCCAGCTGATGTCCAACAGGTCCACAACCAGTAACCTTTGGGATTATTTCTTCTTTAGACAGAAATTATTCGCACTTCTACTGGACAAAATTCTACAAGTTCACCTTTGCCTCTATAGAGTGGTAAAATAGGCCAGACTATACAATGTCAAGCCCAGCACTGCATTGAAAGAGTACCTGCAACCTTTTTTTTTTGGTCTATTTTCAAGTTTCAGATAATTTTTATGACAGATCACAATTCAAATTTAATGCTTATCTGTTATTTGACTATTAATATCATACCTTAACAGGACCAAGACCCAGAGCGTTAAAGTGACAGACTCTATATCACACAACATGTTAATGTAACTTTGGGCTCAGAAACCAAAATCCCCTGAATTCTATCCTGGTTCCTTTCTAAGTACTCCCGTGCGCTTTTTTCCATGTATCCCTGGTAGAGAAAGTTAGAAAGGGCAGTTTCTTTCCTTTATATTACTCTACTTCCATGTGATTATTTGCCCATTCTTCTAGAAGGCAGGTGGCATGGTTGTAAAGGCACAGTTTGTGGAATCAGATCTGAGTTCAAATTCTCCCTCTGTCTCATATTTGTAAGGTGTCCTTAGGCAAAGCTTTAATGTCCCAGTGATAAGATACTGTAAAATAGAACATAATAATGTCTACCTCATACAATTGTAGGTAAAGACTAAATTGATTTGTATCTGCCACTTAATGGGTAGTGAATAAATATTAGTTCTCATTTCCTTTCCTACCCACATTTAATTAATGTTTTATTTCACTAATGATGTCATTCTGAACCTATCACCTATGAATGGAGTCTATTCTTGTGTGGTCTACTGTAACTACTGTAATTTTATTTTTATTTTATTCTATTGTAATTTTAAATTATCATCTAAACACTAAAAAGCCTACAAGTGAAAAGTAAATACAAGAAGACCATATCGAGAGACAGTCTGAACAAACTTCTTGGGTAAAAGGCGACAAGAGAGTTTTTATTGTTTCACTTTGACCTAATACAGAAAGGAAAACATTTTCTTGATTTAAGTGTTGAAAAAGTTTAAGTATAAGGCATAATCAGGGCCAGTAGGAGGAAGTTGTTAGGAGGACTTTTACTGTATATAATTAACATTTGTGCAACACCAGTACAGTTTACAAATCATTTGCACATAAATTCTGCCAGATTGTCCTGTGATCATAGGAATTGTGGCCTTGGGCAAGTTTCTCCCATAGCCTCAGTTTATTCTCCTGTAATGTAATGGAGAAGAATAATGGTTTCCCATTAGAAAGCCTAGCATAGAGCAGCCCTTTGGCGCATGATAACCACCACCACCACCATCATCATCATTTTATGGATAAGGAAACTGAAACCTAGCACAGTTAAGGGATTGGTTACTGTCAGAGAGGTAAATCCAGCTCTAAAGAATGAAGATGACGATACTCGCCGCACCTACCCACCTTTCAAGGCTGCTGTAAGAATAAAATAAAACCACAAATGTCAAAGATATCCAGAAACTGTTTTATTGAAAAGGCAAGTGGGGCACAGAGAGGTAAAGTAACTTGCAGAGGGCACACAGCTTATAAAATGTCACAGCCAAGATTCAAACTCAGTCTGTCTTTCTGCGCAATCCATGCTCTTCATCACCACAGTCTATTGCTTCTTCAATATAAAAAATTATCATGTTGGAAATACATTTATATACAGTTGTATATACACAACTATCATGCTGGATACATAAAATATATATTTGATATATTTATTTTTAGATTTTTATCATATCATTTTAAATTATTCATTTCCTTATCCATTTCCCCTATGAAACTTTCAAGGGCACTATATTAGTTTCCTGGGGCTGTTGTAACAAATCATCACAAGCTGGTGGCTTAAGACAACAGAAATGTGTTCTCTCACAGCTCTGGTGGCTGAAAACATGAAATGGAGGTGTCAACAGGGCCATGTTTCCTCCGAAAGCTCTAGGGAAGCATCTTTCCTTGCCTCTTCCTAGCTTCTGCTGGTGGCCGGCAGTCCTAGGCATTTCTTGGCTTGTAGCTGCATCACTCCAGTCTCTGCCTCCATCTTCACATGAACTTCTTCCCTCTGTGTGTCTGTCTACAGATTTCCTTCTCCTTATAAGGCCACCTCATAAGGCCCATCTTCATCCAGTATGACTTCATCTTAACTAATTATATTTGTAAAGATCCTATTTCCAAATAAGTTCCATTCTGAGGTTCTAAGTGGACATGAACTTTGGGGGAACAGTATTCAACCCAGTAGAGGCACCAGTTGTGTCTCATTTTTTATAGCCTTCCAGGAGCCTGGCTCAGTGTGAGGAACAAACAGATTCAGCTAGATATAGCTTACTGGTTGAGCAAACAGGTGCTGCGATGAGATTGCCTGGGATCAAATCTTAGTTCCGCCTTTACTAGCAGTGGGCCTTTGGGCAAAGGTTCCAAACTCTCTACGCATTGAAGTCTTAATGTGTAAACAGTACCTATTTTACAAAGTTCTAATGAGATTTAAATTAGTCAGTTCACGTCAAGCACTTAGAACAATCATTAGCCCCTAACAAGTGTTCAACAAATATTACTAGCATTATTTTTTGACAGTACAATTAATATTTGTTAAATAAGATAATGAAAGCAAGCAGTGTCACAAAGCACGGAAAACAGCTTACATTCAAGCTGTTAATATTATAAAATATTTTCACATCAGCCCTTTTACTGTGCATAGTCTTCTTAGAGCATCAGTGAACATTCAGTTTAAAAGAGAGAAGGGCTGCAGAAACAAAGGTGAAAAGGAAAAGCTTGCCTTTCCTTCTCCCTCAGGGGAAAAAATTTCAAAAGAGCCATGGAGAAGTAGTATTATTTCTAAGAGACCATACTAGGAAAATGGAATTGCTTTTCTGAAAGAAAGTAGAAGATTAATACCTGGAGGGTCTAAAATGTAATTATGGTATTGATCTCAGGAAAGCCTTGGATGGATCTAATTTTTTTTTTTTTTTTTTTTTGCTCACCAGTATCATTAAAATGGGCTCACATGTTAGGGTCTGCAGACTGCAAATATCTGAACATCACACATCAAAATAAGCAAAAAGTTTCTGTTAATGGATCCTGGGCGGCATCAAGGTAACATTCAATACGTGCTCTCATTTGGTTCCCACCTTCAGAAATTTTCTTAATGGCTCTGGGGACCGATTTAGCAAGCTGTTAATGAAGTGGCGAGGCAACACTAGGTTGCAAATCAACCTGAAAGTTCTGTCTGTATCCTAGCTCCATCCAGTCTGTGGGTTGACTGAGGGGTCAAGAGGACCCCAAACCTCAGACTACAAATGAATTGAGGCTGATTTTACATCTTTCTTCCCTAGCCCTAGTGAGGAGATGGCTTTTCTTGATTCCAGCTTTTTTACCTCCCCAGCTTCTTTCCCCTCCAAGTTGTTCAGAATCCTGCAAACAACAGTCCCCTTTCCCACTTGGTCAGACAAACACACGACTCACTGTTTTGCTGAAAGCCTCTGATTGCCTCCAAACCCAATAAAAGCCTTAAGACTTATGACTGGGGACTCCGGATTTTTAAGAAACAGTCGTTTTTTAAAGATTTTATTTATTTATTTGAGACAGAGAGTGAACACGAGCAGGGGGAAGGGCAGAAGGAGAGGGAGAGAGAGAGGAACAGACTCCCCACTGAGCAGGAAGCCCTACGCGGGGGTGGGGCTCAATCCCAGGACCCTAAGGTCATGACCTGAGCTGAAGGCAGACGTTCAACCGACTGAGCCACCCAGGCGCCCCTTTTAAGAAACAGTCTTAATAGATGTGGTATATATATACAATGGAATATTATGCAGCCATCAAAAGGAATGAGATCTTGCCATTTGCAACAACGTGGATGGAACTGGAGGGTATTATGCTGAGCGAAATAAGTCAAACAGAGAAAGACATGTATCATATGACCTCACTGATATGAGGAATTCTTAATCTCGGGAAACAAACTGAGGGTTGCTGGAGTGGGGGGTGGGGTGGGAGGGATGGGGTGACTGGGTGATGGACACTGGGGAGGGTATGTGTTCTGGTAAGCGCTGTGAATTGTGCAGGACTGTTGAATCTCAGATCTGTACCTCTGAAACAAATAATGCAATATATGTTAAGAAAGAAAAAAAGAAGAAGAAAAATGTAGCAGGAGGGGAAGAATGAAGGGGGGGAAATCGGAGGGGGAGAAGAACCATGAGAGACGATGGACTCTGAAAAACAAACTGAGGGTTCTAGAGGGGAGGGGGTTGGGAGGATGGTTTAGCCTGGTGATGGGTATTGAGGAGGGCACGTTCTGCATGGAGCACTGGGTGTTATGCACAAACAATGAATCATGGAACACTATATCTAAAACTAATGATGTAATGTATGGGGATTAACATAACAATAAAAAAATTTAAAAAAAAAAAAAAAAAGAAAAAGAAACAGTCTTAACAACAACTCATATTAGGGGTACTTCCGGTAGTTGAGGGGGAACAAGATGGAGATGCACTTGAGGCCTTTTGGACATCTCTGATTCTGTGGTTATATTTTTACGAAATCATTCAGTCAAAACTCTTAGCATTCCATGTCCTCCTTCATAGAGAAACTATACCAGCTGCAGACAGTTTAAAATGCTTGGATCTTATTCTGGAATGGGAATGAGAAATGAGGCTGGAAAGAAAAGCTGGGATGAAAAGATAAAGTCACATGCCTGCTTAAAGGATCTTGGGATTTCTCTTCTACGTAATGACACACCATTACAAGGTTTTAAGCAGGGGAGAGACAGAATTGATTTTGCATTTCAGAGCATAATTATGGCTATAGAGCACAGAAGAGACAGGAGGAGGATGAAAGAGGGATGATCTCTAAAGTTGTGAAATTAAATATTCCTGTTGAAACTTGACAAGATCCATCTACTGCTGAACATAATTTAAGCAAAGGAGAACTTCCAGTCTGGACACAGACAAAAACAAAACGGACCCTAGAAATGTGGATGAAAATTTTACCAGTTAAAATTCACCATGTCACCGGTTAAAAATTCAGTAATATTCCAGTTCAGGTTACAATCAAGAGTTAAGCAAAATGGTAAGGTATTATCACTCTGTGGTTAAAAACACAGGCTTCTGCACTGGAAAGGCTTGGGTTCAAGTCTCAAATGTGTCACTGTCTGTTCCTTCTGTTCCTGTTCCTTTGATGTGTTGCTTACCCTCTTAAATTCTCAGTTTCCCCGCCTACAAAGGCAGTAATGAGAGCAGCACCTGATTTGCAATGCCCTTGTGAGGCTCATGCACGGAAACTGTCAGAACCTACAACACAGGGTTTGTGGAAAGGGTCTTGTTTCCCAAACTTGGTGGTTTCTTTATATGTAGAGGGACCTCACTAGGGTATTCCTTCTGGCTCCTCTCTGCCCCTCTCTGGACAGGAAAAGTAACTGAATCTGATTGTGGAGTTTGAAGGTGTTTTCCTACCCCCGCCCTCACCAACCCCCCACTGCCCCGTCTCCTCTTCCTTTCTTTTGGGGGATGGCCAATCCTCCAAAATTGCATGTTGTTCTCTGGTCTTGCCATATGTTTTCAACATAATGGAAATGTTTGCCATGGAGGAACCGTTTTCAACATTTCCCTTCAGGGAAAGCCCACGGTTCTCCAGCACGATCTATGACTCAAAAGACAAGTCTGACTAATTCTAGAGCGCAGAATTTTAGAGCCTGCTCACCCACAGATATAAATCACATTTTCCAATATCAGTACTATTTACAATAAAAGTGACACACGTATACCACACAGACTGTTCTTTGGTTAATGTTTTCTCAAGAAAATGCCTCTTGGCTTTTAATATCCCAACTTCAACTAAGTACTTTTCAGGGGAAGGAGGGTTGTATTAAAAAATTACATTTATGCCTTAAAAAATCAATACAACCTTTTTTAACAAAAGAGTGTACGGGAAACATCTTAAGTTTCACTCCTAATGCAATTGGCATTTAGAATAAATCACGTTTAGATGGATCAGAAGCACACACAGATATTTTGAAGTGTTCCAGAGTGTCAACAGAGGGGATTTGTGGCTAGAATATTGCTGGCACTAAGAAAGACATGGCTGTAGACAAAGCAACTGCTTGTTAACAACCATATTAATTATTTGGTGTCAACAAAGCAATGTTTTAAGCATTCTACCTTATGATATGAGAGTTTGTTCTTTACATATGGGCATTTTAATGTGTTCGGGTTGTGGTTGGGGATTTGGGGTTGATTTGTAATGCGTGGTAATTTCTCCCATTTAAAATAATTGGAAAAGAGCTCCTTTAACATTTTTGTGCAGAACATCTGATTTCATTAACAGAAAACCAGTGTTAAGCAAGAGATGTCAGCATTTTCGGCCTCCCATCTGCCTCACCTACTTTTCTGATTTTTCAGTTAGCTCACAACTCAATGGAAAAAGCAGATGGCTATTTGTTGGCCTCCACTAATAAAGAGAACAAGGCAAAAGTGACAGGATGTCACTTTCAAGATCAGGTCACAAAAGACTGACTTCTGTCTTGATCTTCCTGGGTCTTATTGCTTGCTTGCTTGCTTGCTTGCTTGCTTGCTTGCTTGCTTGCTCTGAAGAAGCAAACTGCCATGTTTTGAAATGCCCTATGGAGAGGTCTGTGTGGCAAGGAATTGAGGGAGTGCTCTGGCCAACAACCAGCAAGGAGCTGAGGCCCTCAGACCTATGAGGCCTATGAGGCACTGAATCCTGCCAACAATCATATAAATGAGCTTGGAAACAAATCCTCCACCAGTTGAGCCTTGAGTTGATTGCAGTCCTGGCCAACACTTTGATTTCAGCCTTGTAAGAGACTCTGAGCCAGGGGACTGAGATTTCTGACCCACAGAAACTGTGCAGTAATAAATGTTTGTTGTATTTAGCTGCTAAGTTTTACGGCAATTTGTTGTGCAGCAATAGATAACTAATACAATCAGTAAACATATGCTGATGAAGGGATAAATGCATGACTTAAGTATTCCCCCAAAAGCTCAGCTGATTTGGATCCTTAGGTACTTACTTTCAGGAAATGGACCAAGACTTTCTGAGTATGTTTGGCTTTATGGGAAAATTACATAGGGCAGGTGCCCAAAACTTGGTTGGATCCTATCAGTTTAAATCAAGCATAAATTTAGAGAATTGCTGTCTGGAAAGGAACTTTGAGGTCATTAGCCAAACACCCTCATTTTATAGAAATGGAAACTGAGATTTAGAAGAGCTAAGTGACTTACTTTCCCAGGGCCATAGGATCCATGTAAGCGTCATGATAGAACCTATGGCTTCTGATTCTCACTACAGAACTCTTCCATGACATCCCATGACAGTGTTTAGAGGACAAGAATATCAGAAGGCCTGGAGGAACACTGAATGTAGAAAGTCAGGCTCAAGAAGGGCTTAGAAAAATAGGTGAGATTAGGGAAGGCATTCCACATGAGGGGTTCATGACAGACAAAGAGTGATGGGACTGTACCTAATGGGAGGGGTACTAAGAATCAAGATCTCCATGGTTTGGTCAATCATCTTGAATCTCATATGAAAGGTGAGGATGGGGAGGCCTTGGAAAGAAAGGGTACCTACAAAGAGGAGAAGTCAGCAGAGAAAGGAGGGCAAATCTTGTTGCCATGAAAAGGTCTTTTTTTTTTCTCTCCATAATGGCTTCCTTCACAAAGAACAAGGAAGTTCAAAGGCTGAATTACATAAAATTACATAACACTGTCACAGCACATGCAATAAATAATAGGACTGAAGATATTCACAAAGATAATAAGATCAAGACCCTGCAAAGCAGAGCATTTAATTCCTATGATTCTGGCCAGTAAGGAGAGGTAGGGATAAGTCTTCAAGGTTTCAGGTGTGGAAGAAGTAGCAGAATCCAAATGATGAAAGCAGAAGGAAGTGGTGGGATGAACATGGAGACTTCTCTGACATATAAATTAAGATAATGCTAGCTGCTGTAACAAATAAGCTCCCAAATCTCAGAGGCTTAATATGATAAAACTTTATCATTCAATCATGCAAAGTCCAAATGGGCATTTCTTTTTTTTTAAGATTTTATTCATTTATTTATTTGAGAGAGCAAGTGCATGGGTGCACACGAGTTGGGGGAGGAGCAAAGGGAGAGGGAGCAGACTCCTCGCTAAGCAGGGAGTCCAATGCGGGGCTCGATCCCAGGACCCTGAGACCATGATCTGAGCCGAAGGCAGACGCTTAACCGACTGAGCCACCCAGGTGCCCCCCAAATGGGCATTTCTGATTGACAGGTAGCTCTCCTCTCTTTCAAGCAGTGATTCAGAACCCAGGCTCCCTTGATGGCTCAGGCATCACCATGGGCTCAAAGGCCCATGCTGAATCCTCTGTATCTGTCTGTTGTGTAGAAAAAAGATAGAGAAGAAGGAACACCTGCTTTCAGCTACTTATCCTTGGAGATGATACACATCACTATCATTCATATTCCTAGAGTGAGAACCTGTCATGTGGTCCCACTAGATACAAGAGAGATACGAAATGTAGTTCCTGGTTTGCCAGCAACAACTCCACACTATGAAAAAGGTGTTCAAACCTTTGGGGAACAGGTAGCCATCTCTTCCCCACCACAGAACAAAGAGAGAACACAGATTTCTAACATTCTGCATCCTTTCCTTTTGCCAGCATTTCTTTTTTTTCTATGCACTACACGCATCAAAGGTTTTTATAGCTAGAAATGTTACCAAGAAAACAGACATCATTGCTTGGAAAGCCACTACCATTTATCCTTAAATCATATGAAAATAGTACAGCATGGTTCTAAATCAGAGATCAGAAGCTTATGGGAGGGCATCATTAAAAAAAAAAAGGCTTTGAAATCAAGTCAGGCTGGGTTTTAATCTCTGCTCCAGCCCAAACAATAATGGGCCTTGCACAATTTATTTAAATCTTCTAAACCTCAAAGTCTTCAGCAACAGCATAAGCTCAATAATAAGATCCTGAAAGGTTTTTGTGAAGACTCATCAAGATGGTATGTCAAGTTCTTGGCCTATAAAAGGCATTTGTAAAGTAGCGCCCTCACAGTATCTACAGAAGTTGAGTTCATACATCCCCTATGGCCAGGTTTACACCCAATGCATATACATATTTACCCAAAGTTAAGTACCAGAATGATCAAAGAAGCACTATTCATAATAGTTAAAATGCAAAAATGTTACATATGCCCACTAAGAATAGAATGGACAAATAGATTGTAGCATATTTTACATACCATACGTACTACACAGCCATGAAAATGAACAAACTACAGCTATGCGCACCCATATGCGTGAGTCTCACAGATATTGAGCAGAAGATACAAGAGAATACCTACTGTGTGATTCCATTTATATGAAGTTTCAGACAGATCTCATCTATCCCATTAGAAGTCAGAATGATGGCTACCCTTGGAAGAAGCTATTGAATGGGAATAGAGGTGAGAATGGCTTGTGGGAGGCAGGTGACATTCTCTTTTGGAAGGAGGGAGGTGTTGGTTACAGAGCAGATTCAGTTTGTGAGAATTCATTAAGCTGTATACTTACATCAATAAAAAAAAGTTTTTAAAAATAGCATCCTTCCCCTGAAAGACTTCCAACATGCTTAAATATTACTCATGAGTGCCACCAGCCTTTGGAAGGGGAGAAAAAGAGTTAAAAGGAGCAGAAGGGGAGCAATGTGAAAGTAAGCCATAGAGAGGGAGGAGAGATGGTGAGGATGCAGAATAAGGCTAGAGGGTACCAAGAGCCAGAGATATCTACCACTTGTCTCAAAAATGCCATTTTGTGTTATACACCCCAAATCCCTGACAATAACAAAAGGGTCCAGGATATTTTTCCACAGTGACATGGGCCTTCTTATTTGGGCTAAGTTTTAGTGCTGCTAAAAATACAAGTCTTCCCTATGGGCAATCAACTACATGTCTTCCAGATTATAATGTGTCTTTCTATTCCATATGCCACCCTGTAATTTCTGTCATTGTGATTCTTCTTTTCCGTGTCATCGTGGGGAGCTATGGTTATATGTATGTGTATGGGGAAGGGGTTGATCCTTACCAATCCCAGTCCTCACAATCTGTATCACATACCCTGATCACAAATGGAGGCTTCTAACATCATGATCATGCAAAAATCTTTCTCTGCTAGTATCATCCCAGATAGCCTAGCTTCTACAGGGGCAACCACATAATAACTCAAGCCTGGGCTCTACTATACATCCAGATATTTAACGAGGCACCCATCCATAACCATAAATATATGTCATGTGTGGTTATCACATAATAACAAAGAGTCACTAGGATGACAACACTAGAAGTCACTGATTAACACATGTGGTTTCGTTTTATAAGTATTTTATAAATGTTAGCATCAATGGGAACCTTAACAAATTACCTTTCCATTTAATCTAGGAAGAAAACTGAGGCCAAGAGAGTTGAATAACTTGCTTTAAAAGATAAAGATAGCTGTGGCAGAACGAAGACAAAAATCCAGATTTTCTTTTCCCTATCTAGCATCCTTTTTACTGCATATTTTTATTTATTTATTTTCTTTTTTTTTTAAAGATTTTATTTATTTATTTGATAGAGAATGAGAGACAGAGAGCATGAGAGGGAGGAGGGTCAGAGGGAGAAGCAGACTCCCTGCCGAGCAGGGAGCCCGATGCGGGACTCGATCCCGGGACTCCAGGATCATGACCTGAGCCGAAGGCAGTTGCTTAACCAACTGAGCCACCCAGGCGCCCTACTGCATATTTTTAAAGGGCTTCTGTTTATCTCCAGGTATTGGGCATAAAATGAACATGATTCGAGCATTCTCCATGTCCCATTTTGATCATAAGCCCCAAGATCTGATGTCTACTAAATAAGTATCTTGGCTTTTGCCTAAAACAAATGTATTAAGATAATGTTGTTAGAAAGTTTCTGAAGGAAGCTGTATCAGTTAATTTTTTATTTCCTCAATTGTTGAGTTTTCCTTTTTACATTTTTTTAAACATTTTAAAACTTAAAGATACACAAATAGCATAAAGAACCCCCATATAACTTTACATAGCCTGATTAATTTTTAGTATTTGCTACAATTGCTTTATAATTCTGTCTTCCACCTTCCTCCTCTTCCTCTTCCTTCATCTTCTTCCTCCTTCTCTCTCTCACATACATTATTATTACTATTATTATCATCTATCCTCTGAGAGAGAATATCATTATTAGCATTTTTCTCTGAGTAGGTTACATAAATCATGTCACTTTATTGCAGAACACTTCAGTGTGTATTCCCCAAGGGGAAGGATGTTTTCTTACATAACCACAATATAATTATCAAATTCAAGACAATACTATTATCTATTCCACAGTCCACATTCCATTTTTTTCAATTGTCTCAGCAATGTCTCTTAGAGCATTTCCCCCACACAGCCTAAGATCCAATCTAGTATGACATATTACATTTGATTTTCATGCTTCTTTGCTATCCTCTAATCTGGAACAGTTCTTTGGTCTTTCTCTTCTTTCATGATATTGACATTTTTTTAATGCAGGTCTTTTTTGGTAATAGAACGTTCTTTAATTTAGGTTGTATCTGTTAGTTTTTGCTATATAATAAACCACCCCCAAATTTAGCAGCTTAAAACAAAAATTTCTTACAACAAAAATTTATCATTTCTCACAATTTGGTGGGTCAGCTAAATGATTCTTCTGGTTTGGGCCAGCTTGACTGGGGCTGGATGGTCTAGGGTGAGCTCTCTCACGTGTCTAGCAATTAGATGAATATGAGCTGCGGTGATAAGGATGACCTAGCCATTCATTCACATGCTGGTGGTCACAGTTCTGAAGCTCAGCAAGGGAGCAAGCCCCAGTGTACAAACATTTCCCAAGCCTTTGCTCACATCATGTTTGTTAATGTCCCATTGGCCAAAGGAAGTCACAAGGCCAACTCAGAGTCAGTGTGGGAGAACACTCTCACAGATCATGGATAGAAAAAGGAAAATAATTTGTGGCCATTTCTATAATCTACCATAGCCGCTAAACACCGGGGATGAAATTTTTTTAAGGAAGAATATGCTATTAATGGAAGAAATGAGGAGAAAAGACAAAAGCCTCCAAAATAGTGAGGTACAAATACTTAAAATTTATATCCTTGAAAGAATCCGAAATCAAGATGCCACCCCACTGAGGGAAAAGGGCTTATAACACAAGCTGCCTATTTTCAATTGGTCAAAGGGGTCAAATTTAAGAGCCTATACATGAACTGTAATGCTCACTCTCTGACAGAGAATTCTGTGCAGAGGAGTATGTCCCTTTGGTAAGATGAACAAGAGAGAGCTGATAAAGGGACACTGGCAATCTTGTTCCCTGCTAGGGCAGGGATGGAGAGGCCTGAGACTGTGATAAAGAAGGGAGCCTACAGCCATTGCCCAGGCAGCCCCAGCAGCTCCTTCGTCAGTGCTAGGCACTGCTAGGCAGCAGGGGAGGCCCTGGCATACCCACATTTACCGCTGTTTTTCAAGAAAATATGGAAATCTGGATTGAAATGTGAAATTTCCAGACTCTCTAAACGTTGTTTCAAGTATTTTTAAGAGCACATTCACATGCTAAATTAGGCCCGAGGACCATGCATTTGAAAACTCAATTGTCTAACCTACAATCAAAAAAATCAAACTACAAGAACAGAAGGGGTTTAAATTTTGGATAAATGAAATGCTTATCCAATCCCCTTAGACACAGTCTCTCAACTTGTGACTATATAAAATGTACTTTTATTTATGCTCAATAACTACAAGACTTAGCATCATATACATAGCATGGATATACTTTAAGCTCGATAACTATCATCTGCAGCATGATATATTATGTATAGCATAGATGATTGAACTTTGTAATATTGCCATATGAAGACATTCAAGAGGTAATGGAAAGTTGACAAAGAATAAGACCATGACACAATTTCTGAAATCAAAAGCCTGAATTTATTTCTTACTTAAGGAAGAGAGAATTTTGCTGGTCAGGCACAGTCTCTCTGAGCAAAACAAACTGCTGATTTAGGGGATGGGTTTGTTTTGAGGTTACACTGTCAAAGATATAGGAGTGGTCAGTCTTGGAAACATGTTCAAAGTCAGTGGCTTCCCATTAGATGACTGTCAAAGTGTGAAACTGACACTGATTGGCTGGCTTTCAGATAAGACAGCTAAGACAGCTTTAATTCTTGTTTTGGGGTTTGATTGTTACCGTGGCTAGAGCATGGGCTGTCTTTCCCTAAGAGTGTGAGGGCTTTTGTGAATTATTGGAATTAACTGTGTAGAACTAATGTGGGACACTGCAAAGGTTACACTGTCATGGCCTCACGTAGGCATAGATGCTATCTACCAATGGGCTTTGAGCTTATTACCACAAGGGGTGTGGCTCCTCTGTGACATCATGGCTCCTCAAGTAGAAAGTCAGGGCCACTTCTCATCTCAACCTAAGAAGAGCTCTATCAATGTAGACAGGTGGATCTTGCTCCTCTGAAAGGTGATGTTCCTACCCTCATGAACTACAAAAACCATTAAGTCCAAAAAATGCTATTTCATTGAAAGCATTGTCTCTCTGATGCCCCAATACTGAGACAAAAGGGGTGAATAAGAGAAAACATGGGATACTGAAGAGGAACAGAAGAGGGAAATAAAGAAACCAAGGTAAAGGTAGTCTTCTGTCTTATTACAACTACATTTGGAATTAGAGAATAGATTAAAATTCAGGCAGCTGGATAATGTTCATTTTTTATATATTCCTATGAAAGAGTTCCTAACTCCCATGATGACTTTTTTCCTTATTAATAGCATGTCTCTAGCTTCAAATAAAATAGGATGTGGGATATTCCTTTATAAATATGAAGCCCAAGTTAGGTCTTATATGAGATTCCCCTCTCCTGGCTTCTCATGTAAAGAGGATCACAGGGAGGTTCAGAGAATTGGAAGGTCTCCAAAAAGGGCCACAGGGAGTAGATGAGACAAGAAGAACCTTGCTGGGGGTTCAGTGCCAAATGACAATGCCATGTATTTCAATCAGTCTTACATCTATCTGACCCTTGCAACAGGAAATCTCTCCCCCCTCTCCACAAAACTGATGGGATGCAAGAAGTGGCTTTAAAGCGACATAACAAGAGAATGTGTTATTTCTCATAACTGCTCATTCATCCATCCATTCCACAAACATTGGGCATTTACTAAAGGCATAGGCTTCAGAGCAAAATAAAATTCATCCCTGGGCTCAAAGCACCACAGTCTTAAAAGAAAAAGACACAGATTCACTGACATACCAGGTGAGTACAGAGGTAGGATCATTGCCTGAAGGAGGGAGGTATTTAAGTAAGTAACACTCCCTGTGGGTTTTGGGAATTCACCAAGGTGGTATTTGAATTGAATCTAGAAGGAAGAGAAATGGCTTTCCAGGAATTTATTAGACATTCACTTTGAGTAAACCATAGGATAAAGGTTCCATAAATGGAAATTTAAAAGTTAGTCTTGGAGTTGTTAATAGATTCTTAGTTCTGGCACTAAAAGCACAAGCAACAAAAGAAAAAACAGATTCATTGGACTTCATCAAAATTAAAAACTTTTGTGCATGAAAGGACACTATCATAAAAGTGAAAAGACAACTTGCAGAATGGGAGAAAATATTTGCAAATCATATATCTGATAAGAGTTTCATATCCAGAATGTAAAGAGAACTCTTAGAACACAATACAAAAAGACAATCCTAAGGGCAAATGAGCAAAAGGCTTGAATAGACATTTCTCCAAAAAAGATACACAAGTGGCCCATAAACACAAATGGCTCAACATCACTAGCCATTAAGGAAATGTAAGTCAAAACCACAGTGAGTTACCACTTCACATACACTAGGATGGCTATAATCAAAACAAAGAAAATTACAAGTGCTGGCGAGGATGTGGAGATACTGAAACCTTCATACATTGCTGGTGGGAATGTAAAATGGTGCAGCCCCTGTGCAAAACAGTGTGGCAGCTCCTCAAAAAGTTAAACATAGAGCTACTATCTGACCCTGCAATTCCACTCCTAGATATATACCCAAAAGAACTGAAAGCAGGTATCCAAATAAAAACTTGTGCGTAAATATTTATAGCAGCACTATTCACAATCACCAAGAGCTAGAAACAACTGAAATGTTCATTCACTGATAGATGGATAAACAAAATGTAGTATATCATACAATGGAATATTAGTAAATAGCCACAAAATATATACCCTTATAGAGGTAATCTTAGAAGGTTTTTAAGAGTAACACTGCAGTTTAGTATTTGAGAAAGAGTCTGGGTAATTGTAAATAAATTACTGAAGGGGGAATGGTGACAGGGGGGTCAGTTGCAAACGATTCCAGAGACGCAGAGGGTTTGAATTGAGGCATGGCAGAACAGGCGGATAAAAGAGACTGGTATGAGATAAGCTTTTGAAACAGAATGGACAGCAGTTCATGACTGGATATAACAGTGAGATATTATAAGGAGTTGGGGACACAGTGCTGGGAGAAGTAGACGGTAGTATTATCAACACTGAGTGCTATATCAAGAACAGGTCTGAGGGGAGTCCTAAACCTTAAGCATCTGCACATTGGGGGAAGGTGTGTAGACAGTGGATTAGCAGCATGACTGTGAGATCTGGGCCAAGACTGAGCTTTTAGAGGGCTAAGAAACAATTGCCTCTTTTGACCAGCCCCATGGAAAGTGGGTCCATTCTGGGCCCATGCATCTCATCACTTTCCAGATCAGTGATCATAAGTTTTACAGAATGAACAGCAACAGTCTCAGAAGCTCTAATTGGTTTATTGACTCTGGTATCGATGTTTTCTGAAGTGAAGGACCTTGCATCGAATCATTGTTTTTTTCTGGATCAGCCAGAGGACTTAACTGGCATTTTTCACAGAAGAAATGGGGAGGCTGGAGGAGCTGCTGGTTTGCTTTTGCTGGCTATCAGGCACTCCTTTAGTAGTCACGTACTCTGCAAATATTACTGTGAGGAACCCTAATTGTAGCTGGAAGAACAGTGTCAAAAAGGCACTACTTTCTGGACATATGAAGAAAATGAAGTAGGGTAGGGAGAATGAGCAAGGTCAGTTGGGGTCATTCAAGAGAGGCAGAGTTCCTGAAACAAGGAGAAAGTCAGCAGTAGGGGTGGAAAGAAAAAAAAAATGGTCATAAGAGGGTTTTCTGAGGTAGAACAGATGGGATTTAGTGAATGGATAGAGTGGTGAGAAAAATAATGAAAGGCTGGGAAACAGTGGAGGGTGGAAGGTGGATGATGGATACATGGGGAATAGACATGAAACAGGTCTCAAGCAGGTACAATCCTTGCTGGAAGGGATGAGCACATCCCTATTTAGAGAGTTAGCTTTCTCCAAAGAGAGTGAACAAGGGGGCACTATGAACGTGTGCATGGTGTAGATGTGATGGTTAAACCTCAATGGGGATGAATAAAGAGATCATGGGGAAAGCCTAGTCATGACATGGGGAAAGGGCCATTTTGGACAGAACTGTCTCAGTGTATAGAGGAGGGTGTGTTGACCACACATGTCCACCAGAGAGTATCAAGGATGCCCTCTTGGCCCAAGCATGAGTCTGCATTTCTAATACTAAAGTGTTGGAATCAGGGGAGCCTGGGTGGCTCAATAGGTTAAGCGTCTGACTCTTGGTTTCGGCTCAGGTTGTGATCTCAGGGTTATGGGATGGAGCCCTGCGTTGGGAGGGGAGTCTGCTTGAAGATCCTCTCCCTCTGCCCCCGCCCCCTCTATCAAATAAATTAAGTAGGTAAGTGTTGAAATCATGCTTCTTTCCCCAGCCAGCAATGTTACTATGGTCGAAAGCTCCATTAGGACAGTGGCCCTCAGGCTTTGCTCATTTTCTTTACAGTAGCGTTTGCAGAGTACGTGACTACTAAAGGAGTGCCTGACAGCCAGCAAAAGCAAACCAGCAGCTCCTCCAGCCTCCCCATATCTTCTGTGAAAAATGCCAGTTAAGTCCTCTGGCTGATCCAGGAAAAAACAATGATTCGATGCAAGGTCCTTCACTTCAGAAAACATCAACAACAAAGTCAATAAACCCTTATAAGATCAAATATTTCTGTGGTTCACAACTACTGAAATAGCAGTCAATTTGTCTCCATGCAGCAGGCTTGCTTCCTTTCAATTCTTCCTTTCATTCTTCAAACTGTAGCCAGAAGATATGAACTATGTTTTGATATTTTTGGTGTTATTGCAGTGTCTAGCATTGTGTTTAGCAAGTAATTAGGTTAAATAAATACTTAGGGATTGAAAAAAAATGAATTTTGATCTTTCACTTACTTTAACCTTTTAATGGCTCCTCAGGATAAAGTCCAAATTTGAACATGGTTTGCAGCACAGTGAGCCATCCAGAACTGACCTAGCTTTCTGGCATCTGTTTAGACTACTCTCTTGTATTTCAGAGAGTGGTCTATACCAAGCTTTGAAAGGTAGACTGGTGGCAGATCGCTTGCTTTCCTGTAAACCACATTAGATGCTTCACTCCTTGATTTCAAAAGTCCAATGCCTTCATCCTATCACCCAATTCCACTCCTAGGTATCTACCCAACATATGTTGTCCTTCACCGAAGCCATGCACAAGGATGTTCATAGCAGCACTGTACACAACAGTTCCAAATGGGAAACAACCCAGATCATCCACATGAACAGGAATCAATGTGGTATCCTCTTAAAAGGCAATACTATGCAGCCATGAGACTACAGCTAGATGTAACAACATGAATGAATCTCACAAATATAATACTGGGAAGGAAATCCAGGTACAGAAGAGCATGTGCTATATTAGTCCAAGTATATAAAGTATAAGAAGGGTCAAAATTAAAGTATGATGTTGTAAGTTAGGACAGGGTTACCCCTGCAGAGGAGAAGGGCAGGTTCTTCTCTGGAATTGGACACAGGTAGGCTTCTGGGAGGCAGGTAACACTATTTCTTGATCTGAGCAACAGTCACATGGGTGTTTGCTTTGTGCAAATGTATCCATCTGCACACTTAGGATTTATGCACTTTTTCTGTCATACCACAATAGTTGACACTTTTAAAAAATTCTCTGCCTTCTTACTCTGCATCTCTCCTTTTTGGCCTAAATAATTCTTCCAACTTTCAATATCACTTTCTCCAGAAGCCCTTTCCTGAATTCCTAGACTATTTTAGCTCATCCTGCTGTGTACTCAAAGTCCCCTGTTGTTCACCTATCTTAACAATTCTCCACATTTAATTACAACTACTTGTTGGATCAAGTTTTGCAAATTGGCTTTATATATCTTTTCAGGCACATTGTGAGAGCGCACAGATTTTAATAGAGGGCATGAGGAGGGACTAAGATTTAATAATACTCTCCCAAAGGTAGAATATCAGCCCCAATACAGTGTGAAAGATACAAGGGTGAGCTAGTTATCTATTGCTTTGTAACAAATGACCAAAAACTTAGCACCTTAAAACAACACACACGTAAAAAAAAAAAAAAGAAAAAAAACAAACAAACACACACACACAAAAAAAACCACACACGTATTCTCTCACAGTTTCTGTGCGTCACAACCCTGGGTACAGATTAGCTGGGTCCTCTACTTCAGGGTCTCACAAAGGTACAATAAAGGTGATACCAGGGATGCATTCCTTTTGAGAGTCTCGAGGTCCTCTCCCAAGCTCACATGGTGTTGGCTGAATTTAATTCCTTGCCACTGTGGAACTGAGATCTCCTCTTTCTTGTTGACTGTTGGCTGAGGGCCACTCTCTACTCCTAGAGTCAACCCATCTTGTCACACACAGACCCTCTAGCAGGTCTCTCAACATGGCAGCTCCTTCAAGCCCAGCAAGGGAGAGTCTCTTGCTCTAGTAGGCTAAAAGGGACTCATATAATGTAAAAGAATTATGAAAATGAAATCCTATTACCTTTGCCATATAATATAACTTAATCAAGGGAGTGACATCTTATCACCTTTATCTTATTATGTTGGCTAGAATCAAGTCCCAGGCTCTGCCCACATTCAAGGAGAAGGTATTATACACGGGTATAACTCATTAAGGGTTGCCTTAGAAGTCTGCCTTCCACAAATAGGTAATATTTAGAGAGTGAGGGAGATCCTACCAGCAGCCCTCAAATCCCACATTATAGATGTGGGAATCAGCCTCCAAGATGGCACCCTATGATCATACCCTTGTGTAATCCCCTCCTACATTGGATGAGGATTGGTCTATGTGACCAACAGAAATTGGCAGAAATGATGTCATGTGACTTCTGAGATTGTATCAAAAAAGACCATGCAGTTTCCACCTCTGTCACTTGGTTCTCAGAGAAGCTGGCTTCTGAGCTTCAGATTAGCTGGGTCCTCTACTTCAGGGTCTCAAAAAGGTCCCACAAGGACCACGCCATAAGGACACTGAAACAGCCCTTTGGAGAAGCCCGCATGGCAAAGAATTAAGACCTGCCAATAAGGTTATGGGATTCAAAAAGAGAATGCCAATTAAATTTGGATTTCTGATAAACAATGAATAATAGTAAAAGTATGTCCCAAATACTGCAGATCTATATCACAAAATTATTTGTTGTTTATCTGAAATGCAAATTTAACTGGGTACCCTGGGGTGTTTATTGTTTGTTTTCCAAAATCTGCTAGCCCAACGTGCCAGCAGCCATGTGAGTAAAACGGATTCCCCAGCGCAGCTTCAGTCGAAACTTCATCTGACAGCAGCTATGGCTGACTGCAACCTTGGGAGAGACCCTGAACCAGAACCTCCAGGCTCAGCTGCTCCTGAATTCCTGACCCACAGAAACTGAGACCACATATGCTTGTTATTTAAAGCCACGAAGTCTGGGGAGTCATTTATTACACAATAAGTGATGACTAATAAAATAGGTAACTGTCTACCCACTACCTTGCCCAATCAGCCTCTCTCTTTCATGAGACACAATAATCGAAAGAATGGTTCCATTGTTTAAGAAGCAAATCACCTTCTTTCGTCAAAGACTAAGAAAACAGTTCAGAAATGACAGCTCATCATCTATTAATGAAATGCCTCAGTATCTATGTGAATTAAATGTGTCAAACAGGACTTACTTGTTAGGGAAGTCAGAAGGCATTTTTTTGTTGTTCTTGCTTACTGAAGTTGGCAACAGCAGCTTCAACATAACAAAGCCTGACAGCTAGATTCAGCCTGAAAATGCTGATGATAGGCAAGTGATATCTGTTAGAAATATAAAGTCCCGCAGTTCCTCAAGCCAGGAAGGGAACGACAAATGTGCATTAGACTACTGAGATCTGCCTGGGTCCACTCTGCCGCTGGAGGAACAGAAAGATGTTTAAAAATGATTTCCACATTATTAAACATGTAGCTGGAGAGAAGGGAGGAAAGGAAGCAAATGATCTTAAGAGCCATGGTGCTCAACTAGGGGCAATTTTGTCACCACCCCCCTCTCCCGGCAGACACTGGGCAAAGGCTGGAGACATTTTTGATTGTCAAAATGGGGTGGTGGAAGCTACGGGCATCTAGTGAGTAGAGACCAGGGATGCTGCTAAGCATCCTACAGTGCACACGACAGCCCCACACATCAAAGAATTATCTGACCCCAAATGTCATCAGTGCTGAGGTTGAGAAATCCTGCTTAATAAGAGAAATAAATGATTGGACAGAACAAGGGGATGCAACAGAGGCAGGCCGGAGCCTCTGCCGTCGCTATGACCTGCGGAAATCAGCATGAGCTCACCCACCAGAAGAATATGAAAATGCAGAGCAACTCGGTGAAGGGAAGGTGCCAAGATGACAGGCTTTCTGCTGCTGCCTGCAAGCAGAGGGCCCCATCATCTCTACTCCCAGGGACTCAAAGATCATGCGGCAGAAGCAGAAAAGGGCAAAAGAGAAGAAGGAGAAACCCAAGTCGCTTTGTGGCTTCGTGTCCAACCCTCTTGCCCTTCACCTGTGTGCCTGGAGCCAGTCCCACCATGCTTGCGTTTTCTCCTTTAGTGCTCACAGGTCCTAGCACCAATGGCACTCCCTTTGCCCTGAGTCTGCAGCAGGTCCCTTCTGTGCTTTCTTACCCTCAGATAGCCACTCTCCCCCTGGGCCACTCCTGGGGGTGTGGGGGTTAACTCTTCCCAGTGTTTTTTTTTCCTATGGGGCTCACCCCAACATATTAAAAGTAGCTTTGTAGTTTAAAAAAAAAGATAGAGAAATAGATGATCTTCTTCAAATTATGACAGGGTTACATCCTGATAAACCCATCATAAGGGGAAAATATCATAAGGTAAAAATGCATTTAATACACCTAACCTACTGAACACCATAGCTTAACCTAGCCTACCTTCAGTGTGGTCAGAACACTTACATTAGGCTACAGTTAGGCAAAATCATCTCAACATAAAGCCTCTTTTTTAATAAAGTATTGATTATCTTACGTAATTCATTGAATACTGTGGCAAAAGAGAAAAACAGAATGGTTGTCTGGGGACAGAATGGTTGTCAGTCTATCTGTTGTTTGCCCTCGTGATCACGTGGCTGGCTGGGAACTGCAGCTCCCTGCCCTGCCCAGCATCACAAGAGAGGACTGTATATTACCAGCCCAGGAAAAGATCCAGATTCAAAATTCTAAGTATTGTCTGTGTATCACTTTCACACCAACATAAAGTCAAAAAAAATCGCAAGTTGACTGTTGTAAGTTGGGGACCATCTGAATTGTTTGTTATATCGACAAATCAGATTGCTGTAATACTCTGGCATTCAGAACATTTCCACTTTGAAAACACTTAGTTCATTGATCCATTCTACACTCTTTCATTCCATATTCATTCATATATTCATGCTTCATTCAATAAATTTTTGAGTGATTCACTGTGCCAGGTGCTTTGAGAAAAACTGTGTATAAGAAATTCACTCAGCCATTAAATAAATTAGTAAGCACCTGGAAGTGATATGGAGAAGGAATCAGATGTGTGTTCTTCCCTCAAAAAATGAAAATTTTGAGTTAATACTGAATGCAAATAGAAAAAAAAAAGGAAAAAATAAAGCAAAACCCTGATTTAATAATCAAAGCTTTGTGTAATTCTAATAATGGGTCATTTTCTTCAGGCAAACATTTAAAGAGCAGTTGTCACAAGACCATAGGCCAGGTAAAGGATGTATCACTGGGCTAATGTGTGAAACTAGCTGGTCATGTGTGTTTTCACTGACTGACCTCCATTTGTCTTGAATCTTATACAGCATATAGTAATTTATGAAGAAGTTAAAAAAATGTTTGTGAAAAACAGCAATCGAGGTGAAACCGAAAACATCCATGATGACCGAAGACCTAGCCTTAGGATACATATATATCTTGCACAAAAACTTCAGCTCAGAAGAAAGCATGAACAAGCATTTCAACTTAGCAAAGGTGGGGGTCTGTGAAGGCTCTGAATATGCGTCTTATGAATGGTGAAGTATAATAATGCTATTCAAATCAACAAATAGGAAGACCTGGGAGTCTCAGAAGAGGTTTCAAAGACAAGAAAGGCAAAGGTATAGTCCTAAAGCAGTTTGGCTGACATGCAGGATGCAGGAAGGAACAGACTAGGATACTGGTAGAAAAGCCATGACTGAAATTTAGAGGATACCCAATGCTCAATAAGATACTCACATCTAAACAAAGGCATGGAGGGAGGAAAGGAGTAAAAATATCTTTTATATTGTTCAGTACTACTTCAATTAAAACTATTTTTATGTCACCTCACATCTGCTAGAATGATTAGTACCAAAAAGATAAGATAGTAAATGTTGGCGAGGATATAAAGAAAAGGGAAAGCTCATACAGTGTTGGTGGGAATATAAATTGGTGCAGCTACTATGGAAAACACTAGGGAGGTTCCTCAAAAAACAAAAAATAGAACTGCCATATGATCCAGCAACCTTACTTCTGGGTATATATCCAAGGGAAATGAAATCAGTATATTGAAGAGATATCTACACTCCCACGTTCTTTGCAGCATTATTCATAATAGCCAAGATATGGAAACAGCCTAGGTGTCTATCCACAGATGAATGAATAAAGAAAATGTGTTATATATACAGAATGGAATATTACCTAGCCATAAAAAAAGAAGGAAATCCTGCCATTTGTGACAAGATGGATGAATCTGGAGGATATTATGCTAAGTGAAATATGCCAAACAGAAAGAGAAATACTGTATATTCTCACTTGTATGAGGACTCTAAAAAAGTCAAACTCATGGAAACAAAGACTAGAACAGCAGTTTCCAGGGGCTATGAGGTGGGAGAAATAGGAAGATGTTGGTCCAAGATGTTTCAGTTATAACATGAGTAAGTTCTGGGGGTCTAAGTAAAGCATGGTGACTACAGTTAATAATATTGGATTTTATACTTGAACTTTGCTGAGAGAATAGATCTTTTTTTAAAAAAGATTTTATTTATTTATTTGAGAGAGAGCACACAAGCGGGGAGGGGAGGGGCAAAGGGAGAAGCAGACTGAGCAGGGAGCCCGATGATGGGCTCAATCCCAGGTCCCTGGGATCATGACCTGAGCCAAAGGCAGACACTTAACCGACTAACTCACCCAGGCGCCCCAGAGACTAGATCTGTGTGGTAACTATGGGAGGTGATGAATGTGTTTATTAACTAGATTATGATAATCGTTTCATAATGTATACATATAGTAAATCATTACATTATACATCCTAAATATATAAAATTTTTGTCAATTATACCTTAGTAAAAGAAGGGGGGGGCACTATCTTTACAAAATGGGATTCTTAGCTCTCATAACCAGCAAGAGTGTGATTCTAGTTACAATGAGTTTCCCCATTCAAAGAGATCCTAGGGAAAGAGTCTAACTGGCTTGGTTGTGTCACCAATCTGGCTGTTGAACCAACTACCAGGATGTGATGAGGTTCTTTGTTTAATGGCCCTCAACCCAGTCATATGATTAGAATGAGAACGAAGCAACTACCCGAAAGAAAGAGGGTAAATAAATACCAGACAAAACAATCAATGCCCGCAACCTAAAGGTCGCAAAATAGCAGAATGGTTAGATAAATCAGGGTATATCAATATGAAAGAATATTAAGTAGCCATCAAAAATTCTGTGTTATGTTTCATAAATTCAATGAGATTCCAACAAATGCCAATATTCTTTTTCTAGAACTAGGCAAGCTAATTGTAAAATTAAATGAGAAAAGAGGCAAGAACAGTTAGGCAAATACCTGAAAAATTATAAAAGCAATGAAGAATAACAAGTGTTACTATTAAAACATATTTATAATGGCACAATAATTTAAAAATAGGGAACTACTGCACAACTAGAAATGCCAATGTAACTGAATAGCCTAGAAATATAGGATAGAAATACACACGGGAGTTAGCATATGATAGAAGAGGCATTTCAAACCTGTTGGGTAAAGTTCACTTTTTAAAAAATGTAGAGATGATTGGGTAGCCCTGTGGAAAAAGAAGTTGGCACTACACTTTACATTGTGCAGCAAAATTGACTCCAAATGCATCAATGATTTAAAGGTAAAACTTAGAAACCTTAAAAGGATTAGAAGGAAAAAAATGGGCAAATTTCTTTATAACCTGGAGTGGTAAAAACTTTCCTGTGATTCATAGGAAGTATATAACTCAGAGGAAAAGTACAAATGTTCTGCTGAGTATTTTCTTTCCCATCCTTTCACAGGTAGCTAAGGATCAGATTCCTAATGCTCTGGCCATGTCTCTTTATTGTCTATAAACTAGGACATTTCCTTTTGGGGCCCTTTTCTATTCCCACTCTGTAATTTCCATTCCTCTAACCCAATCTTTTTATTTTGGTACCATTTGGTATAAGTTTCCATAATCTGTTTAAAATGTTTTGAAGGAGGGTACATATGGGAAAATAAAGAAATGAATGAATGCAAAAGAAAAAAAAAAAGAGTAAGCGAAGCTGGGAAGAATCAGAGAAAGCATGCTAACTATAAAGGTTGATAAAAGCCATAAATTTTCATCACATTAGAATCTGAGGTTCCTAGAAGCCAAGGTATGAAGGGAAAAATGAGGTCAGAAATATCTGGTTTTCATTAAGGAGAGTGAATATCAGTTTCTCTGAGGACATACAACATTTTCCTGGCACAGTATCCTCAAAGAAATTGAAACCTTATGAGGATAATAATGCCCAATTCTGAGGGTTAAGTGCATTAAGTATATACAAAAGCCTTTATAAACTGCAAACTGTTTTTTTTTTTAACGCTAATTAAAATGTAACTCTCTTTTCTACACTTGCAGATTTTCCTACTGGTAATCCTTTTCCTGCCCTCATTACTCTACCTTTTAATACAATCCATGCTTGGCCAGTCAGTGTGGGGCAGAAGAACCTCAGAAGAACGTAGGCTGAGTCAGAAGATGATGTTGGGCAGACACTTAGGAATCCTGGCACTGATATAAAGCAGCATGGAAAAGGAGATACCTATTCGAGATCAGCTCAGTGGGCTAGAAAAGACTCCAACTTGTGGAGGAGTCCAAGATGGCAGAGGAGTAGGAGACCTTAGTTTTGTCTGGTCCCAGGAATTCAGCTAGATAGCTATCAAATGATTCTGAACACCTGCAAACTCAACCGGAGATCTAAGAAAAGAATAGCTGCAACTCTACAGATAGAAAGCGACCTCTTTCTGCAAAAACGACAAGACAGAAAAACTCACCTCAAAAAAGAGAACAAGACGCAGTACTGACTGCCAGGGACCTAATCAGTATGGATATAAGTAAGATGTCAGAACTAGGGTTCAGAATAATGATTATAAAGATACTAGCTGGGCTTGAAAAAAGCATAGAAAACACTAGAGAATCCCTTTCTGGAGAAATAAAAGAACTGAAATCTAATCAAGTCAAAATAAAAAAGGCTATTAATGAGATGCAGTAAAAAACAGAGGATCTAACTGCCTGGATAAATGAGGCAGAAGAGAGAATTAGTGATATAGAAGACAAAATGATGGACAATAAAGAAGCTGAGACAGAGATAAACAACTACTGGACCACGAGGAGAGAATTCAAGAGATAAGTGATATCATAAAGCAAAACAATATTAGAATAATTGGGATCCCAGAAGAAGAGGAAAGAACAGAGAGAGAGGGGCAGGAGGTATATTGGAGCAAATTATAGTGGAGAACTTCCCTAACCTGGGGAAAGAAACAGGCATTCAAGTCCAGGAGGCACATAAGACCCCCCTCAAAATCAATAAAATAGGTCAACACCAAAACATATAATGGTGAAACTTGCAAATCTCAGAGACAAAGAGAAAACCCTGAAAGCAGCTTGGGACAAGAGGTCCATAACTTACAAGGGTAAAACATTAGACTGGCAGCAGACCTATCCACAGAGACCTGGCAGGCCAGAAGGGAAAGGCATGATATGTTTTGGGTGCTAAATGAGAAAAATATGCAGCCAAGAATACTTTATCCAGCAAGGCTGTCATTCAAAATAGAAGGAGAGATAAAAAGCGTCCAGGACAAACAGAAACTAAAGGAATTTGTGATCACTAAATCAGCCCTTCCAGAAATATTAAAGGCGATCCTTTAGGCGAAGAGAGAGCCCAAAAGTAACATAGACCAGAAAGGAACAGAGCCAATATACAGAAACAGTGACTCTACAGGTAATACAATGGCACTAAATTCATATCTTTCAATAGTTTTCTGAATGTAAATGGGCTAAATGCCCCAATCAAAAGACACAAGGGAAATTGGATAAAAAAGCAAGACCCATCAATGTGCTGTCTGCAAGAGACTCATTCTAGACCCAAAGACACCTCCAGATTGAAAGTGAGGGGGTGGAAAATCATTTGTCATGTTAACGGACATCAAAAGAAAGTTGAGGTGGCAATCCTTATATCAGACAAATTAAATTTTAAGTGAAAGACTGTAATAAGAGATGAGGAAGGACACTATATCATAATGAAAGGGTCTACCTAATAAGAAGATCTAACAATTGTAAATATTCATGCCTCTAACATGGGAACAGCCAATTATATAAACCAATTAATAACAAAATTAAACACATCAATAATAATACAATAATAGTAGGGGACTTTAATACCCCACTCACTGCAATGGACAGATCATCTAAGCAGAAGATCAACAAGGAAATAAGAGCTTTGAATGACACACTGGACCAGATGGACTTCACAGATATATTCAGAGAATTCCATCCTAAACCAACAGAATACACATTCTTCTCAAATGCACATGGAACATTCTCCAGAATATATCACATCCTGGGTCACAAATCAAGTCTCAATCGGTACCAAAAGATTGGGATCATTCCTTGCATGTTTTCAGACCACAATGCTTTGAAACTGGTACTCAATCAGAAGAGGAAATTTGGAAATAACTCAAATACATGGAAGCTAAAGAGCATCCTACTAAAGAATGAATGGGTCAACCAGGAAATTAAAGAATTAAAAAAATTTGTGGAAACAAATGAAAATGAAAACACAATTGTTCAAAACCTTTGGGATTCAGCAAAGGCGGTCTAAGAGGAAAGTACATAGCAATACAAGCCTTTTCCAAGAAACAAGAAAGGTCTCAAATACATAACCTAACCTTACACCTAAAGGAGCTGGAGAAAAAAAACAGCAAATAAAGCCTACACCCAGCAGGAAGAGAAATAATAAAGTTCAGAGCAGAAATCGATGAAATAGAAACCAAAAGAACAGTGGAACAGATCAATGAAACTAAGAACTGGTTCTTTGAATTAATAAGATTGATAAACCCCTGGCCAGACTTATCAAAAAGAAAAGAGAAAGGACCCAAAATAAATAAAATCATGAATGAAAGAGGAGAGATCCCAACCAACACCAAAGAAATAAAAACAATTATAAGAACATATTATAAGCAACTACATACCAACAAATTAGGCAATCTGGAAGAAATGAATACATTTCTAGAGATGTATAAACTACCAAAACTGAAATAGGAAGAAATAGAAAATCAGAACAGACCCATAACCAGCAAGGAAATTGAAGCAGTAATCAAAAATCTCCCAACAAACAGGAGTCCAGGGCCAGATGGCTTCCCAGGGGAATTCTACCAAACATTTCAAGAAGAACTAATACCTATTCTTCTGAAGCTGTTTCAAAAAATAGAAAGGGAAGGAAAACTCTCAAACTCTTTCTGAGGCCAACATTACCTTGATCCCAAAACCAAAGACCCCACCAAAAAGGAGAATTACAGACTGATATCCCTGATGAACATGGATGCAAAAATTCTCACCAAGATACTAGCCAATAAGATCCAACAGTACATTAAAAGGATTATTCACCACGAACAAATGGGATTTATTCCTGGGCTGCAAGGGTGATTCAACATTTGCAAATCAATCAATGTGATACATCATATTAATAAAAGGAAGGACAAGAACAGCATATGATCCTCTCAATTGATGCAGAAAAAGCATTTGACAAAATACAGCATCTTTTCTTTATTAAAACTCTCCATGGTGTAGGGATAGAGGGAACATACCTCAATAGCATAAAAGCCATCTACAAAAAGCCCAGAGTGAATATTATTCTCAATGGGGAAAAACTGAGAGCTTTTCCTCTTAGGTCGGGAACATGATAGGGATGCCCACTCTCACCACTGTTGTTCAACATAGTACTAGAAGTCCCAGCCTCAGCAATGAGACAAGAAAAAGAAATAAAATGCACCTGAATTGGCAAAGAAGTCAAACTCTCATTCTTTGCAGATAACACGATACTCCATGTGGAAAACCCAAAATTGCTAGAACTCATACAGGAATTCAGCAAAGTGGCAGGATACAGAATCAATGCACAGAAATCAGTTGTATTTCTATACACTAACAATGAGACAGAAGAAAGAGAAATTAAGGAATCGATCCCATTTACAATCACATCAAAAACCATAAGATACTTGGAATAAACATAACCAAAGAGGCAAAGGATCTTACTCAGAAAAACATAGAACACTCATGAAAGAAATTGAGAAAGACACAAAGAAATGGAAAAACATTCCATGCTCATGGATTAGAAGAACAAATACTGTTAAAATGTCTATGCTACCTAGAGCAATCTATACATTCAATGCAATCCCTATCAAAATACCATCAACTCTTTTCACAGCACTGGAACAAATAATCCTAAAATTTGTATGGAACCAGAAAAGACACCCAAATAGCCAAATGAATGTTGAAAAAGAAAACCAAAGCTGGAGGCATCACAATTCTGGACTTCATGCTGTTTTACAAAGCTGTAATCATCAAGACAGTATGGTACTGGCACAAAAACAGAAATATTGATCAATGGAACAGAATAGAGAGCCCAGAAATGGCCCCTCAACTCTATGGTCAACTAATCTTCGACAAAACAGGAAAGAATATCCAATGGAAAAAACAGTCTCTTCAACAAATGGTGTTGGGAAGATTGGACAGCCATATGCAGAAGAATGTAACTGGACCATTTCCTTACACCATACACAAAAATAGACTCAAAATGGATGAAAGACCTAAATGTGAGACAGGAATCCATCAAAATCCTAGAGGAGAACACAGGCAGCAATCTCTGTGACCTCAGCCACAGCAACTTCTTCCTAGAAACATCGCCAAAGGCAAGGGAAGCAAGGGCAAAAATGAACTATTGGGACTTCATCAAGATAAAAAGCTTTTGCACAGCAAAGGAAACAGTGGACAAAACCAAAAGACAACCGACAGAATGGGAGAAGATATTTGCAAATGTCTTTTCAGATAAAGGGCTAGTATCCAAAATCTATAAAGAACTTATCAAACTCAACACCCAGAGAACAAATAATCCAATCAAGAAATGGGCAGAATGGGGCGCCTGGGTGGCTCAGTCGTTAAGCGTCTGCCTTCGGCTCAGGTCATGATCCCAGGGTCCTGGGATCGAGCCCCGCATCGGGCTCCCTGCTCCGCGGGAAGCCTGCTTCTCCCTCTCCCACTCCCCCTGCTTGTGTTCCCTCTCTCGCTGTCTCTCTGTCAAATAAATAAATAAAATCTTTAAAAAAAAAAAAAGAAATGGGCAGAAGACATGAACAGACATTTCTCCAAAGAAGACATACAAATGGCCAACAGACACATGAAAAAATGCTCAACATCACTCGGCATCAGGGAAATACAAATCAAAACCATAAGGAGATACCACCTCACACCAGTCAGAACAGCTAAAATTAACAACTCAGGAAATGATAGATGTTGGCAAGGATGCGGAGAGAGGAGAACCCTCTTACACTGTTGGTGGGAATGCAAGCTGGTGCAGCCACTCTGGAAAACAGTATGGAGGTTCCTCAAAAAGTTGAAAATAGAGTTACCCTATGACCCAGCAATTGCACTACTGGTCATTTACCCCAAAGATACAAACATAGTGATATGAAGGGGCACCTGCACCCCAATGTTTATAAAAGCAATGCCCACAATAGTCCAACTATGGAAAGAGCCCAGATGTCCATCGACAAAAGAACGGATAAAGAAGATGTGGTATATATACATAGTGGAAAACTACTCAGGCATCCAAAAAAAAATGACATCTTGCCATTTGCAATGACGTGGTTGGAACTAGAGGGTATTATCCTAAGTGAAATAAGTCAATCAGAGAAAGACAATTATCATATGATCTTGCTGCTATGTGGAATTTAAGAAAAAAACAGAGGATCATAGGGGAAGAGAGGGAAAAATAAAACAAGACGAAATCAGAGAGGGGGACAAACCATAAGAGACTCTTAATCATAGGAAACAAACTGAGGGTTGCTGGAGGGGAGGTGGGTGGGGGGATAGGGTAACTGGGTGATGGACATTAAGGAGGGCAAGTGATGTAATGAACACTTGGTGTTCTATATAAGTGATGAATCACTGAACTCTACCTCTGAAATTAATAATACATTATATGTTAATTGAATTTAGATTAAAACAAAACAAACAAAAAAGAATCCAACTTGTAGACACATCCTAAGCTGTGGGAATTACTTTTTATAGCATAGTGGAATCTCAGCTTGAGCTTCCACTGGGTCACCAGGAGGAATTGAGAGTGTCTGGGCATGTCTGTGGGCCCAGTGGGTTGAACCTGCCGGAAATCCCCCCAACTGTTTTTGAGGAATTAAGAGAACTCTTGGGACAAAACTTATTAAAACAAAACATTACAAAAAGTCCTGCATAACCGGCTTGATCCAGTTACCCAGCTATAATGATCAGAGGGTTGAGGCTATTTTGAGTATCACATGGAATCAGTTATTTAGAGTTATCTCTCTTACTGAGCATCTACTATTGGACAAATGTCTGTGCCTTATGGAGTATTCCTGGCCATAATCATTAAAAATTCCATAAAGATCCAGGGCACAAGATACCGCTATATGGAGGGTGACAGAGAGAAGAGAGAATGTCCATCCACTCCACACCAGCTCTCCAAGCAAGAGGTCACCAGTGCCCACAAACTTAGCCAGGAGAATGCAGAGCTGGAGACCAGCAGGCCTGCTGGGTATCATCAGAAGGGGAATACAATTGGTGATTTGTTTGTGGGCACATTTTATATGCCCTGATAGCTCCCCAAACCACTGGGGTAGCAGGGAGACAGGGAGGTGTCAAGGGTTCTGCAGTTGCAGGAAAAGTGGAAATGAGAAAAAGAGGGGTTTTCACATCCTCATTGCTTGAACGTAGTGTCTTCTTAGAGCGCTTTTCAGCTCATCAACAATGATAAAAGCAAGTAGTTGAGACTGATCCTAGGGAAAATGCCTACTTCCTTCAAGTTGTTAAAAACACCTGCTGGCCATCTGGCCAGGATGGTTGGGAGGGCTACTGAGCACCAGGCCAGTTCAAATCTTGGCCCTGTCGGAAACAAGCAATGAAACGCTGAATGTGTGCCTCTAACTCTCTGGGCAAAATAAGGAGACTGAACTAGACCAGTGATTCACAAAGAGTATTGAACAGAAAGCTCCAGTCTGTGGAGTGCCTAAGCTGAGAAGGGAGCTATGAAGACCAGCTAAGATGGCCCCTGGGCCCCAGCCCCACTATTCCGGGAGCAAGATGTGGGTCTATTTCACACACGGGGACTGCTTAGCTATTTTTATCCAAGGGAAAAACTTGGCTGCTGAAATAAAGTTTGTCAACCGCTTAACCAAACAAAAATAGTTAATCATAAGAAAAAAAAGTAAATCTGTGAGGGCTGATCAATATTAGCAAGAGAAGAAATGAGCAAGTTTATCTTGTAGGTGTGCAACTCTGAACAGAATAAGGATTCTGGGCAAAATCAAACTTGCTAATACAAGGCGAGAAGACCTGTCATCTGGACCACATTGGGTGGGCTTTTGGGTCATCAAAGGGATGAAACGGAGGGAACAGGTTGGAAGAAGAAGCAGAAAGAGGGACCAAGCTAGAACTACTGGCTATCCATGTGAGGTGGGCTCAGAGTAACTGGAAGGTGCCTCAAGGGGAATGGGTCAGACGACGCTGGCCCTGTCTGCTGATCTCTGTGGGTTTTTCTGCTTTACCACATACCAAGAATGGGTTGTTTCAGGACCCCTGCAGGCACTGCTGAATCTAAAAGCAGGTTTACAAAAATAAAGCCAATCATTACAATGCTGAAATACTTAAAATCCTGAAGATTCAAAAGCCTTTGTCTCTGTCTCTTTTTACTAGAATACTGGTTTATTATAAAAGGACTTAACTCAGGAACAGACAGGTGAAAGAGATGCAGAGGGCAGGGTATGGGGGAAGGGGCCCAGAGATTCCATGTCCTCTCCAAGGACACCATTCTTTCTGCACCTCCGCGTGTTTACCAACCCAGAAGCTCCTCAACAGCTTCCCTCTCTCTTTTTTAATTGGAGTATACCCGACAAACAATATATTCATTTCAGGTGTACCACATAGTGATTCAACATTTATATACATTTCAAAATGCTCACCATGATAAGTGTAGTTACCATCTGTCACCATACGAAGTTCCTATAGTATTATTGACTCCATTCTCTGTGCTATACTATACTTAAGTAAAGTGACTTATTTATTTTAGAGCTGGAAGTTTGTACCTCTTGAATAAAGGTCTTTGGTAGTGTAAATTAGGTGATTTTTCCCAGGGATCTACTTGTTAGGGCACCTGCTGAGAGACTGCAGTTAGCTATCATCACTTCCGGGGAGCTTGAAAATAGCAAATTATTTTTCTAAGATGGAAAAGTAATGTCCTCTTATCAGTTCAAATTCCTGAGATTACGATTTGTAATACTCAATATTTTTTTTTCAATTCTATCTGCTCCTAATAGAGATATAAATATTCAGTGTTGAAAACTGAATTCAGGGGATAATTACTGGATTCGTATAAAGTCACAATTATAGTAATTTGATGATTTCAATTAGTCTGGCTTTCTCTTTGACAAGGATTATTGAAACAAACTGAAATTGGAACCCATAGGTCATATAAAGATAAGATTACTGGACAGCATTTTGTATGGAAATATTGACTCTTAAATATGCTTCATTAGAATCACATTCCCAAAACACTGTCAATCTTTCCTTTTAAATAAGAGATTGGCACATCCTGTCTTATCCAGTAACACTCATTCTATTCCTCTCATTCCAAATAAAATGTTACTAGGAAATAATCAATTATTACCCAATATCATAGTCTTTCAATGGCTGCTTCCCATTGAGCAAGGCAGTCTGCATTCAAATCCTGATTTCTTCAGAGACTTGGGACAAGACATATGTGAGACATCTGGGTCTCTGAGACCCACATGTTGCTCAAAGCATGGCTCCTCAAGTTCTTGCATTTGGAACATGTGAGTTTCCTCCCTTTCATCTTGTGAATGTCCAGAAGAAAACAAAACAAAAAAAAACCCAAAAAAACCCATGAAAAATTCTATCACTTAAAAAGGGAAAGGAAGAAAATATTTCTGGCATTTAAAAGATGCTGCTGTTAAAACATGAACAGACATTTCTCCAAAGAAGACATACAAATGGCCAACAGACACATGAAAAAATGCTCAACATCACTTTGGCATCAGGGAAATACAAATCAAAACCACCATGAGATACCACCTCACACCAGTTAGAATGGCTAAAATTAACAATTCAGGAAACAACAGGTGTTGGCGAGGATGCGGAGAAAGGGGAACCCTCCCACACTGTTAGTGGGAATGCAAGCTGGTGCAGCCACTCTGGAAAACAGTATGGAGGTTCCTCAAAAAGTTGAAAATAGAGCTACCATACGACCCAGCAATTGCACTACTAGGTATTTACCCAAAGGATACAAACATAGTGATTCATAGGGGCACATGCACCCCAATGTTTATAGCAGCATTACCAACAATAGCCAAACTATGCAAAGAGCCCAGATGTCTATCAATAGGTGAATGGATAAAGAAGATGTGGCATATATATATATATTATATATATATATGATGGAATATTACTCAGCCATCAAAAAATTGAAATCTTGCCATTTGCAATAACGTGGATAGAACTAGAGGGTATTATGCTAAGCAAAATAAATCAGCCAAAGAAAGACAAATACCATATGATTTTACTCATATGTGGAATTTAAGAAACAAAACAGATAAACATAGGATAAGGGAAGGAAAAATAAAATAAGATGAAAACAGAGAAGGAGGTAAACCATAAGAGACTCTTAACTATAGGGAACAAACAGAGTTGCTGGAGGGGAAGTGTGTGGGGGGATGGGGTAACTGTGTGATAGGCATTAAAGAGGGCACTTGAAGTAATGAGCACTGGGCGTTGTATGCAACTGATGAATCACTGAACTCTACCTCTCAAACAAATAATGCAGTATGCTAATTAAATTGAATTTAAATATTTTTAAATTTTTTTTATTATGTTCAGTTAGCCAACATATAGTACATCATTAGTTTTTGATGTAGTGTTCAATTATTCAATTTTTAAAAAGATGCTGCTGTTAATTAACCTACATGGTTTCCAATACTGAAATCAATCTTGCACAGGCTCCTAGGAATTTATTTAATCCACTGGTCTCAACCAGGAGTGATTTTGCTCCCTAGGGGACATTTGGCTATGTCTGGAGACACTTTTTGTTGTCACAACTTGGGAGAAAGCTAGTAGAATGTAGTGGGTAGAGGTCAAGAATGTTGCTAAACATATTATAATGCACAAGACAGCCTCCCATTACAAAGAATTACCCAGTCCAAAATACCAGTGGAGGTTGAAAACTCCTGCTTAACCCAACTAGGGCATGATGCATCATTTGTAATGGTGTTTAACTGTACTAAATAGAGAAGTTCATAATTCATTCCACTGCGTCATACAATAGACACTAATTCTAGATTATGGCCAGGAGAGCAAGGGGTTGCTAGAGACTAACAAAGTGGGATGATTTCAAATTTGACATGTATGGAAGAGCTATCTTGTACTAGTTTCCCAGGTATCTTCTTTAATCAATCCTGAGGTATATAGAACTTTGCTCACTTAAAGAAGCACAATCTAGGGGCACCCGGGTGCCTCAGTCAGTTAAGTGTTCAACTCTTGGTTTCATCTCAGGTCATGATCTCAGGGTCGTGGGACTGTGCACTGGGCATGGAGCCTGCTTGAGATTCTCTCTCTCCCTCTCCCTCTGTCCCTCCCCTGTGCTCGCACTTGCGCGCTCTCTCTCTCAAAACAGAAAGAAAAAAAAGGAAAGAAAAGAAAAGAAAAGGAAGGAAGGAAGGAAGGAAGGAAGGAGGGAGGGAAGGAAGGAAGGAAGGAAGAAGCACAATCTAAGAGACTAGGAAGTTTAGACATATGGCTAAGGTCCCTTGGTAGGGTAGGAAGCCTAGATTCACTCCCAGGGCTCTCTCCTTCCAGTGGTATTTGGAAGTAGAGGGTGATACATGCCACACAGCAAGCATATGCTAGAGGAAATAAGGTGATAGGAATCGAGATCCCTCTTACTGCTTCTACGTACCCTTCCCTAGCTTCAGTGTGCTTCTGCTTGTAACAGCTTGTACCTATGACTCTGTTCAAAAGATTTCCTTAGATGCCTAGAGCCAGTGTGCCCACATGCATGGAAGGCCCACAGTGCCTGGTTTTCTACTTGCCCCTGAGCATCCATCAGCCAATGAGTGGAACCCATGAGAGGTCTGAGCAGTAACTTCCACACCAGAGTTCAGGCTCTGGTGGGATCAGGCTGAGGTACACTTCACGAGCCTCACCTGCAATCACACTCTTCCCTATCCTGCTTACTTCACTCCCTCGCCATTTTCTCTTGAGAGCACTTCCTTAAGAAATCACTTGGACAGGGGTGCCTGGGTGGCTCAGTCGGTTAAGCATCTGCCTTCAGCTCAGGTCATGACCTCAGGGTCCTGGGATCGAGCCCCATATCAGGCTCCCTGCTCAGCTGGGAGTCTGCTTCTCTCTCTCCCTCTGCCCCTCCTCCTCCCCCTGCTTGTGCTCTCTCTCTCTCAAATAAATAAATAAAACCTTTAAAAAATTTTTTAAAAAAAGAAATCACTTGCACACAAAGCCTTGTCTCCAAGTCTGCTTCTGGGAAACCTAATGCATAAGAAGAGGCAACTTGGAGGCTAGGGAGGTTTGGGATGCTTCTCAGAGTAAGAGGACATTTAACTGGATGATGGTGGAAGATAGGGTCAGAGAGACCACACCCAGGATGAGTCTAACTCAGGAATTTAGATGTAGCCTGTGAGCAACAGAAAACTATTAACAATTTTTTCAGTAAGGGAGAGCATTCCACATGAAATAGAACTGGCTACATTAATAAACCTTAGTTGATACTAAATGTAATTTATTGGACATTTTCCAAGTACATTACTAAGTAATGGGGAACTTGCAAGTATAGCAAAATGTAATAAAGGAAAATGAAAAATTCTTAGGTGTTGATTACTTTCTGTGTACAAAGGAGCTTAATGCTCTAGAAATACAGGAATAGATCAAATGACTTTGAACTGTGATTAAGGCCAACCATAAAAAGGAAGCTTGCTTCCCTGTGGCCTGGGACCACTTATTTTACAAAATGAAACACTTGTCTTTTTAACAAGGTAATTTTCTAATATGAAACAGGAGAACTACTTGGTATTTCAGAAAATTACGGTCACTTTTTATTTGTTTATTATTAAATATTCTGTATCTGCCTACTACATGTTAAGCACTAAATAGATTAAGAAGTAAATATTAAAGTTAAATACTGAAATACTTCCTGATTTTTAAACTCTATATTCTGTAGATACAACCAGAAGAAGTTTTCCTACAACATTAACTCTTAGCCTGAGGTCAAAAAGTAAGTTTTATTAATGATAATCAGGTAGAAGAACATCTGCTAAGCTTTTTAAGTGTCAAAAATATTCTGAAAGAAAAATAAAATAAAATATTCTGAAATTATTTTGATGTAACACAGAAGGTTAGAGTTTAGTCTGTACTTGATAGATAATGTAACAATTCGATTTTAATGTGACACTTATTGCCTAGATCATGGGTAAGCAAACTTTTACTGTCAAGAGTCAGTAATAATTTTAGGCTTTGTAGGCCAGATAGTTTCTGTCACAATTATTCAACCTTCCATTGAAGTGCAAAAGCAGCCGCAGATAATATATAAACTAGTGGGCATAGCTATGTCTCAGTAAAACTTCATACATGCTGAAATTTGATTTTCATATAATTCTCATGTGTCACAAAATATTCTTCTTTTGATTTTTTTCCAACCAGTTAAAAATGTGAAAATCATTCTTAGCTCAGGTAGTGGGGTGGATTCGACCCAAGAACCTGGTGTCCCAATTTTGGGTTTCCCCACAGCAGGGCTGGAGCTAGGGCTTGGGGTGCAAGTAGTTTATTTGGGAGGTGGCCCCAGGAAGCAGTAGCAAAGGAACATGAAAAGAGGGAGAGAGGGAGGGAAGAAAAGAGGGTCACGGGAGGGGGAGGGGAGAGAGAGACAGAGAGAGAGAGGGAGAGAGAGAGACCCTACAAAGAGCATGTTCATGCAACAAAGGATGAGTCCCAACAACTCATTCTGGGAAGAAAGGCAGTATGACAGCCTGCCGCACTCAGGGGAATGAGGGGGACTACCGCTGTCTGAAACCGAGCCGTGATGGGGAGGAGCCCATCAGGAACAAGAAATCACTCTCAGTGGGAGCCATCACAGAAACTCAATGGGAAATGCATAGTACACAACTACTGTTTTGTCAGCCCAGAATTTTTTTGCCTTTCTGGTAAAACAGTACTCATCGAGTCCCCAGATATCCTCTTGGGATATCCCATCGATTACTCTTGAACAATGTTCAGTGGGCATTTCGCACTGGGTGTCACTCCTCGTTACAGCACTGGAGCCTGCAACCATGGTCAGTGTATCTCATTTCTCTGGAGCCAGTGATTGGCTCAGAAATGATGTGTGTGACCCAGTTGAACTACTGAGAGGTAATCAGCCCTTTTCTAGGGCTTCTGGGGGAGGGGACAGTGCCCATTCCTCCTAGGCCTAAATCTGAGAGGATATAGAGCATGTTGAGGCTAAGGCCAGCACTTGAAGATTCAAACTGAAAACCTCAGGGAATGCAGAACCAGGAGATGGTGAGAAGCTAAACTCTGAATCTGGTCTTATTTACCTGGCTGACATAGAGTGTAAAGTGCTTCTCAGACTACTGTGCATACAGATCCTGGGGCTCTTGTTAAAATGCAAGTCTAATTCAGGGTCATCTAGGATGGAGCTTGAGATGCTGCATTTCTAACAAGCTCCAAGGGGATGTCCATGCTGCTGGTTTGCAGACCATACTCTCTGAGTAGCAAGGATGGAAAATGCACTGAAACTTCTTTTTTTTTTTTTTTAAGATTTTATTTATTTATTTGAGAGAGAGAGACTGAGGGAGAGAGCACATGAGAGGGGGGAGGGTCGGGAGGGTCAGAGGGAGAAGCAGACTCCCTGCCGAGCAGGGAGCCTGATGTGGGACTCGATCCCGGGACTCCAGGACCATGACCTGAGCGGAAGGCAGTCGCTTAACCAACTGAGCCACCCAGGCGCCCTGCACTGAACCTTCTGTCCATAATCTGATATAGGAACCCAGGGGTTCAGACTAGGCAGGGCTGAGATAGCTAATTAAATTGGATGGCTACTCCTGATGGCAGTGTGGAACTTAAAGCATGAACAAAAACCTCATACGCCTAAATTTTTACCTCAAGACACAGATTAAAATCAAAGACTTTCTATAACATGATCTTTAAATAATGTTCTCTCTTATAGCAGTAGGAATAAAATACTCAAAAATCTAACTCAGACTTTGAGTCTGACCCAATCCAAGTTTGCTTGCTGAATTGCAGTGTCAGCTGGATTCATAGCCCTGCCAGGTCTTGGATGTGAGTGAAGACAGTGACCTGGAAAGAGTACAATTCCAGCAATTTGAATGGAAATATCTGGAACACTTTGAGGAGTACCCTAAATTCCCAATCCCCTATGATGTGCTTCCCACTGGGTCTCCTGTGTCTGCAGAGCAGTTCTCCTACCCTTGCTTAGAGAAACTGTTCCTTCCTGGCCTGAGCATGTGCCCTTGCAGAACAAAGCTAATACTGTGTGCCCCAGCAGTCACTGTCACTCAGTCAATAACCATAATCAGATTCCAGCATGCCCTGGGAGGAGAGGAGACTTGAGTGTGGAACCAAACTAGGGAAGAGAAGGCTTATACAATGGAAGACCTTTAGGAATTCGTTAAACTATAAGAGCAAAAATCAGAGGTTTATTTGTGGGAAGAGATGTTGAGGAGTTTGAACCCAAAGGAAAGAGTATATAAAGGAAGAATAAAAAAGAACATAACTCACAATAAAACAACACATATTTCAGTATGGAAATGGTGGGGCATAACTACAAGAGCAGGTATTCTGAGGTGGTTGGATACTGGCCCCTATCACCATGGATGCAACAGCTACAAATGCCAATGGATGCAGATATGTTATGTCAGCAGTACAAGCCTGTATTATTATTAGTTTCCTATTTTGCTACAATAAATTACCACAAGCTTAGCAGCTTTTAAAAACAACACAAATGCACTGTCTTATAATTTTGGAGGTCAGAAGTCTTCAGACTTGGTCTCACTGGGCCAAGATGAAGATGTTGGCAAGGATGCATTCCTTTCTGAAGGTTCTAAGGGAGAATTCATTTCTCTGCCTTTTCAGCTGCCAGAGGCTGACTGCATTCCTCAGCTCATGGCCCCTTACTTCATCTTCAAAATCAGCAATCCTATTTCTCCAACCTCTGCTTCTGTCATCACATCTCCTTCTTGGATTTTCCTGCTTCCCCCTTTCCCTTATTAAGACCTTTGTGATTACACTGGGCCCACCAAGGTAATCCAGGATAATCACTCCGTCTCAAAATTCTTCATTTAATCACAGCCGCAAAGTTCCTTTTGCCATGTAAAGTAACATATTCACAGGCTGGGGGGATTAGGAGTATCACCACTGTTGGGGTTTCTAGTCTTACATAGTATATCCAGGCTAGAGTGCCCATTTCTCTGAGCCTTTTGGCTCTTGCTTACACCATCTGAGAAGGCAATTCTGCCATTTTTACTTGACTTGGTGCAGACCATTGTTTTCTCCAAGCTTCCGAGAGTTATCATAATTACGTGTCAGCATGGTCTCCTGGTATCCTTGTCAGAATGTCAAATCCTACATCACAGGAGAGTGTTCCCAAATCAATACCCTCTCTTTGATCCAACTTTGGCTCACTTCTCCTTGATCCAGCACCTCAAGACTCAGTACCATAGTTCTCTTCTGGATCCTAAGTTGGCTAAACCCTGCAGCAACTTTGGGATATAGTCCCCTTCCTCTCTCTGAAGGCCAGCACTTCTCTGACAGGGTTATGTTGTGAAACAACCCTAGTTTATCCCCTATTTGGCCACAGGAGATAAAAGTATTCTATTCCAATTTGCTACCCTTGGAAGTTTGTTTTGTTTTGTTTTTGCTTTCCCTTGTTTTAATAATCCCAGGGCTACAGTATGCCAGAGGTTGTCCATGCTTCACTACCCCCCAGTGATGGAGCCCTGATTGCCAGCTAATTGGTGGGGTAATCCACCTCCCAAATCTGATTTTAGAGTGAGCTTCCTCTCATCACTCCTGGCACCAAATCTCTTAGGTATAGGAGTGTTCTTGGGAACATCTCTAAGAGTGTGAGGAAAGCAGGTTTTGGCACACAGAGAAGTTAACTGCAATGTTTTCACAACAATGGCCCTCAGTTGAGCCCAAGTGGAGAGCTCTGAAGCTTAACTGCCCTTTAAATTGTCCTGCCTTGAAGCAAGGGGTCCAGATCTTTCTATTCCTGCATCGGCCAGTCAATGACTGTGGGTGTCCTGGGGGAAGGGGTGTGACCCTTGTGAGGTGGCTCTCTTCAGCCCACGGAAATTCCCAAAGAGGGATTCTCACTGAGTACTATCAGCCACCAGCACCCTGCTGGTGGGGGAGATGGGGCTTCAGCCCTGAAGGGAAAACAGGGAAGCACCTACAATAAGGGCTATGCTAAAAAAGTTTTTAAAAACCTTGCCCCAGCAGCTTTGATATGCTGAGATGACTTTTCCTGACCCTCAGATGGGAGCCAAGGCATCTTGGACCTATTATATAAAAGTGGTAGGGTCTGGTCCTTCTCCTTATCACCAGTTGCCAAGAATGGAACCTGACAAATCAAAGAACCTCCCCAAAAGAAGATAAACTATTTTTAAACTCATATTTGTGCTAATTCCTCTTTCACCCATTCTCTCTTTGGTCTTAAGGTAAGGAAAGGGAGTTGAGGACAAATGTACCTCAAAAAAGCCTTTCCATGTCCCCGATAAAAAAAAGTGAAAAGAAATAGCCTCATAATAAATAGGCAGAAAGCAGACTGGGGTAAAACTGCCCCAAAAGTGGCAATATAACCTATTCTTTGGCCTCCACTGGTATCAAGAAGTTCATTCCCACCTGAGAACACCATGGAATCAGCCTTGCCCTGGCTGCCACTTCCCTAGTGCCAAACTCTCCAGGTTTGTGGCACCAGAAGGATTTGTCCAGAATCCAATGATAATATATTTCATAGACCACAGATTTAGAGCACAATGAGTCAGATTATGTGAAATGTCACAGTGCGTAAGTGTTCCTGTGAAGAAAATGGGTCAAAGGCAAAATGGGGATTACGGCTCCAAGGAGAGGTAACTTTCCCATGGCCTAAGTCACTACATGTTCAATTTCTTGGGAGAACATCCCTCACCTAGGCTGGAGGACATATTAGGGGGAGCCAGAGAAATAAAATCAGCATTGAAAGTATTCTCTCATCAGTGCCCTTTGGGACTCACTCAGTTCTTGCTGTGCTTATGAAAATGCTTATGAACATTTGAAATATATATGATGTATACCCATGTTCATAGCATTATTCCCAATAGCTAAAATGTGGAATCAACCCATATGTTGGTTGATGGATGAATGGATAAGTAAAATGTGGTCTATACCTACAATGGAATATTATTCAGCCTTTAAAGGGAAGGGAATTCTACAATATGCTATAACACGGATGAACCTTGAGGACATTATGCTAAGTAAAATAAGCCAGTCACACACACACACAAAATACTGGATGATTCCACTTATATAAGGTACTTAGGGTAGTCAAAATCAGAAAGACAGAAAGTAGAATAGTGATTTCCAGGGCCTGGGAGGAGGGGAGAATGGGGAGTTATTGTTTAATGGATATAAAGTTCCAGTTTTATAATATGAAAACAGTTATAGGAATGGACGGTGGTGATGGTTACATAACAATATGAATGTATTTAATACCACCGAACCATGCACTTAAAAATGGTTAAGATGGTAAACTTTATGTTAAGTGTATCTTGTACGATTTTAAACATGTTTAAAGCATATATGAAACAAAGAGACAAGGAAAAAGAAGCAGAGACTTAAATCTATAAATTCAAAAATAAAAGAAAGTTAACTGGGGCGCCTGGGTGGCTCAGTCATTAAGCGTCTGCCTTCGGCTCAGGTCATGATCGCAGGGTCCTGGGATAGAGCCCCGCATCGGGCTCCCTACTCCGCGGGAAGCCTGCTTCTCCCTCTCCTGCTCCCCCTGCTTGTGTTCCCCCTCTCTGTGTGTCTCTCTCTGTCAAATAAATAAATACAATCTTTAAAAAAAAAGTTAACTTGTTCATTTTAAAGTTTTTGTTATAAACCTACCCAATATCAATAGCAGAAAGAAAAAAAATAAATGAAACAGACGAGACTTTAAATGCGGAAACCAAGAGTAAGAGAGGAGGAAACTAAAAGACAAAATAAAAAAAACAATAATTAAAAACACATTTAAAGAAAAATGGAAAATTAATAAATGTAAGATGAAAAAACTGAGATCCAGTGAGAAATACAATAGAAACAGGAGTTGAAGGAGGTACAGTTAAAATAAAACCTCAAAATTTTTGGTTAAAAGGTGAGGTTAAGAATTAGCAGAAAGAAAGGAAGAAACTCTGGCTAGACTGTGTCAGCGGTGAAGTCCCAGGTGAAGTCCAAGGTGAAGTCATGGGGCTGGAGCAGCATTTGGCCGAAGCAGTGGGAACAGGGCTCACATGGACAAAGATCCCAGGAAGCCCATATGGGGAGTCCAGGCAGGAAAAGAGACATCAGGCCAAGTATTTGAACTGAAAAGATTTCATCTAGAGAGTTGCCTGAACTGTTGTGAGTGGACTGAAAAGACAAAAGGAGTAACCTGCAGCAGCAGCCCACCCCCGTGTGAGCGGTTTGGGTAACTGGAACTGAAGGGGGCCTGGGCTGCAGGGAGGCACTGCCCCGCTGGTCCTGGTGACTTGGAGGGGTACAACAGGGTTAGTTCTGGGAGTGGGGCCAGTACTGAAACCAACTGCCACTGTCAGACGCTTATGTTTTCTATCGGTCTACTATAATCATACTAGCAAGAGAGGCCATGTTTATGGAGACTAGAAAAGTACACTTTTTATAGTTAATATCCTAACCATAGGCTCTACTATCATGTGTGACTTGAATTGAGATGCAACCTTATAGGGCATTACTTAGTTAGTAGGCCCTTCTCCTCTGAACCGGGACGTCTCCCTCTAGTGCCCCCTCCTGGTAGAGCCTAACAGGGCAAAGGTTTGCAAAGTCTCATCCCCAGCAGGACAAATCACAGTGCTGGCCAGTCTCGTCGTCACTAGCCACAAGTGGCCATTTAAGTGTAAATTTAGACATATGAAAATTAAGTAAAATTTAAAATTCAGTTCCGCAGTTGCCCTGCCCACGTTTGGAGGGCCCAAGAGCTACATGAGGCTGGTAGCTACCACCTAGGACAGCACAGCTGTGGAGGATGGTGAGGCCCCAAATCACAGTAGAAGGTACACAAACGATCTTGACAAGTTTCACCCTCTCTGTCGCATCTGCAGACCCAGAGAAAGCGTCGCTACCCCAGCAAAGGTGATCTTTCTTACATAAGTAATAGTATTATGCCATTATAAAAAGGACTTCTCTTTAGCACGATGATGACGGTGGTGGTGGTGGTGGTAGTAGCAGTGGCAATATTCTATTCAGCACTTATATTTAGAGTCAGGTCCTGTGCAACGCATTTGGCTTTCGGTATTTCACTTAAGACCACAATGCTATGAGCTAAGTACTTTTTTGATCCCATCTTACAGATGTAGAACCTGGACTTTAGAGTGGGTAAGGAACTTTTCAAAGACACACAGTTGATACAGAGCCCTTGACTTAACCTTATTGTCTCAGGCTGTCAAAGGGAGGTGACATTTCACAAGATTTTATTTGCATGCCATTGTTCGGTAGAACATTATTTTTCTCAGAAAGAATGAATTGGACAAAAAAACCTAATAATAATGGCACTTAATAACATAAGGAATTATGACAGTGAAAGTTATTTCAGTTTAATAAAATTCACTCCCAACAGACTTGCAACAACCCAAGAGGGAGAAATAAAGTTTCTTTCTGATTTTATGATGAGTCATCACACTCCCTCAGATTCGGTATTTAGAAATACCTTGGAATGAGTCCTTCATCTTTTGGCTTATGATGTTTGCAAGATGACTGCTTCATTTATGATTAGAGACTAGAGCTCTTTGTGTCCTCATTTTCTATAGAATTCACACTGCACCTATCTAAGTTATGCTCATCAGACGCAAATGGTCAAGACATGGTTGGGACAAGCATTAGCTTTGTGATAATGGAATAGTTACAAAATTCCTCTAAGCCTCAGTTTCCCTACCTTATAGTGATATTGTAAAAATTAAATTAGATCATGGATATATGTAAACAATCTAGAACATTCTTTGATATGTATAATTATACTATTAATAGATTTTAGGTGGCCCTCTAACAGAAGGCAAAGAGACAGAATTATTTCTTGTCTTTTAAGCCTGTATACATTTATTTGTTCACTCAAAAAATGTTGGTTGAATGCCTACTCTGTGCCACACACTATTCTAGGTTCCTGGGATGTATCACTAACACACCAGACAAAAATCTGACCCATTATAGAAACACAACCAATTTTTGTTTATTAATTTTGTATCCTACAATTTTACTGAATTCATTTATTACTCCTAATAGTCTTCTGGTGGTCCTTAACATTTTCTATATATAGTATCATGTCATCTGCAAATAGTGATGGTTTATTTTTATTTCATTTTCTTGTCTGCCTGCTGTGGCTAGGTCTTCCAGTACCATGTTGAATAAAAGTGGCGAGAGTGGACATCCTTTTGTTCCTGATCTTAGGGGAAAAGCTCTGAATTTCTCACCATTGAGTATGATGTTAGCTGTGGGTTGTGGATTTTTCTTTTACGACCTTCATTATGTTGAGTTATGTTCCTTCTAAACCCACTTTGTTGAGAGTTTTTATCATGAATGAATAGTGGATATTGTCAAATGCTTTTTCTGAATCTATTGAGATGATCATACAATTTTTATCCTTCATTTTGTTAATGTGTTGCATTTCTATACACTAATAACAGAGTAACATAAAGAGAAATTAATAATGTCATTTACAATTATACCAAAAAGAATAAAATACCTAGCAATAAATTTAACCAAGGAGGTGAAAGACCTACACTCTGAAAACTATAAAACACTGATGAAAGAAATGGAAGATGACACAAACAAATGCAAAGACATACATACTCATGGATTGGAAGAATTTATATTGTTAAAATGTCTATACTACCCTAAGCAATTTAGAGGCTCAATGTAATCCCTATCAAAATACCAATAGTATTTTCCACAGCACTAGAACAAATAATCCTAAAATTTGTAATGAGCCACAAAAGACCCCAAATATCCAAAGCAAACTTGAGAAAGAAGAACAAAGCTGGATGTATCACAATCCCAGATTTCAAGATATACTACAAAACTGTAGTAATCACAATAATATGGTACTGGCACAAAAAGAGATACACATAGATCAATGGAACAAAGTAGAAAGCCCAGAAATAAACCCATGCTTATATGGTCAATTAATCTACAACAAAGGAGGCAAGAATATTCAATGGAGAAAAGACAGTCTCTTCAATAAGTAGTGCTGGGAAAACTGGACAGCTACATGCCAAAGAATGAAAGGGGTCCACTTTCTTACACCATACACAAAAATAAACTCAAAATGGATTAAAGATCTAAATGTGAGGCCTGAAACCATAAAACTCCTAGAAGAAAACAAAGACAGTAATCTTTTTGACATCGGCCACAGCAGCATTTTTCTAGATATGTCTCCTAAGTCAAGGGAAACAAAAGCAAAAATAAATTATTGGAACTACGCCAGAATAAAATGATTTTGCACAGTTAAGGAAACCATCAACAAAATGAAGAGGCAATCTACTGAGTGGGAGAAGATATTTGCAAATGATATATCCAATAATGAATTAATATCCAAGATCTATAAAGGACTTATATAACTCAACACACACACACACACACATAAAAAAACCAATTTAAAAAATGGGCAGAGGACCTGAATAGCCATTTTTCTAAAGAAGACATCCAGATGGCCAATGGACACATTAAAAGATGCTCAACATCACTCATCGGCAGGGAAATGCAAATCAAAAGCACAATAAGATAACACCTCATACCTGTCAGAATGGCTAAAATCAAAAACATAAGAAATAACAAGTGTTGGTGAGGATGTGGAGAAAAAGGAACACTTGTGCACTGTTGGTGGGAATGTAAATCAGTGCAGCCACTGCGGAAAACAGTATGGAGGTTCCCCCCAAAATTAAAAATAGATATACCATATGATCAGTAATTCCACTACAGGGTACTTACCCTAAGAAAATGAAAATGCTAATTTGAAAAAATATATGTACTTCTATGTTTATGGCAGCATTATTTATAATAGCCAAGATATGGAAGCAATCTAAGTATCCACTGATAGATGAATGAAAAAAGAAAATATGATTATATATATATATATAAATATATATATATATAATATAATATTACTCAGCCATAAAAAGAGTGAGAACTTGCCATTTGCAACAACATGGATGGACCTAGAGGGTATCATGCTAAGTGAGGTCAGACAGAGAAAGACAAGAACCATATGATTTCACTTATATCTAGCACCTAAAAAACAAATGAGCAAACAAACTAAAAAGCAGAAACAGACCCATAAATACACAGAACTGGTGGTTGCCAGAGGGAAGGGGGATGAGGGGAATCAGCAAAATGAGTAAAGGGGAGCGGGAGATACAGGCTTCCAGGTATGGAATAAGTCATAAGGAGGAAAGGTACAGCCTAGGGAATATAGTCAGTGGTTTGTAACAGCATTATATGGTAACAGATGGTAGCTACACTTGTATAGCACGAAGTATAAAGTTGTTGAATCACTATGTTGTATATCTGAAACTAATGCAACATTTTGTGTCAACTATACTTCAGTAAAAAAAAAAAAATCTATGCCATTATAGAGCTAACATTATGTCTCTTTAGCACCCATTCTATGAGAGACATTAACCCCATTTGTCACAATACAAATAGGAATCTTCCCTGTCTCTAAGTTTATATCCCATTACCTTAAAAGCTTATAAAACACTCTCTGAAAGGAATGACATTTATTAACATATGAAGTACTCCTGGCAACAGGAATTAAGTGTGTAGTGGGAAAAATGCTAATTTAGACATCAGAAAATCTAGGTTCTAGCCCTATCTCTGCTTTTAACTTCTTGTATTATCAATTACACTCCCTGACTTCTATTCTCTCACCTGCCAACATGGGAGTAGGGTCTCAAAGGTATTTTCAGTAATAAAGTTATGTTTTCTATCTGTCTACTATAATCATACTAGCAAGAGAGGCCATGTTTATGGAGACTAGAAAAGTACACTTTTTATAGTTAATATCATAACCATAGGCACTACTATCATGTATAATTTGAATTGAGATACAACCTTATAGGGCATTACTTAGTTTTTCTACTAAAGATTAAAAAAAAGCAGCTGTTTGGATTGTCTCAAAATCACAGTCTGAGACAAGGAGACAATCTCAGTGAATGTTGGTCATCTGTTTGAGAGGGGATCCCAAGAAGGTGTAGTAAGACATAGAGACAGTGAGACAGGAGAGAAAACCAATGTCAGAGTGCATTAGTGAAGTTGCTATTATAGTAATTAGAAACCAATCTCATCAGGACTTCTAAGAAAAGACAGAATACCTGCCAGAAGAATCCATCCAAAGGAAAGGAGGCTGGTGCATTTTTTCACTGGGTCCCATCCCTGATTGATTGAAGACTGCCCCAAGGGTGTCAACAGCCTCACCTTCGGAGCCCAGCAGATCTCCACAGCTTTAGTTTGAGAAGGCACAAGACAAAAAAGCAAGGGTTTAAGGTGAGTTTAAGGTGTGACACTGTTATGGGTTGAACTGTGTTACCCCACCCCAAACTTCAAAGGTTGGAGCCCTAACCCCCAGAACCTCAGAATGTGACCTTATTTGAAGACAGGGTCTTTACAGAGGTAATCAAATTAAAATGAGGTAGTCAGAGCAGGCCCTAATTTAATATGACCAGTATCCTTAGCAAAATGGGGAAATCTGGACACAGACACAAGCACACAAGGAGAATATCATGGAAGATTGGAGTTATGCTGCCACAAGCCAAGGAACTACCAGAAGCTAGGAGAGAGGCCCGGAACAGAGCCTTCCCTAGCACCTTCAGAGGGAGTGTGGCTGGCCAACACCTTGATCTCAAATTTCTACACCTCCAGAAGTGTGAGACAATAAACTTCTTTGTAAGCCACTCAGTTCATGGTACTTTGTCATGGCAGCCCCAGGAAACTAATACAGACACTACTGTGGCAAATCTATGCATGCAAGTGAAGGGGTTCAGGACAGCCCCCCCCCCAAATGTGCCATAGTGGAATGTGGATTATTTTGAGCTGAAGGCATCTGAGACCCTGTTGGCTCAAGAGAAACCTTTGTCCCTCTCTTAACCACACAGGAGAATCTAAATTGGGGGTCTTTCTCAGAATAAGGGTTATTATAAATATATAATTTTATTATAAATATATAAATTTTATCTGAGTGACCCATGTGTATGGTAGGGCAAACATCTAATTACCAAACATCTGCTCTTCTTATCACCCTGTGAAGTGCATTCCTTTCCTCTGAACTCCCAGACCCCTATCCCCCTCTCTTTAGTTCAGAATGACATATAGACCTCATTTTGCCTGTCTCTGGAATTTCCATATCTATGTGGATTCCCCGTATGTATGCCTGTTAAATTTGATTTTCTCCTGTTAACCTGTATCATGTTGACTTGATTCTTAGTCCAGCTAGAAGGACCTTGAAGGGGACAGGAGTTCTTGCTCCCTGTGAAGGCAGCAAGGCATTCTTGCTCCCCGACACAAGGAACTGTGCAACACAGCTATGGCAGAAATTAGGAGCAAGCAAGAGAGGTGACATGGGCACTACAGACATCTTCTACAGAATCCACAGAAGGTAGACATGTTGAGGCTGAGAGACTCTCCTGTTGTCTCTCAGATCCCCCTAAATAAAGAGTGGGAAAGCTACAATATGCAATGGCTAGAACAAGCACCTACACTGCCAAAAGGTGTGTCCTATGTGCTCATCATATTTGAGGCAATGGCAAACCCTCCTATTATCCTCCAATTGTTAATATACCTTTTATTCCTAAGGCAGCCATTAAGATTCCATGTCCTCTTTTATATGAACCAATTACATTTGTTAACACATGAACAGGGGACATTTTAACAGCCTGATTTCCAGAGCAGCCTCCATTCCCTTTAGGGTAAGAATGACAAAAACAAACCAAAAAATGGATGACAATTGTGTTACACCTCAAAATCTTACATTTATATTCATAATATTTTATATGGGAAAATGTTTAAAAATTGTAATGAATTCACTAAAAATGTGTCATAGACATGCCAAGGAAATTGGGAGCATGGGTTTTTGCCTGAAATTTGAGATTCTTTAACTGGGTCAGGAATATCTTGCTAAAAGCATTGCTCTCAGACACTGTCATTTTGTACCGTCCTTCCAAAAGCATCAATCTCAAAAGAAATATGTGCATAGTGAAAGGACTTTTTCAAGATGCTGAATATGTTTGATCTGAAGAAAAAGCAAGACTCTTCATGAAAGCCAGTCACTTTATCATGCCTTATTTTGGCTAGAACCTGACTCTCCTTCTCCACCTGGCTGACTCATCCCTTCCAGAAGCCAAGCAATTTTCTGGAATGAACACATACATTGAACCCTGTTGGCCAACAGAAATAAGGGACTTGGTTTCAGCATCGATGCATGATTTTAAAAATTAAACATATTACTTCATTATAAAAGGAGTTATAATTTGTCAAGAGTTAAAAACACAAAAAGTTGGAAGTAATCTAGACATTTTATCATAAATAATATTTCCATTTATAATTCTGTAAATTAAAAAAGGAAATGTGCTGTTTAGATTCTAGGCTATTGGAATAAGGATCTCAAGTGCAGACTTTTTCTAACATGCATTCTTACTACTTCTTTTTTAAGCTTCCTTGAGATGTAATTAATATATACCATTGTGTAAGTTTAATGTGATGATTTGAGACATGTATACATTGCAAAATGTTTACCCCAACAGTTACTTAACACATCCTTTCTCTCACATAATTACCATTTTGTTGTTCTTGTTGTTACTGTTGTTATAGTGAGAACATTAAAGCTCTATTCTCATAGCAACTTTCAAGAATACAGTATAGTATTGTTAACTATAGTCACCATGATGTATAATAGATGCTCAGAACTTATTTATCTTTCAGTTGTATGCTTATAAGTGTGTGTGCTTTGACCAACATCTCCTGATTTCCCTCATCCTTCAGCCTCTGACAACTACCACTCACTCTGTTTCCATGAGTTCAATGTTTTTAGATTCCCTATATAAGTAAGATCAGATAGTATTTGTATTTCTCTGACTTATTTCACTTAGCATAATGCTCTTAAGATCTATCCATGTTATCATAAATGGCAGGATTTCCTTCTTTCTGTGGCTGAATAATCTTTCATTGTATACATATATTCCACATCTTCTTTATTCATTCATCCATTGACAGACACTTAGGTTGTTTTGAAAGTGAAGTACTGAAGTCCCCTACTCTTATTGTATTATTGGCTACTACTCCCTTCAGATCTGCTAGTATTTGCTTAATATATTATTTAGGTGCTCTGATATTAGGGGGATATGTATTCACAATTGTTGTATCCTCTTTATGAACTGATCCCTTTATTGATACATAATTACTTTCTTTGCTCTTATTACAGTATTTGACTCAAAGTCTATTTTGTCTTATATAAGTATAGCTACCCCTGCTCTCTTAGTTTCCATTTGCATGAAACATCTTTTCCCATTCCTCACTTTCAGCGTCTCAACAGCAGCATATCGTTGGGTCTGGTTTTGTTTTTTTTTTAATCCATTCAGCCACTCTGTGCCTTTTTGAGTTGGAGAATTTATTCCACTTACATTTGAAGTAATTATTGATAGGTAAGAACTTGCTATTGCCATCTTGTTAATTGTTTTCTGGCTTTTTTGTAGTTCCCTTGTTCTTTTCTTCCTCTCTTGCCGTCTTCCTTTGTAAACTGATAATTTTCTGTAGTGGTATGCTTTGATTCCCTTCTCTTAATCTTGTACAGATCTGCTATAGGATTTTGCTCTGTGGTTACCCTTAGGCTTACTTGAAACATCTTAATAGATACAACAGTCTATTTTAAGCTGCTAAGAACTTAACTTTGATTATACACAAAACTCCTTCCTTTTACACCCACCCTCACAGTTTAGGTTTTTGATGCCACAATTTACATCTTTTTATATTATGCACCCATTAACAAGTTATTGTAGTTATTGCTATTTTTAATACTTTTAATCTTTATAATAAAGTTAAGTGGTTAATACCCCACCATATTTCAGGAGAGGATTTGAATCTGGCTATATATATTTACCTTTACCAGTGTGTTGTATATTTTCGTGTTTTCATATTACTAGTTAGTGTACTTTCATTTCAGCTTGAAGAATTCTTTCCAGCATTTCCTTTAAGGCAGGTCTAGCAGTGATAAACTCCTTCAGCTTTTGTTCTTAGGGAAAGTCTTTATCTTACCCTTATTTCTGAAGGACAATTTTGGTGGGTAAACTATTCTTGGCTGGCAGGTTTTTTTTTTCTTTTGGCACTTTGAATATATCATCCAATTCTCTCCTGGCTGGCAAGGTTTCTGCTGAGAAATCTACTAGCCTTATATGGAGTCAGTTGTACAAGAGAATTTTTTTTCCTACTGTTTTAAAACTTCTCTTTGTCTTTGATTTTTAGACAGTGTTATTATAATGTGTCTTGGGGACAATTGCTTTGGATTGAAATTTTGGGGGTGCCTATTAGCTTCATGAACTTAGATTTCCAAGTCTCTCCCCAGGTTTGGGAAGTTCTCAGCCACTATTTTTTTAAATACACTTTCTGTCCCTTTCTCCCTCTCTTCTTCTTCTGGGACTCCTATGATGTATAGATTATTTCTCTTAGTGGTGTGTCCCTAAGGCCCATAGGCTTTCTTCATTTCTTTTCATTCCTTTTTCTTTTTGTTCCTCTAATTGGATGATTTCAAACGATCTGTCTTTGAGCTGACTGACTCTTTCTTCTCTTTGGTCCTGTCTGCTGCTGAAGCTCTCTATGGAATTTCAGTCCAGTCATTGTTTCTCAACTTCCAAAATTTCTGTTTGGGTCTTTTTTGTTTTCTCTCTTTTTGTTGAACTTCTAACTTTGTTCTTGGAGTGTTGCCTTGATCTCATTAAATTGCTTAACTGTGTTGTCTTGTACTTAGTTCTCTAATCATCTTCACAACAATTATTTTGAGTTCTTTGTTGAGCAATTCCTGTATCTCCACTTCTTTAGGGGCCAATTACTAAGAGGTTACTGTGTTCCTTTAGTGGAGTCATATTTCCTTGATTCTTTGTGATCCCTATAGCCTTCCATAGTTGTCTGCACATTTGAAGAAAAAGTCATCTCTTCCAGACTTTATGGGCTGATTTTAGTAAGGAAAGACCTTTACCTGCAGGTGGCATCACACTGGAGTATGCTGTGACCCTGGGTCTAGTGATGCAAGGTGCCAACTGAAGAGGTGTGTGGAGACTCTGGGTCCAGTGGGTTGTGGTGACTCATTGGCTCAGGCTACTGGGGTCCACAGCATCAAATGCATGATCCTTGGCAAGCACTGAGGGGGATCTGCAGAAGCCACAAGAGCTGTTGGGGTCCTCTAAGACACTATTACAAATGTGTCTTGTGTGTAAGCAGATGAATGACATGCTTTTGTTTACATGGACCCAGGCAATGGCCAGGCTGAAGAGTCAAGAGTCAGAACCAAAGTGGTAGAAATGGGGAGGAAGAGGACAGCTTATATTTTTAAAGTACCTTAGATACAATGGAATATTACTCAGCCATCAGAAAGGATGAATACCCACCATTCGCATCTACATGGATGGAACAGGAGGGGATTATGCTAAGTCAAATAAGTCAAGCAGAGAAAGTCAATTATCATATGGTTTCACTCATATGTGGAACATAAGGAAAAGCATGGAGGACCATAGGGGAAGGGAAGGAAAACTGAATGTGAAGGGGAAGAAATCAGAGAGGGAGAAAAACCATGAAAGACTATGGACTCCTGGAAACAAACTGAGGGTTTCAGAGGGGAGGGGGATGGAGGATGGGGTAGGTGGGGTATGGGTATTAAGGGGGACACGTGTTGTGATGAGCACTGGGTGTTATATGCAACTAATGAATCATTAAACACTACATCAAAAAATTATGATGTACTATATGGTGGCTAACTGAACATAATAAAAACAAATAAAAATAAATAAATAAATAATAAAATGAAATAAATAAATAAATAAATAAATAAATAAATAAATAAAGTGCCTTAGAGAAAATCAACAGTTTGTTGACTGACAGATCCTGGGGATGAAGACTGAGGGAGAGGAAGATGAAAGATGCATGATGATGCAAAGATGTTTTAGGTTGGATAACCGAATGATGTTGCTCTTAATTAAGCTAGAGAATACCAGAAGAGAAAGGATGAAAGGAAAGATAATGAGTTGAGTCACTGTATTGAAGATACCTTTATGAGATGCCTTTCAGATATGCAGTTGTAATCATGGATTTGGATCTAGGGAGAAAACTGGGGTTACATATGTTTGGAAGTCATCTGTGAATATAGAATGCAATGAAACTGCCACCATAACAAATGTTTTAAAATTATCTCATTTAATGTCCATGACAACTCTGAGCCATACATTATTTTTACTGATGAGGATATTTTTAAATTTTGAAAGAGATTTTGAAAGACCAAATAACTTCCCAAAAGTCACATAGCTAATAAATGGCAGAACCAAAATTCAACTAACTCTCATTAAATACAAAGTCCATGTTCTTTCCTGTCTGTCTTGTTGACCCTCTCTAAGTCATGGCAATAAATGGACCTTCAAAAACAAAAACCAAAAAAAGGCCTGTAGAATAAGGAGAAAATAGGCACAATATTATTGGGTGCGATGGAAGAATCCAATGATGTAGTCAGTTTGTAGTTTACATTTCAAAAGGGGACTATAATAAAGGGTGTGATTGAGAGGGATGGTAGCCACCCTGCTACAGTGATTCTCACACCTAATAATGGCTGTTACTCTGCTTCCTAGGGAAAATTTCATTAGGCATTTTGAGTGGACGTGCCTTTCTGACTCTGCAAAATAACAAGAAATCAAGAATACTCATGTATCAATAAGAGAAAAAGTGTCTTGAATCTCCAGCTTCTTGTTTCAGTATAATGCTTTAAATGCTATCAAATGGCCATTAGGTTGCCAAACTGGTAGTTGACCACCAGCCAAATATATCTCTATTTTAAGTTTAATACATCTGTAGCTCCTTTTACTACATCTCTGGAAAAGAGGCTCTAACTTTCATCTTAGTTTTCCTTTTCAACAAAATGAAATACAAATTTGGGGTTAGATATGAAAAAAGAGTAACTCTATTCTTCATTAAGTATTTCAATATTTTCACAACTAATATGCTCACTCCTATATTCAATGAATCTTCATTAATAAGACACTGCTCTTGCCTTCTAGAAGACTAGAGTTCAAATGAGGAAAGAGTCCAGTCCTTAAGTCATGAGTAGTTTCAATGAGAAGAAGCCAGAAGAGGGGAAGCAGTGAAGATGCTGACCAGCCCCTGAGAAGAGGAGGAGACAATGTGATGCAGAGCATAGGTGGAAACATTAGTCTATGAAAAGAGGACATCAACTCTTCAAGAATAATAGCCAGAGGAGAGAAAAGATTGCATACAAAGGCAGTTTGATGACAAGAAAATTCAGGTAATTTGTGTCTAGCGGTTTCTATTATTTTTCCAATGGGATTTTCTTCTGAAAATCAAGAAGAAAGGCTCAAACAAGCAGAGAAATTTAGAACAAAATTATGTCTTTCATAGGGTTTTTACCCTCTCCCAAACACAAAGATGTCTACACCCAAACATAAGATACCAGAATTACTAGCACTAGGAAGTCAATTCTGAGTGCACAGAGGAAAGGGCCAGGTCAATGTAACACAGTCCAGGTAAGAAGATCACTGATGGAGGATTTGATTGGACATAAGGAGAAACTTGAAAATATCGAGAAGTACAGAAGAGTTAGCACAACAGATCTGTTGCTTCAGTTAGACATTTGATAGATCTCTTACAACACAAATAAGTGGTCAAGATCCCTCTACTCAAAGGCAAGTATTTCATGATTCTTACTGACAGAAGAATAAGGTGGTACTCCTTAAGCTTAGCTGTATATTGCTATCACCTAGTGTGGTACTAATCTACTGCTATATAACAAATTACCACAAAACTTAGTAGCTTAAAACAACAAGCATTTATTATCCCATACAGTTTCTATGGATCAGAAATTTGGGAGTAGCTTAGTTCAGGGTTCTGGCTCAGGAATTCTTATGAGGTTGCTCGGCTGCCGTCATCTGAAGGCTTGAATGGGGCTTCCAAGATGGTGCTCTTGCACGGCTATTGGCAGAAGGCTGTATTAGACAGGCTTCTCCAGGGAGGATCCAATAGTATACAAATATATATAAAATGAGGAATTTGCTTACATGATTACAGAAGCTGCGAAGTCCCAAGATCTGTAGTTAGCAAGCTGGAGACCCAGGAGAGCTGATGGTGTCAGTTCCAGTCCAAAAGCCAGCAGGCTTGACACGCAAGAAGAATATATATTTCAGTTCAAGTCCAAAGGCAGGAAAAGACTGATGTCCCAGTTCAAGCACTCAGGCAAAAGGAGTTCCCTCTCAGTCTTTTTGTTCTATTCAGGTCTTCAGTGGATTGGATGAGGGCCACCAACATTAGGAATGCCAATCTGCTTTACTCAGCCTACCTATTCAAATGTTAACCTTATCCAGAAACACCCTCACAGACACACCCAGAATAATATTTGTCCAAATGTCAGGGAACTCTGTGGCTCAGTCAAGTTGCACCTATAGGGCCCAAGGGCAGGCTCCAAAATTATTATTTTATGATTATTTTAAGGAAAAGCTACTTAAGAGACAGCCTTTACAAGAAGGACACTCAGACCCTCATTTGTCCGCCTGAAAGCAAGAAATAAATCTCCCATGTGAAAGGTACCCTCCCTGTATTAGGAGGTAAAGAGACATCCTTATCACCAGAGATAGGAAATTCAGGGCCGAGAAAGCTGTATAAACAACCCTTGTTACTTTCTACTAATTTACTACCCTAGCCCAAATTCTGTTTAGAATTCCTTACTTATCAAAGATCCCAAAGTTAAGTTTTCTTTGTCCTGTCAGTTCCTCCCAGATATATTGTCTCTTTGCCTAAGAAGTATAAACTTGTGTGCCTTGGTCATGTCTTTAGGTCTCAATTTAATTAGGGGCCTCTGTGCACATGTAATAAAACTTGGGTTTTTTTCTCCTGTTAGTCTGGCTCATGTCAATTTAATTCTTAGTCCATCTGGAAGACCTTGAAGGGTGGAGTAAGAATTTTTCCTTCCCTTCAACACATAAAATAAACCATTGCAAAGGCCTCAGTTCCTTGCTGACCGTTGGTAGGAGGCCTCACAGTTACTTATAACCTGGGACTCTCTAGAGCTGCTTGCATGTCCTCATGACCATGGTAGCCCACTTCCCCCAAAGCATGTGGCTCAAGAGAAAAAGCCAGGAGGAAGCCTCGTAGTGTTTTATGACTTGTTTTAGGAATCACACACAATCACTACTACCATATGCTCTTGTGAGAAACAAGTTACTAAGTCTAGCCCACTCTCAATAAGGGAGGAATTAACTTTTACCTGTTGAAGAAAGGAGTATCAAAGAATTTATGGGTGTATTTTTAAACCACCACCTCTGGAGAACTTTAAAAAATACTAACACCTGGCTACCACCCCTAGACCTTCTGATTTAATGGATCTGGGATTTTTAAAACTACCCAGGTGATTCTAACAGGTAGCCAAGTGTTCCTTCTATCATCTGGATCCACTCTTGTGCCTCTTGATACTGTAAGCCCTGAGCGAGAAAGCACATAGCACTGCGATTTGTGTTTTGCCAGCCCTAATGTTGTACCATATCATGCAAGTGGGTGTGAAGACTGCATGTGATAAAAAAAAAAACCTCAATTTCATTAAAGAAATTTTAAAAATTCAAAATGCTTTTCTTTTTTTAAAAAAGATTTTATTTATTTATTTGATAAAGAGAGATATAACGAGAAAGGGAACACAAGCAGCGGGAGTGGGAGAAGGAGAAGCAGGCTTCCTGCTGAGCAGGGAGCCCGATGGGGGGCTCGATCCCAGGACCCCGGGATCATGACCTGAGCCGAAGGTAGACGCTTAACGACTGAGCCACCCAGGTGCCCCTCAAAATACTTTTCTTAATGCAACAAAGTAATATGTTTCACACAGAGGCATGATATTCAAGAGAAGAGTATTTAATAACTAGCGTTTTCAAAATCATATGTATTACAAAGCAAGGCTATAAAACAAATACAAGAGACTTCTAAGTATGAAGCCTAAAACTCACAAATAAAAGCATAAGTAAGTAATACTTTATCTTATAAAAGATCAGATACTTATTGATTATTCATGACAGAATGTGACCAAGTCTGACTTTGGGGGTGTGATGGTTAGTTTTATTTACCAACTTGGCTAGGCTAGAGTAACTAGTTATTTAATCAAACACTAATTTATATGTTTATGTGAAGGTATTTTGTAGGCGTGATTAACATATACAATCAGTTGATCTTTCTATAAAGTGGTAAAGAACTTGGTTGCATTGTATCCCAGAGTTTTATGGCAAATAGAACTTACAAGTGATGAACTCGGACATGTGGCTGAGGAGATTTCCAAGCAAATGATGGAAGGTATGGCCCAGTTTCTCCTTGCTGCTTATAATAAAATGCTAAAGGAAAGGGATAGATTGAGAAAGAATTGTCAAACAGAAAGGGACCAGCACTTGATGATCTGAAAAATTCTCTGCTTATTCAGATAGCAAAAGATGACAAAATGTGCTCTGGAGAGAACACCAAGGGTGTGGCTGGATAATAGTTTGTTTAAGAGATTGGACACCTGATTAATGGATCCAATCAACCATCCTGGCAGAAGCCAGGAATAAAGATGGGGTCATCCAGGAAGGATCTGTGGAGGACCCTTATGTCCAATGGCTAGGACTCCCATGAATCTCACCAGAAAACTGTCAAATTATTGAGAATTTTATATCAGCAAAAACACTATCAGCCTGGACTAAGAAGGACAGAGAGAACAGCACGTGAAGACAGAGATACAAAGAGAAAATGCCATGTGAAGATGGAGGAGACAGAGATTGGAGTGATGCATCTATCAGCCAAGGGAAGCCAATGATTGCCAGGAAACCATCAGAAGTTAGGGAGAGGCAAGGAAAGATCCTCCCCTAGGGCCTTCAGAGAACATGGTCTTGCTTTCAGACTTTTAACCTCTGGAACCATGAGAGAATAAATTCCTATTGTTTTAAGCCACCCAGTTTGTAAAACTTTGTTACAACAGCCCTAGGAAGCCAATACAGGAAGTACTGAAATTAGGTACTGACGAGCTGAAATCTTCTCTTACGTTGAACCTACATATATTCTGTGCCTGCTGAGGGAACAAAAGATAAATGTTCTAATTTAATAAACAATTAGATTTCATTAACTTAATAATTAAATAATTTCATTTAAAATTTGGCTTACAATATATTTGAAAGTTATCTTACTTGTCATTTTGGCCTCTTTGCATCTGCCTTGATCTCTAATTTCCTCTTCCCTTCTCCCATGGTTGCAAGAATACCAAAGAATATTTTTGCATGTGAAATCCAATAGAGTAAACAACAGTGTTCTCTTGACAAACATCACTGCTCATTAGGTAAGGGATTTAAATTCTGCACGGACTTTGCACGCTCAGCCGCTAATTATCAGTCGGTGTGCCATGCACAGTAAACAAGCAGAGCAGTGGACCTAACTGAAGCAGAAGCACTACACTGATGTGACTGACCCCCAGTGTGGCTGCTGGAATATTCTCAAGTGATGGGGCCATAGCATAGGCTTGCAAGTCCCTCAAACCAGTCACTGGCTCTGAATGGTCATCCGCCACTCCAGTCTCTGAGTTCCTGCTCTGTTAATTAGGTAACTTCATTCGGCTCTTGGAAGAGTCAGAATTGAGCTGCTTGTCACACTTGTTTCAGTTCTTTAAAATGCAAGGAATTCTATTCATCAGCTTGATACAGATCCCACCAAGCATTCATGGCTCCCTCTTACAGTTGTTTCTTGGTAGGGCCAAGAATAACTATAACCAAAAAAAAAAAAAGAATAACTATAACCAGGGTTGTTTAAAAAACAACATAGAATGGGGGGCACCTGGGTGGCTCAGTCGTTAAGCGTCTGCCTTCGGCTCAGGTCATGATCCCGGGGTCCTGGGATCGAGCCCCGCATCGGGCTCCCTGCTCCGCGGGAAGCCTGCTTCTCCCTCTCACACTCCCCTTGCTTGTGTTCCCTCTCTCGCTGCCTCTCTGTCAAATAAATAAATAAAATCTTTAAAAAAAAAAAAAAACCAAAAAACAACATAGAATGGGATAGACTAATTAGAATAGAAAATATCAGAATGCCTGCCAGGTAATAAAGGTAAATACTTCATGAAACTTTTTTCTCTTTTGTTTTGTTTGTGTATGTGTACAAGGGGCCAGTGGTCATTTTTAGACTAAAGGAGATTTAGAAATCATGATCATGTGCTAGAGCTATGTTTTTTAAACTTTCAAAAACACGACCCCCAGAAGGATATACAGTTTTATTATGATCCAATACACATAAACACATACTAGACTTTCCCTGTCAGAGGACAAGAGGAAGGACACTCCAGGCAGAGAGAACGGAATATGCAGGGCACGTGAAACAAATGGCAACTCCGTGGAACTTGGGTGTGTTACAGGATCATCACATGGCATCATGTGACAGGGTTGAGACACTGGGCCACCCAGCAGAATGGTGGATCATGGAGTAATAAAGGCAAGCAGTGACCAAGCCATAGAGAGAAAACCTTGAAGATCATGCTAAAGAGTTCAGACATCATCTTGGAGTCATGAGAAATCACTGAGGGGTCTTGAACTGTAATAAAACAACCAGATTTGCAACACAGAAGGGCCATTCTCTAAGGAGGACAAGGCCAATTGCTGAGATCAGGGGTGATAAGCTGCTGAGAGGCAGAAAAGCTCAATAGAACACTATTACTATAGACTACATAAGACATGGTGGGGACCTTCATTCAAGGGTGGGAAAGCAGACAAGAGAATGGAAGTAAGACATTGTAAAGATAGAACCAAGAGAATCTGGAGACTGGTGAAGAAGCAGGAGATGCCTTGGATAACTCCCATCCTTCTCAGTTGAGTGTCCAGGTGGATGGCAGTACTCTCTATCAGGACAGGAATGTGCAAGGAGAGCAACACTGTGGGCAGAGATAGTAAGTTCGGTTTGGGCCAAATTGAATGAATGTGCCTGGGGACACACAGGTGAATGAGGATATTAGATAATTGGATTTGGTACCCTCTTTCTTTTGTTTTCTAAGCTGAAGTGCAATCAAACAACCCAAGAAATATACAGGCCCTGGGGCGCCTGGGTGGTTCAGTTGGTTAACTGTCTGCCTTCGGCTCAGGTCATGATCCCGGGGTCCTGGGATGGAGTCCCACATTTGGCTCCCTGCTCAGCGGGGAGCCTGTTTCTCCCTCTTCCTCTGTCCCTCCCCTGCCCCCACTCATGCTCTCTCTTGCTCTCTCTCTCTGAAATAAACAAATAAAATCTTAAAAAAAAAAAAGAAATATACAGGCCTTCAGTCAATCAACCCTCCCCTTTAAAGTCACCAGGCAACAGTTTCTACTATGGGCCTTAGAGATATATTGCAGAAAGAAAGGATTCAGTATGCACCAAATACAAGAAATTCTGGAAAAATTGGGGCACCGGTGCTGGTATCTTCAGATCTAGGTACTGCTGAGACTTGAATAAAGTCTCTTCATGTCAGTATATGACAACTAAGCTTCATTTTGAAAGCTAAGATGCTAGTCAGTTGGGCCACGCTGTGGTCCCGACCTCACAAATTTGTCTCTGGACTCCAAGAAACCTACTGTTTTGTATACACCAAAAGGATTTTGTTATGAACAATTCAGGCTCAAGCTCCCCTAAAGGGAGAGACTTTTATTCCGAAGGACAAGATGTGCAGATCACCCAGGGATTTCAAGACCTGTCAACTAACCATAGGCATGTTTGGTGCTAGGACAAAGCACAGATGGTACTTGGATTTCAGCAATGAACTTGGTGCTGGCATATGTAAGTGCAGAACAAGACTCCAGTTTAATCGATTGTCTTAAAGATCTCAGAAATTCCGTTAGCCACTCAAAATTTTAAAATGATCACCATGTGTTTCTTCACCAAAAAATAAATTATATTCTGAAATGACTTTTTGAGTTAAATTACCTAATAATAATTCTTTGGGTGTGTGTACATGGCACAGGAGTTGGGGGTGGCAAAGGAGTGTGAGGGAGGAGAAACTCTTGCCAAGATTTTTTGGGGGATGGAGTGTGTTGGGAAACATCACATAGACATCAGCAAAATTAAAATAAGAAAAATTAAACTGTAAGAAGTGAAAATTTAGCATGCTTCTGGCTTCAAACACCATGCTTGTTTTTCACCCACAGCATGTAGAGACAACAAAGTTATAGTTCTACCGATGTGGGTTAGATTTTTTTTTTAAAGATTTTATTTATTTATTTGAGAGAGAGAACGAGAGAGAGAGAGCACATGAGAGGGGGGAGGGTCAGAGGGAGACGCAGACTCCCTGCTGAGCAGGGAGCCTAATGCGGGACTCGATCCCAGGACCCCAGGATCATGACCTGAGCCGAAGGCAGTCGCTTAACCAACTGAGCCACCCAGGCGCCCTGATGTGGGTTAGATTTTATCCTCTTTTTCTAAGTGGATTACTCACCTCCATCCCTTTGCAGATTATTAAAGAGCTACCTGCTTCTGCCAATTTTAACAGGGTGCTTTGTAGAAAGTAGAGCAAACTCAAAATGCCAGGGCCTGCTTCTCGGTTCCACCCCATTTAACAGAGCTAAGAAATCAAAGGCAGCAGTTTGGCAAAACAGACTAGACTTGTTTCCCTAATCCAGCCCCAGTACTGACTTTCTAGTGGCTTTTGTATGTCGCTCTTGCCACTCAAACCCCACATGTTTCCACTGTATTTATCGCCTCCTCCTTCTCACCCTACTAGCCTCGACTTCTCCCCATTGTCCCAGAGCCCAGCCTTCCTGGATTCAACTCATCCCGTAAAAAGTAGATATGTGAGTAGGGGGATGGGGTGAGTGGGTAATGGGCATGAGGGAGGGTGCTTGTGGTGATGAGCACTGGGTGTTGTATTCAACTGATGAGTCACTGAATTCTACCTCTAAAACTAATGATACAGTATATGTTAATTAAATTGAATTTAAATAAACAATTTTTTAAAAAGTAGATGTGTGAGTCTTACTCACGGGCCACATGATTCACTCTGAAACACCAATCCTTTGTCTCTTGATTTATGTTTGTGTTTTAGCAACCTCATGACCCTCGAGAACATTTAAAACAGAGTATGATAAATCTGTAGGTGTCAGCATCATGAGTCTACAGCTGCCTACTCAACATCTGCAAGAGGGCACCTCAAACTAAACACAGGCATAACTGAGTCCCTGATTTTCTCCACCTTCACCCCAAAGTGCTCCTCCTCCCTCATTCCCTTATCTCGGAGGGCATACTATCACCCCCTACACTGCTCAAGCAGGTCCCACTGACTCATCTGCCCATCCAGCAAACCCCTTTAATCCCACCTTCTTAATAGCTTCAAATTCATTTCACCCCACTACCCTTGTCCTGCCTCAGCCCAGGCATTTTATGTTTCCTTTTGGAGTAAAAGTCTTATAACTGTTCTCTCTGATTCCACACAAACTGTGGCCCTCTGACTGAAGCCAGAGTGATCGTTCTAGTTTTGAGCATGATGTTCTGCTCCTTTACATCTTTCAACAGTATCCTTCTGCCCACATGATATTTCCCAAGAGCTTCCATCACATGGCCCATTCTGACTACTCTGATCCCATCAGCTGCAATTCAACAACTTAGTTGTACTCTCACCTGCTACTGTTGCCCACAAAGTTGTCTACGCCTTCTTAGGCTTCTCAAATGCCTTGATACTTTATGTTGCTTGCTCCTCATTGAGAAATTAGGAACTCTTGTTCTGAGAAATTAGGAACTCTCGTTCTTGGGCGCCTGGGTGGCTCAGTCAGTTGAGCGTCTGCCTTCGGCTCAGGTTATGATCCCAGAGTCCTGGGATCGAGTCCCACATTGGCTCCCATCAGCAGGGAGTCTGCTTCTCTGCCCCTCCCCTGGCTGGTGCTCTCTCTCTCTCTCTCTCGCTCACTCGCTTGCTCACTCTCTCTCTCAAATAAATAAAATCTTTTTTAAAAAAAGGAACTCTCATTCTTAACAATGTGACAGATTAAAGAAAATGCTAATCTGAAAGCATATGTTTCTGAAGGGTGTCTACCCAGAGTAGATGGCCTTTGTTTGGCAGAAGGTCTGGCTGAAGTTTATAAAATGAAAAAGCAGGACCAGGGTTGAGTTAAAGATTGGGAAAGTCAAATTGTAGTATATGCTACAGTAAAGGCAATTATGGGTTTCAAAGGAGAACTGGATAGAGAGCGAGGGAGGGCCCTGAGAAACGAGGGAAGGGGACATGTGAGGAGAATGTAATAATGAAAGAAAGCCCAGTATCAGGGGGACATGCTGGGGCCAGAGAAGAAAGACACCCACTGAGCGATTCCCAGTGATGAGGGTTGGCCAAGGGATTCTTGAGAACTGGAGTGCCTGTGATTCTATTTTATAAGGCGAGTCTTGACTATTCTGAGTCGTGATACTCCTCTATTCCCCCTAGACCCTCCAAAGAAATCTGCCCCAGGAGCACTCTGTGTTGGTGCAGAACAGTACTCCAAGCCAGAGGCAAGGCAGCCATGGAGACAGCACAGGTGGTATGGAGAGAAGACAGTAGCTGCCAGGGTTCAGGGGGTGACAAGGAAAGAAGCCACAGCATGGACTGACCACAAGGAAGTCAGATGCAGAGAACCACCCAGACAGCTAGATCAGCATGTTAGATTTTCTCCCACCTGAGGCATTGTGTCTCAGGACAGTTTACTTGACATCGAAGGGAAAAGAGACGCAACTCCCATAAGGCAGAAAGACTGGGGGATTTCTAGGCAGTCGACCCTGGGGTTACACTTATAGCTCATACAACAAAGGTGTAGGATTGCAGTGAAGTAAATACTCTTGGGTAGGTAAATGAATGCAATAATAACTATGTTAGGTATAAGTTAAAATGAATACACTTATAGAAGGGGGTCAGTAAAAATCACATTGGACTGTAGAGATAAAATAAAATCTACTTTATATCTTACATAATAGAATTTATATAATAAGCAGGTAAAAGTCATCAAGCTTGGGATGTCACAAATCAGAACATATTCTAATGCCAAAATAAATGATTACAGACATAAGGTGTATTTCCAAAGCCTAAAAAAATATTCCTTCACATACCCACCCAACAACTATATGTGAGAACATCTGGTGCTTACTGCAGAGTCATTGAAGTTTTATAGAGACTAACATCTCTCTAGGACCTCAATGTGAATCAGAATTTGACAAAGCAGTGGGAATGAATACGTAGGTGAAATATTAATATATCCTGATTCCCAAGGCAAAAGTAACAACCCTGAAATTTTGGGGTTGAAGAATTCCAGAGTACTTGCTAATTAACTTGGATATATTAGGATAAGTTAGAATACGCTAAAGTAATAATTCCAAAGTTCTCACTCGTGTAACACAACAAAAGATTATTTCTTACTCAAAGTCTTTAGGAGATCTGGGAGATTGCGCAGGATTGCTGTTCCTCACGTGTTGGCACAATTTTCCACATTGCTTAGATTTTACGGTTTCTCCATCCCAGCATATACTCCCATGATTGCTGTGGCCTCGGAAGAGAACATGGAAAATCATGAACTGGCTTCCATCCATAACTCACATTTCAGTCATATGACAACATCTAACTTCAAGAGGGCATGTGCCCCCAACCAAAAAAAGGAGGATCAGAAATCTTGGTGGCAAATATTAGTAATGTCTACTACAGATATATAGCGGCTCTTTAGATTTTACTTGTCTTCCTACAGGAAAGATAAAATGAAAATGGCTCCAGGTATATCTAAGCATAAGAAGCTTTTTCCCGGGGCGCCTGGGTGGCTCAGTCGTTAAGCGTCTGCCTTCGGCTCAGGTCATGATCCCAGTGTCCTGGGATCGAGCCCCACATCGGGCTCTCTGCTCCGCGGGAAGCCTGCTTCTCTCTCTCCCACTCCCCCTGCTTGTGTTCCCTCTCTGGCTGTGTCTCTCTCTGTCAAATAAATAAAATCTTTAAAAAAAAAAAAAAAAAAAAAAAGAAGCTTTTTCCCACCTTCCTCCCACTTGTTTCCTGCTTCAGTATGGTGTGACACACACAAAAAAGGAATAAAAAACAGACTTTAAATACATTGTTTATTTTAATCTAATCCACATAACCAGGGAAGGACTAAGAGTTTTCTTTTATCTACTGTAGGGTTACTTAACCTTGGCATTATTAATGTTTTGGGCCAGATCCTTCTTGGGGGCTGTCCTGTGTTGCAGGGTACTTAGCAGCATCTCTGGTCTCCACCTACTAGATACCAATAGCAACCCTCCCACTACAGTTGTCACAACCAAAAATGTCTCCAGATATTGTTAAATATCCTTGGGGGGTAAAATTGAGAAGTGATTGAGAAGCGCTTTTCTATTTGCTTCCTTTGACCACCAGGAAGAGTTCAGATCTTTTAACACATCAAATAACCCAGGACTGAGGATGGGTAGTAATAGAACAAAGAGAATACACTTTCTCCCAGATCTACCACTTTGGCCAAGTCTCTGAATCTCTTCTTTACCCTATCTATAAAATAGGGAGAATAATGTTACCTGGCTCATGAGCTTATTGCATGAATTAAATGAGACAGTAAATAACTCCTCCTTTTCTCTCTGTTTAAGGAAATTACTTCTGTATAAACCCAGTTCCTTTTTAAACATGGAATCTATTTCTGCATTTTCTGTCCTGTGTTACTTGTCTCTGCATATTCCTGGGAGAAATCCTCACTGTCTTGATTAACCACTGTTACTATTAAGCTCTGTATTATCTACAGGTGACCTGTCTGGGAGACGTAGCCATCAGAAAAGGGGCTGGAAAACGAGAAGTGAAGAAAACGGCCTGCAGAAGCCCTGCCCTAACGTTCAGATATTTTTCTCACTGGGAAGTCCCCCAAGTGGCTTAAGACAGTTCATAAACTATTAATTCTTTAGCCCCTGCACCATCTGGTGCCTCACACACAGGTTCAGGCACCCAATACATGGTTGCTGAGGGACTAAATGACCAATTTCACACATAAGTCAAACGAGCTTATCCTTACTGGGTTTCCCCAAATCACCTTAGGTTAGAAGTCCCAAATTAGGTTTGGGGACAGGGAAGCTATTAATACAGGCAGAACTGGCATCAGCAATAAGTGACAGGTGATAGCCTGACATTAGAAGAGGAAATTAAATGGCAGACATTAATTAAAAAATAAAAACCACATGCTCTGGAGAGTAAGCAGCCATACATATCACAATAACCCCTTAGCTGCATTACACTGTCAGTGCATAATAACTGACATCCCTAATAATGACTCTGACATTTTAAAAAATGCTAATATCTGTTCAGCATGTTCTATTTTTAAAAAATTCAGAGTCCTGTGTATGGCATTTGAGAAAGATTTCCAGCACAGACTTATAAACTATGTAATTTGCAATATACCTTAGAGATGAGCTAATCTGTTGTCTAGGTGAAGCAAGTCAGTCACAGAAAGGTAAAGTACACTTATCTAAAGCCACATGCCCACAGGGGCAGAACTAGAACTAAAGCCTTACTTTGCTGACTTGATGGCAAGCTCTGTTTCCACGAAGGCACATCTTTGAAAATACAAATATATTTCTTTAATTAATTAAAATTGCCAAATTTAGTGTTTGGAAGCTCAATAAGGGTGTACTTCAACTATATGGAATTTTCCTGTGCTGAGTTATTAATCAACTAGTCCTTATTGAGCCTCTGTGTTGCTAAAAAAAATAGTTTAGATCTGGTAGGTGTGTCAAAGAAGAAAGAAAGCATGATGCCTGACTCAAGTGACTGAACTTTTTAGAAAGGAAGGGACGATTTACATGTAAGAAACCAGAGTGATGCAAAGCAGTGTGGGGGTGTGACAATGAGTCTTAGGATGTAGAAACCAACTCTAGGTGCTCTGGGAACTGAGAGATAAGAAACAGCCACCCGTGGCAAATGGTCAAGGGTGACACAGGGGTAAGGTGGGACAGGTCACCCTCGTTGGACCCAGAGGATAATACAGACTTTGGAAAAGACAACAAAGATGTCCCGGATGCAAAGAACAAGATTAGAAAACACTTGAAGGGGACGGAAGCCTGGATCACATTTTCTAAACCATTCATTTGAACAGGTTATCTCACAAGTATGAGTTTTATGAAAATAGGGAAGAGGGTGGTTACAGGAAATATTAAAAATTTAGCCTGCCCTGGAAAATCTAAGTTGAAGGGAGGGGAGAATAAGGAAAATGGCCCAATTGTTCTAGAATAGCACTGTCTGATAGAAATACAATGCATACCACATATGTAATTTAAACTTTTCTAGTAGTCCCATTAAAAAAAAGCAAAATGCAAGAGCTTACAGGCATATCTCGGAGACACTGCAGGTTCCATTCCAGACCACAATAAAGCACGGATCACAATAAAGTGATCCCAGTACATATATAAGTTCTGTTTACACTATACTGTAGTCTGTTAAGCGTGCGATAGCATGATGTCTGAGAAAAGTACATACCTTAATTAAAACATACTTTATTGCTAAAAAAATGCTAACCATCATCTGAGCCTTCAGCAAGTCATAATCCCTGATCACAGATCACCATAACAAATAGAGTCATAATGAAAAGGTTTGTAGTATTGCGAGAATTACCAAAATGTGTCACAGAGACACAAAGTGAGCAAATGCTGTTGGAAAAATGACATCACCAGACCTCAATGCAGGATTGCTACAAACCTTCACTTTGTTAAACATACACTATCTATGAAGCTCAATAAAATGACATATACCTGTAAATTCATTTTAAAAATATATTTTCTGGAATTTGATATATCCAAAATGTTATTTCTATATACAAACTCAATATAGAAAAACTATTGAGATACTTGACATTCTTTTACTCATACTAAGTCTCTGACATCTAATGTGTATTTCACACTTAGAGCATATCTCAATTTGGATGCTAAATTCATCAGAAATATTTGATCTGTATTTAGATACTATAAGATTTATAACTGAAAAGATGAATTCACACACCTAAGTTGTTCCAAACATACTTTAAAGTTTTCCAGTAACTGAATCAAATACCAATCAGCATTTTGTTAATAATATTTGCATCACCTTGAAAAAACTGCTTCAGTTTTTAAATTTAAATGTCAACCAATTAAAATTAAATAAATTAAAAGTTCAATTCCTCAGGACCACAGGTCAAATTTCAAGGGTTCCATCATACATGTGGCTAGTGGCTACAAGTTAGGCTGTGCGGGTCTAGAGGTGGGTTCCCAGGTGACATAAGGCCCATGGATTGCAGACTCAAGAGTATCTGGAGGTAAAATGCATATGAGCTAGGACATAGCACAGAGCCGCTCTATACTAGGTGCCAAGAAGGAAGAAGATATCATGACAAAAACAGATTTCTAGGAAGACTAATCTATAACAGAATAGAGAAATCGAAAAAGAAAAAAATACAACGAAGTCAGGGAGACAAACGGACAGTTTATCATAGTAAAGAAAATGTGAAATAATGAGAACTAGAAGTGGAGGTGGGAAAAAAGAATGAGGCATAGGATCTGAGAAGCTCTTTGCTGGATAGACGAACTGACAAGGCTGAAGAATAAATAAGACACAGAAGAGCCCCGGTTGAAGACCTCAGAAGGACCTGGGTTTTGTTTGCTTTGTGTTATGTTGGGATTTTGTTTTGTGCTTGTTCTTTCTCTCTTCTATCTTTTATACACATTTAACAGGGGAAATTATATTCCATAGTGGTTTTCAGGAGCTCACAGACTTTTTTAAAAAGAATGTTTCTCTGCCTCTTTTATTTACTTATTTCTTTTTTAACTAATCTGTGCACCCAACATGGGACTCAAACTCACCAGCCTGAGATCAAGAGTCACCTGCTCTACAGACTAAGCCAGCCAGGTGCCCCTGAAGTTCACAGATTACTTGAAGTACCTAGTGAGCTCTTGGGACGGTAATGGGTCAATTATTATGGAGAACAAGAAGGGAGGAGGGGAAGGAAGCAGACAGGAGAGAAGGGGAGGGAGAAGCAGAAGGAGACAAAGAGGCTATAAGTGTTAAGTTTAATATTTACCAATAAATAGATGATAGATCAAACCATTTGAGTGAGTGAGATCACCCAGGGAGGTATTTCGAGTTAAAAGACAGGGGCCGCCCCAGGAACAATACATTTCTAGGGACAGAGAAGTCTTCAAAGGAATGCTTCCAATGGGCAAAGAGACTGAACCAGAGTTAGGTTTGTTCCATGGCCTCATTCACTCAACCAACATTTACTGAGACAAAGGCCTAGGTGTTCACATTCTAGATACAAGCCAGGTGGGCTGCCCTGGAAGAGTGCACTGCTAAGCTCGCAGCCAGGACTGAACCCCAGATGGTTCTGCCTGCAGCAGTGTCTCTGTCCTACACCACAGGAGCCATGTACAGTGTCACCGACAGTGTTGTCGCCTTGGAAATAGGTCAGTCTCAATTCTCTCCTGTTTCCTCGAAGTTTCATTCACCATGTATAAAAATGCTCTTCAAGGAAGATCCTACTTTTCCTAACAACAACCAAGTAATTCGATTCCTATCTTAGAGGGAAAAGACAAGTTAGGACTGTGCAGAGTTGGGATAATGGAGACATCTTCAGTATTGTGTAGCGATGGTGCAGGAGTCCACGCAAGGCTTCAGGAAGCCAGTTGGTGTTGGTCTCCTGCCCATGAGCTATTGCAATGATATGGGTGTGGAAGTACAGAAAAACCACAAATTACAATGCAAGAAAATTCAGAAGACATTTAGTTCAATACAAACTGATGACACATTATACCATTTAATGTTTGAAAGGAGTAGTGCTCAAATTGAATTAGGATAGAAAGGTCTATCCTTTATAACTTCTCTTTCCATAGAAATGTCACAATATTTTCCATTAAGGATCAAAAGGACCACCATACTTTCACTTGCTCTAACAACAGGTTTTTAATGCTACCCTGGCAAACAACTGCAATTTTCTATTTGTTAGTTATGAAACTTCTATTTTCCCTGCCTTGTAATTTGAAGGAATGTGTAGTATTCTGAGTTCAAACTGTGAAATACAATAGAGAAAATTACCCATTTTAGAAACATAATTCATTCTATTGCATAACTGACTTTTAAAAAAAAGACCTTTAAAGGAAGAATTTATTCATTAAATCTAACTATTTGCACAAAACACTGCTCTCCCTCAATTCAATCTTTACTTCTCTCCTCCCAAATTTTTCACAAAAGATAGAACTCAGCCTCATTAACTTTACACTTCTCTCAATGACATTCAAGATTTTGAAATCAGAGAACCATGGAACACACAATAAGGGAAAGCGGTTGCCTGGAGTGTCGTTTCTCCTCCACCTGACATCTCCTCCACATCATCTATGTGCCAGTTGAAACATCCCTCTGGGAAAATGGAGCTGACTCGTGTGAATTCTCTGCGCCCTTACAACACCTCTACTCTCTTAGAGAAATCTGCTTGCACTTTTCTTACCTGTGAACACATCTGCCTGTGCCAATCCTTCAGGGCAGGACCCGTATCATGCACATCTTTGTATCTCTGGAGATTAGTCCAGTAACTGGTCTAGGAAGTACCCAATAAATACTTGTGTAAGAAATAAAGAATGGGGGGCGCCTTGGTGTCTCAGTTGGTTAAGCGCCTGCCTTTGGCTCAGGTCATGATCACAGGGTCTTGAGATTGAGTCCTGCACTGGGCTCCTTGCTCGGTGGGGAGCCTGCTTCTCCCTCTGCCTGTCGCTCCCCCTGCTTGTGCTCTCTCTCTCTCTGACAAGTAAATAAATAAAATCTTTAAAAATATATATATATATTAAAAAAAGAAATAAAGAATGGATATATAAATGAATAAGTGTTTGACTAAATTATAAGAAATGGATTCGGAGCTGGAATTCTTAGCTGTATTACCTTGAGCAACTCATTCCACTTCTCTGAGCTTTCATTTCCTTATCATAAAAAAGATAAATAGTGGATTGCCTGGTGGACTTCTCAGAACACTGGAAAGCAGCACATATGATAATGTTTGTGAAAGCTCCTGATAAATGGTAAAGTACTATGCAAATATAAGTTATTGCCTAGCATCTGGATAGAGACATAAAAGCCTAAAATCTAGCCAAGTGTAGAACGAGGATAGGAAATAAATTCCCTACATCTGGGAATGGTGTCATTGTTGACCCAGATCCCAAAAGAAAATCCTAAGAAACTTCCTTCACTCCTCCTTCTCCTCACTCCTAACACCCAAATAGAACCAGTATCACCTGTTTCATCATCACTGGGGACAATACAGACAAAACCAAGTATACATTCAAGCCTCCACCCCTCCTGGTAGCAGCAAGCCCACTTCCTCCTTTTATATCATATCTCCCCATTACTGACCATGACCTCCAGGGATTACTCAATCCAAGGAGTGGGATCAGGGTGGGAAGGATGGTTTTGACTCTTCATATCAGTGGAGAATCATCTAGAGGACTGGTATCTGACAGTTATCACACAATTTTGCTGTCATAAACAGATTCTGTACGATTGACTGCTGGAAAGACTGGTCAAGCACCCATCTCTGGTTTTGAGGAATGTCACATCATGCACCACAACAGACCAGGAAGTTAGGCCTGAAGGAGCCTCCAGCAGCAGCCACAGACTATGCCCAAACCAGCCCTTGTCCATAAACTCCAAACGCCTTGTCTCAGTGGTTGCTCAGAAGCCCCCTTGCTTCAGTCCTATTTACAGGATGCCACTGCCCATCTCTACCACTAGTTCTCGAAGAGGTCTTCCTGGCCTATGTTTACAGGTCTCCTTAACTTTGAACCTTGGGAAGCAGCATGGTGTTCCAGCAGCTTTTCCCATACTGAATAATGGATGCCTTCTCCTCTGGATATTTACATAACTAACGGAATTCAGTAGATTTTATAGAGCAATGAAGATCAGTTGCAAGGACACCACCCGCCCGCCACAGGTACCCCATTCGATATCTGCCTTGACAGGCCGTCTATCATGCAGGCAGTCACAGAGTTCTGCCATTTTGATGCCAAAATATTTCTCAGCTCCATTAATTTTCCTGGCCACTACCTTGTTCGGGCCTCATCTTTCACCTGGATTACTGTGGCAGCTTCCTAATGTCGCCTGCCTTTTATTACTGCACTCCCATCCACTCTCCTGATGGTAGCCAGAGTACTCTTTCCAGACACAGATCAGATCCTGTCCCCTCTTTGTTTACAACAAGTGCAGCGCTTCTCATTGTCCACCTAGTGAACCCCCTGACATGATTTTACAAGACCTTCATGATCTGGCCCCTACTTTTTGCTTCCTAATTTACTTTCCCTTTCTGGCAAATACTTCTCTCTCTCTCTCTCCTCTCTCCTCCCTCCCTTTCCCATCTCTCACTTCCCAGCCTTTCCCATTCTTGTTCCCCCGCCTGAAATAATCTCCCCTCCATTCTTTACTGGTATACTTCCTACTATCTTCATGTCACAATTTAAAGTCACTTCAGTGAAAGTCTTTGCTGATTCCCCAAGACTAGGTTAGAGTCATGTCTTGTATGCTCTCTTAACTATTGAAGTAACTTTATTGTATTATAACATCTATCATGTTGGTATTGTAATTGTCTATCTCATTTGTTCTGTCTTTTTGTGTTTCCCACCTAGAAGGGAAGTTCATTGTGGGGAGGGACTTTGTAAGAGTTTCATCCATAGGAGGTACAGAATAAAAATGTAACACAAATGAATAAAACCTAATAAAATAAGTAACTGAACTATTAAGTGTTGAGTGGTGGTAATAAATAGCCTTTGCTAGGGTTCAAATCCGATTAGACCTATATTTTACATTCTTGAAGTTTAAATCTAAAAAAGATAACTAGGAATAAAAATAAAATAACTAGAAAGATGGCAATAATCTCAGCTATACAGATCTTTATATGAAAATAGTATTTTTATTAAAATGAATTTTATTATAGTTATAAAAGATGTTAACATAAGGAGACTGGGGGAATAGTACATAGGAACTTTGCACTATTTTTGCAACCTTTCAGAACTCTAAAATGATCCAAAAAGTTTTTAAATATTTTTTTTGTATGCAATCTCTTCTTCTTAGCTATGTAATCCTCTTCAAAAAAAATTCCACAAATATGTCAAGCCAAAGAGATGAGAATCTGAATATTTTCTGAAATTAGTATTGATCAAGGATTTCAGAAATGTGTTCCAAGTGCCTAAAATATTCGGTTCATTGCATTACTAAAAGCGTCATAACGAGTTTGGTCTACTACAACTTTCTCTACTTACTGTAAAGATAAAAGCAGATATAGAAAATTAAGGTATTTTACCATAAACAGCTTTGATTCTCAAAACTCCATAATGTCTACAATGACTAAAATACTACTTTTAGGTAATACACTGCAATTGTACCACAGGTCAGTAATAGGTTATGGGTCTCAATTACAGAAAACCCTTAAGAGAGGGAGAAAAAAAAATCTTGTGGAAAGCAAAGCTCCATGATGAGGGTATAAGCTTGATAAGGGCCAGCAAAGCAGGAGAAAAAGTGTCTAATTTCATGTTTTCATTACATCTTAAAATACATATTCAGAAAATATTGCCCTCTAACAAATTAACCCTGTCATACAGTTGACATCTTTATGACATCTGACATGGCATAAAACATACCATAGAATAAGACAGGATATTTAACATAATCTATGACACATATAACCTAGTTATTTTAAAAGATGATTATTTCAGTTCTCCGTTAGTCAGCTACAAATTCATAGAGTCACATAAGCAGGCCGAGTTCAACTAATGTAAAGTGACATTAAATGGGGCTTTTCTTATCAGCTGGGGGTCCACGAAGCCCACAGAGCTGAAGTCCACGGGTATCTGGTATCCCGTCATCCTAAAGACAGGTGATGACATAGTCACCTCTTGACTGGTTCAGTGACCATCACCTCCCTCCAGCTTCTTTAGAAGAAACACTGAAAGATTTATTAGGAAAATGAGAAGAGATGTGATTTCTCAAAGTGAGAAGAAATGAGAGCATCCTGGCATTTTTCTTTTCTTTCTCATGGGGACATTCTCTCCTCCTTCAAACTAGGTCAAGGGGGTTAAGGGAACAGCAGGAAACTCCTCTGAGAAGATGGGAGGCTAGGACTAGGAGAGAAGGAAAGGGACCGGTGAGCAGTGGGGAAGGCAGGGGAAGATGACATGTAAAAGTAGGGGCCAGATCATGAAGGTCTTGTAAAATCACATCAGGGGGTTCACTAGGTGGACAACGAGAAACGCTGCACTTGTTGTAAACAAAGAGGGGACAGGATCTGATCTGTGTCTGGAAAGAGTACTCTGGCTACCATCAGGAGAGTGGATGGGAGTGCAGTAATAAAAGGCAGGCGACATTAGGAAGCTGCCACAGTAATCCAGGTGAAAGATGAGGCCCGAACAAGGTAGTGGCCAGGAAAATTAATGGAGCTGAGAAATATTTTGGCATCAAAATGGCAGAACTCTGTGACTGCCTGCATGATAGACAGCCTGTCAAGGCAGATATCGAATGGGATACCTGTGGCGGGCGGGTGGTGTCCTTGCAACTGATCTTCATTGCTCTATAAAATCTACTGAATTCCGTTAGTTATGTAAATATCCAGAGGAGAAGGCATCCATTATTCAGTATGGGAAAAGATGCTGGAACACCATGCTGCTTCCCAAGGTTCAAAAGCCAGGAGTTAAAGGGGAGTCCTAAGAAGTCATTTCTCACCCTGGTCATGAAATGTAGCAGGGCTAAAGCTTCCACCAAGATCTCCAAAAAGCTCATACACACAAGCTGTGAAATAAAGAGCCTACATTTAGGAGCTGCTTCTGTGACAGAGGTACCACCAGCTACCAATCCAGAGGGACTACTCTTGGCCTCGAGTTTCCACGTCAGGAGCCAGCCAGGACAGCAGAGCATAGGAAGGTCCAGAGTCGAGCCCATTCCCCTTCCTCACTGCTGCTCTGCAGAACTGGGGGCCAGGCCTGTGCTGAGAAGAGGGGGGGAAGGTCTGAATTGAAGGAGAGATTAATTTTTTAACAGTTTACATTTTAAAACATAAATGCATCCATCTTGTTTTTTAAAAAACACCATAAAAAGATCAAAAAGAGGGCGCCTGGGTGGCTCAGATGGTTAAGCGTCTGCCTTCGGCTCAGGTCATGATCCCAGGGTCCTGGGATCGAGTCCCGCATTGGGTTCCCTGCTCCTTGGGAGCCTGCTTCTCCCTCTGCTTCTCTCTCTCTCTCTCTCTCTCTGTCTCTCTGTCTCTGAAGAATAAATAAATAAAATCTTTAAAAAAAAAAAAAAAAGATCAAAAAGATCATTGGTGAAAAATCGTGCTCCCAGCTCTAAAAGAGGTAATTACCTTTGTTAGCTTCTGAATTAGTTTCTTACGCCTACTGTAACAAAGTGCCATAAACATGGTGGCTTAAAACAACAGAAATTTATTCTCTCAAATTTCTAGTGACCAGAAGTCTGATCTCAGTGCCATTGAAAGGAAGTCAAGGTGTCAGCTGAGCCATGCTCACTCCAGAGGCTCTAGGGGAGACTCTGCTCCTGGCCTCTTCCAGCTTCTGGCCTGCCTTGACTTGTGCCTACATCACTCCATCGGCTGCCTCCCTGGTCAAAGTGCCTTCACCTCTTTGGTGTATAATCAATCACTGCCTCTCTCTTATAAAAAAAATGCTTGTGATGGCATTTAGAGCCCACCTGCATAATCCAGGAAAATCTCCTTAACTTAATCACATCTTTTGCCATATAAGTACCAATCATATTTTCCAGAGATTAGGAAGTGAGTGTATCTTTAGTGGCCATTACTTAGGCTACCACAGATTCCTACTCTCCAGATATAAGCAAATGCAGCACATAGGAAAATATACCCACATTTTTTCACTTTCTACCACCAAAGGTAATTTACCATACATGTTCTGTATCTTGCTTTACTGACTGAACAACATATGTTGAGATCTTTCCCTATCCCTGCACAGAGAACAACCTCCATTTGTACAGGTGCACAGAGCACCACTGAATGCATGTATGCAATTTATTTCAGCTGTTCCATTCAGTTTTCATATTTTTGACATTATAAACAATGGCAAAGTAAACAACTTTGTAGGTGTGTACACACATACATAAACACACGTTTGAAAATAAAACTTAGGAATTTTAGAAATTCCTAAAAGTAGAATTTCTTTGTCAGAGGGCGTGTGCATTGGGGGTTTTTTCTTTTTATTATTCAATTAACATAGTGTTATATTAGTTTCATGTATATAATAAGTCAACAATTCTATACATCACTCAGTGTTCATCAAGATAAGTGTACTCTTATTCCCCTTCACCTCTTTCACCCATCCCCCCACTGACCTCCTCAATGGCAACCACCAGTTTGTTCTCTATAGTTATGAGTCTGATTTTTTTGTCTCCTTTTCCTTTGTTCATTTTTGCTTTTTAAATTCCACATGAGTGAAATTATGGTATTCGTCTTTCTCTGACTTCTTTTACTTAGCATTATACCCTCTAGATCCATCCACGTCACTGCAAATGGCAAGATTTCATCCTTTCTTATGGCTGAGTAATATTCCACTGTATACGTGTGGGTGTATATTTATATACACCACATCTTCTTTATCCATTCATCTATCAGTGCACATGGGTTGCTTCTCTATCTTGGCTATTGTAAGTAATGCTGCAATAAACATAGGGGTCCACAAGTCTTTTTGAATTGGTGTTTCTGTTTTCTTTGGGTAAATATCCAGTAGCGGAATTACTAGATTGTATGGTAATTCTATTTTTAATTTTTTGAGGAACCTCCAGACTGTTCCACAGTGGCTACATCAACTTGCATTCCCACCAAGAGTGCACGAGGGTTCCTTTTTCTCCATATCCTGGCCAACACTTGTTTTTCTTGTGTTTTTCATTCTAGCTATTCTCACAAGTGTGAAATAATATCTCATTCTTGTTTTGATTTACATTTTCCTGATGCCTAGTGATGTTGAACACCTTTTCATGTATCTGTTGGCCAACTATATGTCTTTTTGGAAAAATGTCTATTCAGTCCTCTGCCCATTTTTAATTAGATTATTTGTGGGGTTTTTTGGTTAAGTTCTTTATATAGTTTAGATATTAACCCTTTATTGGATACATCATTTGCAAATATCTTCTCCCATTCAGTAGGTTGTCTTTTCATTTTTTTTTTTTTTTTGATGGTTTCCTTCGCTGTACAAAAACTTTTATTTTGGGGTAGTCCTAATAATAGTTTAATTTTGCTTTTGTTTTCCTTGCCAAAGGACACATATCTAGAAAAATGTTTCTACAGCTGATGTCAAAGACATTACTGCCTGTGTTTTCTTCTAGGAATTTTTCAGGTCTCACATTTAGGTCTTTAATCCATTTTGAGTTTATTTTTGTGTATGGTGTAAGAAAAGTGGTCCAGTTTCATTCTTTTGCATGTAGCTGTCTAGTTTTCCCAACATTATTTGTTGAAGAGACTTTTTTTTCCCATTGTGTATTTTTGCCTCCTTTGTCATAGATTAGTTGACCATAAAAATGTGGGTTTATTTCTGGACTCTATTCTGTTCCATTGATCTATGTGTCTTTTTGTGTCAGTACCATGCTGTTTTGATTATTATAGCTTTGTAGTATATTTTGAAATCTAGGATTGTGATACCTCCAGTTTTGTTCTTCTTTTTCAAGACTGCTTTGGCTATTCAGGGTCTTTGTGGCTCCATACAGATTATTTGTTCTAGTTCTCTGAAAAATGCTGTTGGTATTTTGATAGGAATTGCGTTAAATTTGTAGATGCTTTGGATGGTATGGACATTTTAACAATATTGGTTCTCCCAATCTATGAGCATGGCATGTCTTTCCATTTGTTTCTGTCATCTTCAATTTATATTCGTCAGAGAAAATAATAACATTAAAATAATAATACAGACACTTATTGGGAGTTTACTACGTGTCAGATGTTTCCTAAACATTTTATATGCATAATGTCATTTATGGTCCCCATTTTACAAGTGAAACTGAGGAATCCAGCTTCTGGCAAAAAACCTATGTGTGATTTTTCAGGTCCAACAAAGGCTTTACCTGGCAGGCCCCAAGTGAGAAAGGAAAGCTACCCTCATCACACCAGACAGTGTACAACCAATCCACTGCAACTCTCTGGAGGGAGTTGCAGTCCAGAACTCATTTATGTTGTTTCTGTATCTTGCCTGCTGTGAATAATGATGCAATGAACATGGGACTACAGATATCTCTTCAAGATGGTGATTTTCTATCATTTGGATATAAATCCCCAGAGGGATTGCTGGATCATATGATTTTTAAATTTTTAATTACTTTCTATTTTTAATTTTTTGTTGACCCTCCATACTGTCTTCCATAATAGATGTACCAATTTATGTTCCCACCAACAATGAACAAGGATTCCCTTTTCTCCACATCCTCACCAGTGCTTTTTTCTGATAGTTCATTGTTAGTGTATAGAAAAGGAACTGATTTTTGTATGTTGATTTTATATCCTGCAACATTACTGAATTTATTTGTTAGTTTTAACAGTTTTTTTGTAGAGTCTTTAGTGTTTTTTATATATAAGATCATGTTACTACAAGGAGAGATAATTTGACCTTTTCCTTTTCAATTTGAATGCTATTTATTTCTTTTTCTTGCCTAATTGCTCTGGCTAAGACTTCCAGTACTATCTTGAATAGAGGTAGTGAGAGTGGGAATCTTGTATTGTTCCTGATCTTAGAGAAAAAGCTTTCAACTTTTCATTGTTGACCATGATGTTAGCTGTGGCTTTGTCATATATCTCCTTTATTATGTTGAGGCCATTTATTTCTATTCCTACTTTGGTGAGAATTTTTAACACAAAAGGGTATTGAATTTTGTCAAATGCTTTCTCTGTTGTCATTGAGATAATTATGTGATTTTTATCCACCATTCCGTTAATGTGGCATATCACATTAATTGGTTTTCATATGCTGAACAATATATTCCTTGCTTCCCAGGAACACATCCCATGGTCATGGTGTATGATCCTTTACTGTGCTGCTGAATTTGTTTGCTAGCATTTTCTTGAGGATTTTTGAATTTATATTCGTCAGGGACATTAGCCTGTAGTTTTCTTGTGGTGTCTTTGTCTGGCTTTGATATCAGAATAGTATTGGCTTCATAAAATGAGTTTGGAAATATTCCCTTTTTTTCAATGTTTTGGAAGAGTTTGAGAATGTTTGGTGTTAATTCTTCTTTAAATATTTGGTAGAATTCACTGGTGTAGTCGTCTGGCCCTGGACTTTTCTTTGTTGGGAGGTTTTTTGATTACTTAATCCTCATCCTAGCTATAGGTCTATTTGAACTTTCTATTTCTTCATAAGTCAGTCTTCTTAGGTTGTATATTACTAGGAACTTATTTCTTCTACACTATCCAGTTTGTTGGCATATAATTGTTCAGAGTAGACTCTTATAATCCTTTTTATTTCTGTGGCATCACAGAAATTATATCATCAGTTATAATGTCTCTTTTTTCATTTATCATTGTATTTATTTGAGTCTCCTCTTTTTTTTCCCTTTGTCTAAGGGTTTGCCAATTTCATCTTTTCAAAAGCCAACTTAGTTTTATTGATCTTTTCTATTGTCTTTCTAGTCTCTATTTATCTTTGTTATTTCCTCCTTTCTACTAACTTTGGACTTAGATTGTTCTTGTTTTTCTAGTTCCTCGTGGTGTAAAGTTGTTTGAGATCCTTATTTTTTTCCTTCAGGTAAATATTCATTGTTATAAACTTTCTTCTTAACATCGTTTTTCATGCACCCAAAGTTTTGGAATCTTGTACTTCCATTTTTGTTTGTCTCAAAATATTTTCTGATTTTCCTTTTGATGTCTTCTTTGACCTTCTGGTTGTTCAGGAATGCATTTTTCAATCTCCACATATTTGTGAATTTTCCAGATTTTCTCCTGTTATTGATTTCTAGTCATACCACTGTGGTCAAAAAAGACACTTGATATGATTTCATTCTTCTTAAATTTGTTAAGACTTGTTTTGTGGCCTAACATATGATCTATCCTAAAGAATGCTCCATGAGCCCTTGAGAAGAGTTTTATTCTGTTCCCATTGCATGGAATGTTCTGTATATGTCTGTTAGGTCCATTTGCTCTAATGTGTAGTTTAGGTCCAAAGTTTGGTTAATGATTTTCTATCTGGATGATCTCTCAGTTGTTGAAAGTGGGGTATTGACGTCCTCTACTATAATTGTATTACTCTCTATTTCTCCCTTTAAATCTAATAATTACTTTAGATATTTAATTGCTCTGATGTTGAGTGCATATGTATTTACTATCATTATTTCCTCTTGATGAATTAACCCCTTTAGCATTATATAAGGACCTTCTTTGTCTCTTATTACATTTTTGACTTAAATTATATTTTGTCTGACATATAGTTATTACTGTTCTTTTTTGGTTTCCATTTGCACAGAGTACCTTTTTTTCCATCCCTTTATTTTCAGCCTACATGTGTCCTTAGGTGAAGTGAGTCTCCTGTAGGCAGCATATAGTTGGGTCTTGTTTGTTTTTTGTTTTTTTTATTGATTCAGCCACTCTGTTGTTTGAGAATTTAGTTCATTTACACTTAAAGTAATTATTGATAGGTAAGGACTTACTATTGTCATTTAGACCACTGTTTTCTGGGAGTTTTATAGATCCTTTGCTCCCTCCTCTCTTGCTTTCTTCCTTTGTGATTTGATGATTTTCTATTGTGATATGCTTTGACTCCCTCCCTTCTCTGCATCTTTTTCTGTATCTATTATAAGTTTTTGCTTTTGGGTTACCATGAGGCTTACACAAAACATTTTATAACAGTCTATTTAAAGCTCAAACAACTTAACTTTGCATACAAAAGCTCAACATTCTTTACTACCTCCCTCTCAATTTATATTTTTGGTGTCACAATCTACATCTTTTTATATTTTGTATCCATTAACAAATTATTGGAGCTACAGTTATTTTCAATACTTTTGTCCTTTAACCTTTACACTAAAATTATAAGTGATTCACACACCACTATTACAATATTAGTGCATTCTGAATTTGACTATACATTTACCTTTACCAGTAAGTTTTACACTTTGATATGATGTCATATTACTAGTTAGTATCCTCTCCTTTCAACTTGAAGAACTCCGTTTAGCATTTCTTGTAAGGTAGGTCTGCTAGTGGTGAACACCTTCAGTTTTTGCTTGTCTAGTTATGTAATGATCTCTCCTTCATTTCTGAAGGATAACTTTGCTGGGTAAAGTATTCTTGTTTTTTGTTTTTGTTTTTGTTTTCGTTTTAGCCCTTTGAATGTATCATCCCACTCTTTCCTGATCTGCAGAGTTGCTGCTGAGAAATCTGCCGATAGCCTTTTAGGGAGGTTCCATTGAACCTGGGGCTGGGGTTCGTATGTGACAAATTTATTTTGCTGCTCTCAAGATGCTCTCTGTCTTTGATTTTTGACAGTTTTATTATAATGTGTCTCAGTGAAGTCTTCGCTAGGCTGAACCTGATTGGGGACCTTGAAGCTTCATATACTTGAATGCCCATATCTTTCCCCAGGTCTGGGAAGTTTTCAGCCATTATTTCTTTAAATAAGCGTTTTGCTCCTTTTTTTATTCTCTTTCTAGGATTTCTATAATGTGAATATTGTTTCACTTAATGTTGTTCTATAGTCCCATAGGCTTTCTTCCTTCACTCTTTTTCACTCTTTTTTCTCCTCTGACTGGATAATTTCAAATGACCTATCTTCTAATTCACCGATTTTTTTTTTCCTTTTGCTTGAGTGTGCTATTGAAGCTCTCTTTTGCATTTCTAAAATTTCAGTCATTTTATTCCTCTGCAAAATTTATTTTGTATTTTTAGTGCTTTCTCTCTTTGTTGAACTTCCCATTTTGTTCTTTTATTGTTTTTCTGATTTTGTTAAAATTTCTAAGTTCTTCTGTAACTCTCTGAGCTTCTTTAGAACAATTATTTTGAATTCTTTGTCTGGCAATTTGTGGATCTCCATTTCTTTGGGGTCAGTTACTGAAAGCTTATTGTGTACTTTGCTGTTGTCATGTTTCCCTGACTCATAGCAATCAATGTAGCCTTGTGGTATGTGTCTGCACATTTGAAACAGTCACTTCTTCCAGACTTTATGAATTGACTTTTGTTAAGAAAAACCTTCGCCTGTGGGTCAGGACAACAGAGCATGTTGTGGCTCTTGGTCTATTGGTATGAGACTCCAAGTGTGGGGGCATGTGGTACCTCTGGGTCTGGGGTGCGGCATAGTGTCTTATCAGCTCAGGCAGCTGTTTTCCACACTGACAATTGTATGATCCTTTTCAGTGAGACATGCAAGGTGTCTGTGGTGGCTGCAGTGGCTGTTGGGGTCCTTAGTAGAACCTCCAGGTCCAGAGGCAAGGGACGAGAGCTGATAGTGTGCACATGACCAGCTGTGGGAAATGGCTACTGGTGCCTGTGTGGTGGCAGGGGCCAGCTGCAAGCATACAAGCAGTGGCAAGGGCCAAGGCCAATTTCAGAGGCCAGGGCCAACTGTGGACACAGAAGCATCTGTAGGGTCCCAGGGTGTTTAGCATGCCCTTGCATAACTGCAGGGGCTAGCCAAAGGTACATGCATGGCAGCAGGGTCCAATGAAAGGAATCAGGGCCATTGATGTGCACGTATACATCTGCAGGGGCTAGCTGCAAGCATATTTGTTGATATAGGCCTGTGACAGGGTCAGGGCCAGCTCCAGGCACCCAAGTAGCTGTGAGGTTCTTGATGTGCACTCATGCTACTTACTATAGGGGCTAGTCCTAGACACACATACACAGCAGTGAGGATCAGCGATAGGAGTTGAAGTAAGCAACATACAGGTGCACAAGTACAGGGGCTAGCCGCTAGTGCATGAGGTGGTATAGGCCTATGACAGGGGTTGGGACCAGCTCCTGGCACACAAGCAGCTGTTGCTGTGCACTCATATGGCTGCAGGGGTTAGCTGTGGGCAAGTCAACTGTGAGCAAGGAGCTGTGGAAAGTGGTGACAGAAGTCAAGCTGGCAGCATGCAGGTGCAGGGCAGCTGTATTGCTGAAGCTTCTTAAGTGGACTCCTGAGGTCTTTCAGAGCTATTTTCACTTGTGGATAGCTGTCTCACTGTTGTTCTTTGTGTGGGGATGGAGACTTGGGTCTCCTGCTCCACCATCTTGGTGAAGTCACCCTGTTGTCATGCATTTAAGTTCTACAAATGATTTCAACTCAAGACATGACAACTATTGTTTTATACAATATTTATTCATGTATAATTTACTCATTATATATCTTTTCATATGTTCTTCATTCCATCCCGCATTTTTGTTTCCATACAGTTTCATTTTGATCCTGCCTGAAGAAATCCTTTTAATATTTCTTTTACAGCAGGCCTGCTAGCAATAAATTCTCTATGTCTTTATCTTCATTTTTGAAGCACATTTTTGCTATACATAGAATTCTAGGCTCACAAGATGTCCATCGACAGATGAATGGATAAAGGTGTGGTATATATATACAATGGAATATTATGCAGCCATCAAAAGGAATGAGATCTTGCCATTTTCAACAACGTGGATGGAACTAGAGGGTATTATGCTGAGCGAAATAAGTCAAACAGAGAAAGACATGTATCATATGACCTCACTGATATGAGGAATTCTTAATCTCAGGAAACAGAGGGTTGCTGGAGTGGGGGGTGGGGTGGGAGGGATGGGGTGACTGGGTGATAGACACTGGGGAGGGTATGTGCTCTGGTAAGTGCTGTGAATTGTGCAAGACTGTTGAATCTCAGATCTGTACCTCTGAAACAAATAATACATTATATGTTTAAAAAAAAAAAAAAAGAAGAAGATAGCAGGAGGGGAAGAATGAAGGGGGGAAATCGGAGGGGGAGACGAACCATGAGAGACGATGGACTCTGAAAAACAAACTGAGGGTTCTAGAGAGGAGGGGGGTGGGAGGATGGGTTAGCCTGGTGATGGGTATTAAAGAGGGCACGTTCTGCATGGAGCATTGGGTGTTATGCACAAACAATGAATCATGGAACACTACATCTAAAACTAATGATGTAATGTATGGTGATTAACATAACAATAAAAAAAATTTTTTAATTAAAAAAAAGAATTCTAGGCTCAGTTATTTTTTATAAGCAGTTTAAAAATGAAATTCCATTGCTTTCTGGTTTCAGTTGTTTCAGGTGGCTGTCAGTTAATACTGTTGTTCTTTTAACTAATTTTAAGATTTTCTAATTGATTTTATCTTTGCTCATCAGCTGTTATTCCACAATTTGCATGTGGTTTCCTACTTTTTTTTTTTTTTTTCCCTATCTGGAGTTTTCTGAGTTTCTTGAATCTCTTGGTTGATATCTTTTATCAGTTTGGAACAGATTCTCAGCTCTTTTAATAATGCATTTGCCTCAATCTCTCCTTTTCCTCTTGGAATTCAATTACATGAATTTGAGTATATCTCATCTGTCTCTTACACTCTATTCTTTTTTTCCACCTTTTTTTCTCTGCTTCAGTCTGAGTATTTTCTATTGGCCCATATCCCAGTTCACTAATTCTACATTCTGCTATGTCCCCTCTATTGCTAAACTCATACTTCTTAAAACTTCAGATACTGCATTTTTCAGTTCTAATCTATTTGTTTATAAAGATTCCAATTGTTTTACATATCCATCCTTTCATATATTTTGTCCTTTTCCTCTACTTTGAGTATGACATATTTTAGAGTTCTTATCCACTAACTTCAATATCAGCAACACCTGTGGATCTGCATCTTTTTTTTCTTAATTACTATACAGTCTTGCCTCTTTGCTTATGTAGAAATTATTTTAATGTGTGCCAGATAGTATGTATAGAAGAACCACAGAGGTTCCATGGAAAAGAGGGTTTCTCTTTGATTTCATTAGCCAATTAGGTTGAGTAGCTAATCAGCTCAATCCAATCAGAAACTGAGCTTGATCGGGGCCCTGCGGCCAGTTTAGTAAGACTCAATCTACTTCTGGTCTGTTCCTGTTCCTAGATTCTGGAAGTACAGATCTCAGCCCTAGAAGCTAACAGAGAGATGGTTCTGACCTTCAGAAGTTTATAGCTTAGCCCTTTAAGCCTCCTACTTCATTCAGCTTCAAAACTTGGCAAATGTCTTGAAGGGGAAACCAGCCATGTGTTTGAAGCAAAGCTCCTCCCTGGCAGCAGTGTACAATTGAAAGAGATTTCAGTTTTCCTTTTAGAAGTTTTTGTGCTAGCTGACCCATTTCTGGTGCAGCCACAGAACTATGAAAATATCACATGGTCAAAATTATGTGCATTTACGCCTCCTTAATGTGTCAATTCATCACTACAGCATTATGCAACTCCTAAAAGACTGCTGACTTCTCTGTCCCCAAGCAGAAGCCCTTTGCCTGGACCAAGCCTGATCCACAGGCTGTCCTCAGATAAACAAAAGGCTGGAATTATTGAGTCACTTTGGAACAATTTCCCTTTTTCTGTATTTTTAATCTATCCGGTCCTTGTTTCCACAGCTTTCTGAATCCTTTAAAATGTGATCTTTGTAATGTATCCAGTTTCACCTAACGGGAGAGTGGGCCTGTGGCAGCCTATTTCATTTCACTGTTACATGAAAGTCCAGTTTTTTTCAATGCAGCTTTACTTTGTGTTTTGCTTACTGTGTGAAGTTGCACACATTGTTAAATGTATTTGCATTTTCTTTTCCACTAATTTTATTTTAAAGTTTCTTTGCCCCCTTTTCTATTGATTTCTTTCCTTTATCATTTTCAAGACATTTTCTCTGCATTATGGATATTTGTTTTTAAGAAATGTCATAAATAATGTTTTTCTAGTGTTGTCTTTTGACTTTTTTTTAAAGACGTTTTGACTTTCTTTTAATGTGAACAAATTTTACAGCTTCTGGATTTTGTGAAATAGATTGATAAGTCTTCCCCACTCCAAGTTAACCTGGAAAGCGTCCCTTGTTTTCATCTAATCTGCTTTTGTTTTCTTTTTTTATGCTTGAAACTTTGATCTATATCAAATTAATCCTCGTAATAGGCACAATCTCCCCTTTCTCCCCCAGGTGGCTACTTGGATTTCCTAAGACCATATTTTCCTCACTGAAGTGGAATGTCATCATTACATCCTTACCTGGCAAAACAAAAAGTTGTCAAATCTATGCTCGTCACTGCAATTTCTAAAATTACACCTGCTTACATGATCAAAGTCTAAAAACCACTGATTGAAGGACTAAGTACAAGCCTCTCAATGTGACTTGGGAACATGGAAATCCTCCCCTCTACCACACACATACAAACACACCAAGGTTGGTTCTTTATTTGAATTCCTTACATTTCATTCATTAATGTTTTCCTTTTTTAAAAAAAATACACTAATATTAGTTAAGTACCAATTATGTGCAAAGTACTGTGCTAGACAGGATATAAAGTTGATCGAGACAGAAAATGGACTTTGCCCACAAGGAAGTTAAGAGTATGAGTTTTTACATTTTGGAGTTAACAGCCCTGATTTCAAATTGGAGTTAACTATAGTACCTGCCTATAATTACTTAGCGATTAAATTATAATTACAGTCACTGGAAAGAAGTATAGTGTACTACAAAAGTGTATACAGGGGAACTTGACCTGGTTTTGGAGGGTCATAGGTTTCCATGAAGAAGTAAATTAAGAACTGAGATTTGAAGGGTGAGCATGAAATGAGGTGAAGGAGAGTAGGATTGGAGAGAGAGCAGCATAGGTAAAAGGAAGAACATGTGCACAGTTCGAGGTAGAAAGCACAATGCCATGCTTGAAGAAATGATGGGATGTCAATGACTAGTGTCCACAAGGACAGAAGTAGAATCCTAGCTAAGTGCATGAGGTAGGCTAGATGACACCATATACCTAATATGCCACACAGAGATTCTGATTTTATTCTAAAAGTAATATGGGGAGCTACTGAATGAACACTGAAAGAATGGAGAGATATTGAGTGGCTTTTCTGATCAGATTTGTGCTTTGACAATTGTTTGCTGTTTGGAGAACAGGACTAGAAGGAAGCAAGAGTAAAATCCTGGAGACAAGTTGGAAAGCTGCTGAAATAATCCAGGTGAGAAATGATGGTAGCATGGAATAGAGAAGTAGCAATGAAAATGGGGAAAAGAAACTTGATAAAATTAAAAGATTTAGGAGGACAGATGGACCAAATCTTTAATACTAACAACCATCTGCCTTTAATCCTATGCAAACATCTTGCTATTTTTTCATGGCCTTCACAATGACCTACCCTCCTTCCTCCAAAATATCCTTGATTTTTTTTTAATTTTTAAAACTAATGCAATGGATAATAAGTCTTGTATTAGTTTCCTAGGGCTGCCAAAACAAGATGCCACAAACTGAGTGGCTTAGAACAACAGAATATATTGTTTCACAGTTCTGGAAGTTAGAAGTCTGAAATCAAGAAGCAGGCAAGGTCATGCTCCCTCTGAAATCTGTAGGAGTCCCTTCTAGCTTCTGGTGGTTCACTGGCAATCTTTGGCATTCCCTGGCTTGCAGTTACACAACTCCAATCTCTGCCTATGTTGTCACACTGCATTCTTCCTGTGTCTTCATATCTTATAAGTTATGGACGCCAGTCATATTGGATTAGGGACCCACCCTACTCCAGAATGCTCTCATCTCTACTTAACTAATCACATCTGCAATGACTCTATTTCCAAACAAAGTCACATTCTATGGTACGAGGGCGGGGGCGGTGGGAGGAGGGGTGTTAGGACGTCAATGTATCTTTTGGGGAGAACACAATTCAACCTGTAACAAATGCCTATATAAAAACATTTAAGTAGTAGTAAACAGTGAAAAGTCTCCTTCTCATAACCCAGGCCTAAGCCAATCCATAAAGGGTATTCAAATGGCCATAGACCATTTCAGGACTGAATGTGTGACTAAATGTGGGCAGTAAGACATGAGGCAAGATTTTCCTTTGGAAAAGAAGATTCCTCGCTCTTCTGTAAGCTCTTTCTGGATGGAGTGACGTGCAGAGGTATACTCTGGAAGTGTTGCAGCCTTTCTATACTGTGTGGGGAGCCAACCTTAGAATGAAGATGAGAACATCCTTGATATCCTGCTGAGCGGCTAAATCAAACTGACTCAAGCCTGCATACCACCCACCAGTTATAATAATCAGGACATCTTTTTCACTGGTAATTTTGTTTTGAGTTGGGTATTCTTTCACTATAAGTCCTAATGGATAAAGGGTGCCATTAGGCATTGTACAATCATCATCTTTCCATTGCTTCAGTGTTCAGAGTAATTTTTCACTGTTAGGAATTAAAGAAAAGATATCCTTCCACAGTGATTATGGACATTAGGCATGGAAGATAACCTAAATTGGAAAATGTCAAAGAAGAAAGTAAGAGTCTTATGTACCCTTCGGAACACAGATAATGCAAGGCAATACTTCTGTGCAGAATTTGTATCAATGGAAGCACAATGCCAGCAGAGACGGATTACTTTGTATTTAACCATTCAAAAAAAAAATCACATCAGACTGTGAGAACATATGGAATGACAACAAAACTATATTTTGAAAACTTGAATTTTCCCCAACATACAAGCCTTGACTTTGACAATACCATAGAGCGGCTTATCACCCTTGACTATGAGTGGAGTCCATGAATCAGCAGCATCAACATCATCTGTGAGCTTGTTAGACCTGTGGTCTCAGGCCCCATCTTAGACCTGCTGAATCAGAATGCAGAATTGAACAAGATCCCCAGGTGATTTATATGTACATTAAAGCTTGAGAAACAATGGGATATTACATTGTTAAGAGAAAGATGCATTGACAAACAAAAACCTGTGAAGCTGTGCCCCCTGAAATGGTCAAGTTAATTTGTTGCTTCTAGTAAAGTGGTAGCTCTCAACCCTGGATGCACATCAAAATCACCTGGAGCTTTTAAACCTTTGCCAAGGCCTAAGGCAGAACCTAGAACAACTGGATCAGAATCTCCCAGGTGGGGCGTAGGATCAGCAAATTGCTCTATGAAGTCTTCAGGTGATTCCTATGTATAATCACTGCTGAGAATTATTAGTGTGGAGCAAAGGCAGGGGAGAGGAGGAGGGAGAATTAATGTTTAATGGGTACAGAGTTTCAGTTTTGCAATACCAAAAAGTTCTAGAGATCTGTTGCACAACAATGTGCATGTACTTAACACTACTGAACTGTACAATTAAAAATGATTAAGATGGTAAATTTAATGTTATTGTTTACTGCAATAAAATAGGCAAAATCATTCAGATAATCAATTTAAGGAAATTATTTGCTTTAACATACATGGATATGTTATTTTAATTTTCAGAACAAATTTGTTTTGTTCTTTTTGTTTCTAAAAGGGTTTTGGAGGGGTGCCTGGGTGGCTCAGTCAGTTAAGCATCCAACTCTTGATTTTAGTTCAGGTCATGATCTTGGGGTTGTGAGATCGAGTCCTGCATCAGGCTCTGCACTCAGCGGGGAGTCTGCTTGAGATTCTCTCTCCCTCTCCCTCTCCCCCTTCCACCCCCCACCCCACTAGCACTCACTCTCTCTCTCATTCAAATAAATAAATAAAAAAAAATTTAAAAAAATAAAAATAAAAAAAGGGTTTTGGATATAATTATTTTATGGGTTCACCAATATAATAAAGCCAACTTTTCAATCAATAAGTATTTCAAAACTGCATGATTTAAGTATTTTAGTCCCCTTTTTTCTGAACCAAGTACTCTGGTTTGAACTTCTTTGTGTATACATTTCTCTGCACCTTTCTTAATGGGGCATGAACAGGTCTGGCAGATGAGCCCTGATTCAAGCAAAATTCTGTTATAACACCACTTTAATCCACAGCTACCTCCAACATGAATACCCTTAGCTTTTATCAGATTCCCAAAAAGTCCTGTTCCCCCAAATTAAGAACTCTTGCTCTCAGATGGTGCCCCTAATGGGCACAATGTCCTATAAGGGTATTCCTATGGAACCCCAGGTATACTTGTATGAATTATCTCAGTGTAACATGCAACTCTGTGTCACTCTCTCTCCAATTAAGACTGCAAGCTCTTTAAAACCTAAGAAGGTTTTGCATTCATCTTTATATCCCCAGCACCTGCTTATACATCTGGACATGACAATGTATTCAATAAAATGTCAATAAACACATGACTGAATGAAAATCTCCATATCCCCTTCCACTTCATACACCACTGATATTTTGAAAGAGGCGAAATATTTTCTAATTGGCACATCATTTGGAAGGATTAGAGCATGGCATCAGTTAAAGAAAACAGAATTCCACTGCTTTTCTTCTCAAGTGATGCTGTACCCATATGGAATAAGCATCTAAGTTTTCTAAGCTAGACAGCTTACAACTTTTCCTGGAATTCCACTCTCCACCACAGTGATTCCCTGCCAACAACAAACATTTCAGAAATTTTAAGACCTCCTAGAGATATCTCAAAGAGAAGTTACCTAAGGGTTATTTAAAGAACTGACACTTGCATTTAAGAAACCCCCAAATATGACTGAGCAATGGTAAATTGCAATATTTCTGGAAAGTGATGGTTCTAACAAAGACAACTGAAAGGAAATAGGGAAGAGAGACTCAGGTATTAGATATAGTTGGAGGGCAGCAGTCAAAAGACAAAACTCAGGGTTTTGGCAGAGCAAGATGGCGGAGGAGTAGGAGACCTGGATTTCGTCTGGTCTCAGGAATTCAGCTGGATAGGGATCAAACCATTCTGAACACCTACAAACTCAACAGGAGATCGAAGAAAAGAAGAGCAACAACTCTCTGAACAGAAAAGCGTCCACTTTCTGGAAGGTAGGACGTGCGGAGAAGTGAATCCGAGGCGATATTCAGGAGGATAGACAGTGGGGGAGGGGCCTCCGTCGGCCGCTTCTGGCAAGTGATAGAGCCGCGGAGCACAAAATCGGAACTTGTAGAAGTCTGCTCCGCTGAGGGACGTCACTCCAGTAGCTAAGCGGGGGGTGGAAACCTCGTGGGACAGTGTGGTCTCAGGACCCTCGGGGTCACAGAAAGACCGGGGGTGCCTGAGTGCGGCCGAGCTCCCAGGTATCAGAGCGGGGAAGCCGGCTGCAGAGACGGAGCCGAGGCGCGGGCTCTCAGCTCGGGGTTGTCATAGACCGTGATCCGCGGCACAGTCGGGCCCCTGCTCCTCCAGCAGGGACCCAACAAGCGGCAGATCCGGGGAGACTCACCTTCTTCCCCCGGGGAGGAGAGGTGCGGGAGCGCACCGCAGGGATCTGCTGGGTTTGGAGACTCCACCCGGGGTCGGGTGCCAGATAGAAACGCGCGGTCACAGGCCGGGGGAGCGCAGAGTGCGGCCGGAGACCGGGGAGACGGGAGTGACTGACTGCTTTTCTCTGGGGGCGCACTGAGGAGCGGGGCCCCGAGTTCTCGGCTCCGCCAGGGCGGAGACTGGGAGGCCGCCATTTTCACTCTCCGCCTCCAAAGCTGTACGGAAAGCTTGCAGGGAACAAAAGCTCCCGAGAGCAAACCCGAGCAGATTACTTAGCCCGGACCGGCAAGGGCGGGGCAATTCCGCCTCCGGCAGAGACATTTGGGAACCACGGCAACAGGCCCCTCCCCCAGGAGATCAGCGAGAACAGCCAGCCAAGACCAAGTTTACTGATCAATGAGAACGGCAGAACTCCAGCGCTAGGGGAATACTGCACATAGACTCTATGGCTTTTTTACCATGATTCTTTAGTCTTTCAAAGCTAATCTTTTTTTAACTGTCTTTTTTTGAATTTTTCTTTTTCCCTTTTTCAACCAACATCTTATCAATCCCTTTTTTAAAAAACATTTTTATTTTTCATTTTTAGTCATATTCTATCCCTTCATAGTAGTTACCCGTATTTTTGGCATATATATATATATATATATATATAAGTTGTTCTCTCTTTAAAATTTTGAGATAGTTTCTTCTAACAGATCAAAATATACCCTAAATCTCTAGTGTATGGTTTTTTTCTACTCCCCTGCCTGATCACATTCTCTCCCTTTATTTTCTTTTTTTTTTAAATCCTCTTCTTTCTTTTTTAAAACAACTTCGTATCAATTCCTTTTATAAAATTTTTTATAATTTCCATCTTTACAGTCATATTCCATCCCTTCATCATATCAACCCTTATTTTTGTACATATATAAGTTTTTCTTTCTTTAAAATTTTGGGAGGCACTTCCTTCTAACAGACCAAAATACACCCAAAATCTAGTGTGTGGCACTGATCTATATACCCGCCTGATCATATTTGATCATATTCTTTTTTTTTTTTGGTTTTGTTCTGTTTTTGTTTGTTTTTATCTTTATCTTTTTCTTTTTTCTCTCTTTCCCTTTCTTTTCCCACTGCTTCAGGTCTTTTCTGATTTGTTTAGAGTATATTTTCTGGGGACGTTGTTACCCTGTTAGCATTTTGTTCTCTCACTAATCTATTCTCCTCTGGACAAAATGACAAGACGGAAAAAATCACCTCAGCAAAAAGAACAAGAGGCAGTACCGACTGCCAGGGACCTACTCAATACAGACATTAGTACGATGTCGGATCTAGAGTTCAGAATCATCACTTTAAAGATACTAGCTGGGCTTGAAAAAAGCATGGAAGTTATTAGAGAAACCCTTTCTGGAGAAGTAAAAGAACTAAAATCTAACCAAGTCGAAATCAAAAAGGCTATTAATGAGGTGCAAGCAAAAATGAGGGAGCTAACTGCTAGGATAAACAAGGCAGAAGAGAGAATCAGTGAGATAGAAGACCAAATGATGGAAAATAAAGAAGCTGAGAAAAAGAGAGATAAACAACTACTGGATCACGAGGGCAGAATTCGAGAGATAAGCAATACCATAAGACGAAACAACATTAGAATAATTGAGATCCCAGAAGAAGAAGAAAGAGAAAGAGGGGCAGAAGGTATAATGGAGCAAATTACAGCAGAGAACTCCTCTAATTTGGGAAAGGAAACAGGCATCAAAATCCAGGAAGCACAGAGAACCCCCCTCAAAATCAATAAAAATAGGTCAACACCCCGACATCTAATAGTAAAACTCATGAGTCTCAGAGACAAAGAGAAAATCCTGAAAGCAGCTTGGGAGAAGAGATATGTAACCTACACTGATAGAAACATTAGATTGGCAACAGACCTATCCACAGAGACCTGGCAGGCCAGAAACGACTGGCATGATATATTCAGAGCACTAAATGAGAAAAATATGCAGCCAAGAATACTATATCCAGCTAGGCTGTCATTGAAAACAGGAGAGAGAAAAAGTTTCCAGGACAAACAAAAACTAAAGGAATTTGCAAACACGAAACCAGCCCTACAAGAAATATTGAAAGGGGTCCTCTAAGCAAAGAGACAGCCTAAAAGCAACATAGACCAGAAAGGAACACAGACAATATACAGTAACAGTCACCTTACAGGCAATACAATGGCACTAAATTCATATCTTTCAAGTTACCCTGAATGTAAATGGGCTAAATGCCCCAATCAAAAGACACAGGCTATCAGATTGGATTAAAAAACAAGACCCATCGATATGCTGTCTGCAAGAGACTCATTTTAGACCCAAAGACACCCCCAGATTGAAAGTGAAGGGGTGGAAAACCATTTACCATGCTAATGGACACCAAAAGAAAGCTGGGGTGGCAATCCTTATATCAGACAAATTAGATTTTAAACCAAAGACTGTAATAAGAGATGAGGAAGGACACTATATCCTACTTAAAGGGTCTATCCAACAAGAAGATCTAACAATTGTAAATATCTATGCCCCTAACATGGGAGCAGCCAATTATATAAGGCAATTAATAACAAAAGCAAAGAAACACATCGACAACAATACAATAATAGTGGGGGACTTTAACACCCCCCTCACTGAAATGGACAGATCATCTAAGCAAAAGATCAACAAGGAAATAAAGACTTTAAATGACACACTGGACCAAATGGACTTCACAGACATATTCATAACATTCCATCCCAAAGCAACAGAATACACATTCTTCTCTAGTGCCCATGGAACATTCTCCAGAATCGATCACATCCTAGGTCATAAAACAGGTCTCAACTGGTACCAAAAGACTGGGATCATTCCCTGCCTATTTTCAGACCACAATGCTATGAAACTAGAACTCAATCACAAGAGGAAAGTCGGAAAGAACTCAAATACATGGAGGCTAAAGAGCATCCTACTAAAGAATGAATGGGTCAACCAGGAAATTAAAGAAGAATTTAAAAAATTCATGGAAACCAATGAAAATGAAAACACAACTATTCAAAATCTTTGGGATGCAGCAAAGGCAGTTCTAAGAGGAAAGTATATAGCAATACAAGCCTTTCTCAAGAAACAAGAAAGGTCTCGAGTACACAACCTAACCCTACACCTAAAGGAGCTGGAGAAAGAACAGCAAATAAAGCCTAAACCCAGCAGGAGAAGAGAAATGATAAAGATCAGAGCAGAAATCAGTGAAATAGAAACTAAAAGAACAGTAGAACAGATCAACGAAACTAGGAGCTGGTTCTTTGAAAGAATTAACAAGATGGATAAACCCCTGGCCAGACTTATCAAAAAGAAAAGAGAAATGACCCAAATCAACAAAATCATGAATGAAAGAGGAGAGATCACAACCAACACCAAAGAAATACAAACAATTATAAGAGCATATTATGAGCAACTCTATGCCAGCAAATTAGATAACCTGGAAGAAATGGATGCATTCCTAGAGATGTATCAACTACCAAAACTGAACCAAGAAGAAACAGAAAACCTGAACAGACCTATAACCACTAAGGAAATTGAAGCAGTCATCAAAAATCTCCCAACAAACAAAAGCCCAGGGCCAGATGGCTTCCCAGGCGAATTCTACCAAACATTTAAAGAAGAATTAATACCTATTCTTCTGAAACTGTTCCAAAAAATAGAAATGGAAGGAAAACTTCCAAACTCATTTTATGAGGTCACCTTTACCTTGATCCCAAAACCAGACAAAGACCCCATCAAAAAGGAGAATTACAGACCAATATCCCTGATGAACCTGGATGCAAAAATTCTCACCAAAATACTAGCCAATAGGATTCAACAGTACATTAAAAAGATTATTCACCACGACCAAGTGGGATTTATCCCTGGGCTGCAAGGTTGGTTCAACATCTGCAAATCAATCAACGTGATACAATACATTAACAAAAGAAAGAACAAGAATCATATGATCCTCTCAATAGATGCAGAAAAAGCATTTGACAAAGTACAGCATCCTTTCGTGATCAAAACTCTTCAGAGTATAGGCATAGAGGATACATACCTCCATATCATAAAAGCCATCTATGAAAAACCTACAGCGAATATCATTCTCAATGGGGAAAAACTGAGAGCTTTCCCCCTAAGGTCAGGAACGCGGCAGGGATGTCCACTATCACCACTGCTATTCAACATAGTATTGGAAGTCCTAGCCACAGCAATCAGACAACAAAAAGAAATCAAAGGCATCCAAATTGGCAAAGAAGAAGTCAAACTCTCACTCTTTGCAGATGATATGATACTTTATGTGGAAAATCCCAAAGACTCCACCCCAAAACTGCTAGAACTCATACAGGAATTCAGTCAAGTGGCAGGATATAAAATCAATGCACAGAAGTCAGTGGCATTCCTATACACCAACAACAAGTCAGAAGAAAGAGAAATTAAGGAGTCGATCCCATTTACAATTGCACCCAAAACCATAAGATACCTAGGAATAAATCTAACCAAAGAGGCAAAGGATCTGTACTCAGAAAACTATAAAATACTCATGAAAGAAATTGAGGAAGACACAAAGAAATGGAAAAACGTTCCATGCTCATGGATTGGAAGAACAAATATTGTGAAGATGTCAATGCTACCTAGAGCAATCTACACATTCAGTGCAATCCCCATCAAAATACCATCCACTTTTTTCAAAGAAATGGAACAAATAATCCTAAAATTTGTATGGAACCAGAAAAGACCCCGAATAGCCAGAGGAATGTTGAAAAAGAAAAGCAAAGCTGGCGGCATCACAATTCCGGACTTCCAGCTCTATTACAAAGCTGTCATCATCAAGACAGTATGGTACTGGCACAAAAACAGACACATAGATCAATGGAACAGAATAGAGAGCCCAGAAATGGACCCTCAACTCTATGGTCAACTAATCTTTGACAAAGCAGGAAAGAATGTCCAATGGAAAAAAGACAGTCTCTTCAACAAATGGTGTTGGGAAAGTTGGACAGCCACATGCAGAAGAATGAAACTGGACCATTTCCTTACACCACACACAAAAATAGACTCCAAATGGTTGAAAGTCCTAAATGTGAGACAGGAGTCCATCAAAAATCTAAAGGAGAACACAGGCAGCAACCTCTTCGACCTCAGCCGCAGCAACTTCTTCCTAGAAACATCACCAAAGGCAAGGGAAGCAAGGGCAAAAATGAACTATTGGGACTTCATCAAGATAAAAAGCTTTTGCAAAGCAAAGGAAACAGTCAACAAAACCAAAAGACAACCAACAGAATGGGAGAAGATATTTGCAAATGACATATCAGATAAAGGGCTAGTACCCAAAATCTATAAAGAACTCCTCAAACTCAACACCCAAAGAACAAAGAATCCAATCAAGAAATGGGCAGAAGACATGAACAGACATTTTTCCAAAGAAGACATCCAAATGGCCAACAGACACATGAAAAAGTGCTCAACATCGCTCGGCATCAGGGAAATCCAAATCCAAACCTCAATGAGATACCACCTCACACCAGTCAGAATGGCTAAAATTAACAAGTCAGGAAACGACAGATGTTGGCGGGGATGCGGAGAAAGGGGAACCCTCCTACACTGTTGGTGGGAATGCAAGCTGGTGCAGCCACTCTGGAAAACAGTATGGGGGTTCCTCAAAAAGTTGAAAATAGAGCTACCATACGATCCAGCAATTGCACTACTGGGTATTTACCCCAAAGATACAAAAGTAGGGATCCGAAAGGGTACGTGCACCCCGATGTTTATAGCAGCAATGTCCACAATAGCCAAACTGTGGAAAGAGCCAAGATGTCCATCGACAGATGAATGGATAAAGAAGATGTGGTATATATACACAATGGAATATTATGCAGCCATCAAAAGGAATGAGATCTTGCCATTTGCAACAACGTGGATGGAACTGGAGGGTATTATGCTGAGCGAAATAAGTCAAACAGAGAAAGACATGTATCATATGACCTCACTGATATGAGGAATTCTTAATCTCAGGAAACAAACAGGGTTGCTGGAGTGGGGGGTGGGGTGGGAGGGATGGGGTGACTGGGTGATAGACACTGGGGAGGGTATGTGCTCTGGTAAGTGCTGTGAATTGTGCAAGACT